>NC_134043.1:26774125-27074125 GCF_965140245.1 Athene noctua | reverse complement strand
CTGCTATTCACATTTCTGCAGACACATAACACCACAATAAAATGTCAAAGGCAAACAGGCACCCCTATAGCTGCTGCTACAAGATGTTACTTTTCAGGAAGACAAACTCTGCAGCTGCTCATTTTCTGAAAGGCAAGTTAGAGGTTGGTCAATGCTGTGGTGAACCGTTCATTTGCTGACAGCTGAAGCGCATCCCCAGGCCAGGATCTCAGAGGTACACACACAGCATTAAGCTAAAGAAAGGGAAGCACCTGACAGTTCAGGTAGTTGCCTAAGGGGTGAACAGCCAAGGTTCACATCTCCTCTTGCCCTAACCCCAAACAAGGTCTGGAATCCTAAACTCAGTTCTCTTTTTGGTTTAAGCAGCACATAATTGTTGACAGGCAGAACAGCAACCTCAGCAACACTGACAGTCACTCCAGGATACTCCATAACAGTTCTCAGAACACTCTCCTAGGCCCTGGAAGCCCACATCCCAGACCGTGCTCCAAAGCAGGCAGCAAGGCACTTGAAGCTGAGTTTTCCTACATCCCCAAAGAACATTCTACTTCTAGACAGGCGCACAAAGTTAACATCACCATATTCCTATTGTGTGGCTGCATGAATGGTTTCTAATTCTCACGTACACTGTCATTTCAAGTGTCTTCAGTTCTTTCATATGGCTGGAACAGCATTTTGGCTCATATAAAGAAAAATGTTTTTAACAACACGAATTTAAGAAAGAAACAATGCAATTTCCAACTGTGATTTGCAGTTGCTCACTTAAAACTTTCCCAACACCAGAGGACGGTACTGTGGATGCTGGAAGTTTACACACCTCACAAAAACAACTGGGTAACTCCACAAGAGGAAAATTCTCCAAGGTCTAAGAGACCCCTTCAGGCACCCAGGTCTCCCCAGCCATAGGCTGTTAAAGGCTGAGAAATTATTCTGGAAGGAATTACTTGCTTTACGCTGTTCTTTTTTCCCCTCCCCTACATATTAACTATTAGCCTTTGCCACAGACAGAGCTAGGCAGGGTGTCACATAAAATACAGAACAACTATTCTTATGTTTCTGCAAAGAATAACCTTCAACGCTGCCATAAGCTCTGCGCACCAAACAATCTGACAAGCAAACGTCAAAGAAAACCATCCTACTTCTGGAACTGTAACATCCTTACTGTGATACAGAGATGATCTCCAATCTCAGCACATCAGGAAACAAGAACAGAGCAGATGACATGCCATTTACGTATCACCCAGTAAACATATTCCAAAACACAGACTTACTCGTTTTCTTCTTTTGCCAAAACGTTACTATGTCTTTATGCAACTCTTTTGCTTTTTTTCTGGCAAGAACTGCAGAGGCCTGAAAGAAAACAAAAGCAGAGTATGAAAACCTGTTAGCATCACAACACCAGATGGGCAGTGCAGTTTTTGCCAGAGAACTATTTACCAATTTCCATGAAATTCTGGTTACTGCACTTTAATCTCTCACTCAAGACCTACATGCAACCAGCAGTTTCCACAAAAATTGCTGCTTTTCTAAGAGCTACGGGAAGCTTAGAGCACCTGAGCCAAAGGTGAGTTTTCAAGCACAACACAGGAACAGACCGCGCAGTCTCTGAACTAGCTCCTCAACACACCTCAGCACTGATGTAACGGCAGTATTTCCAGCGAGCAGGTCACCCTACAAGGCTGGCATGAGCTCACCTTGCCCTTGGTGCTGCCGAGCAAAGAACACAGCAGCGCACATGACTCAGGTTTGGGTGACATGAGACAACAAACAGGGAAGATCTGTTCGTTATCTGAGCTGGACGCTAACAGGACAGCCAAAGCCAGGCAGAGCTCCGGCAGCGACCACTTCTACGTGCGGCTCTGCACACTTCTGCCCCCGTCTGTAGCACAGCGCCCGTGACACAAAACCTTCCCACAGGTGAAGGCCACCCTGCCTTACCAAACAGGGGTGCAGTTCTCACCAGGGCCGGGCCCATCACAAGCACTCAGGTTTAAGGCTGCTCCGGCACTCAGTGCTTCCAACACTCACATGATCAAAAAAGTGGAGAACGGCCGTTTTTTTATTGCGCCTGGTCATGATCCGTCGGACTTTGACGAACTGGCCGAAGTGCTTCTCCAGCACCGTCCTGTCGTTGAGGTAATCGGGGATGTTCTTGCACTGGATGGCCGTCAGTTCGCCGGGGGACAGGCCCCCCAGCCCCTCCGTGCTCTCGCTGCCCCGGGCCCGGCGGGCGGGGGTAGCAGGGGCGGCATCTGGAAAAAGAGAGAGAGACCCACCTCAGAGCGCGGGGTGACACCCGGCCGCCGGGGGCCCCGGCCCGCCCCCCGCCCCAGCCTACCTTCCCGGGGAAGCTCCCGGGCCTCGGCCGGCGGCGGCTCCTCGGAGGGTCCCCGCTCGGCCTCGGCGGCCTCTCCGCGGTCGCGGTGCCCGCGGCCCTGGCTGCGCAGCACCTCCTGCAGCATGCGGCCGAAGAGCGCTCCGCCGCGGGGCCGGCTCAGCACCACCGCCCGCTTCTCCGGCGGCGGCGCCAGGGCCGCCCGCCCGCCCCCCGCCGCCGCCCGCCGCGGCGACCGCTCCCGCTCCTCCTTCCGCTTCAGGCACTTGGGCGCCGACTCGCCCGGCTCCTCGAAGAGCGGCCGCGGGCCTTTCTCCTCCAGCCGGCCCACAGCGGCGGTGGGACGCGAGAAGGAGAACGGCCCCCCCGCCGCCTCCGGGCCCGCCTCGGGCGCGAAGCCGAAGGGCGGCGAGAAGGTGAAGGCGGCGGGGGCGGCCGGGCCCTTCTCCGCCTCGCCGCCCGCCGGCGGCTTAAAAGCGGCGGCGCTCTCGGGCGCCTTGAAGCGGAACTCGGGCGCCGCGAAGGCTCCGCCGCCGCCGCCCGGCGCCTCGCCCGGCCCCGGGAAGCCGCCCAGGTTGGTGGGCGGCTTGAAGCTGAACCCCGCGTTGCCCGCCGGGGCGCCGCTGCCGCCTGCCGCCGCCGCGAAGGCCGACGCCTGGCCTAGCCCGTAGGGCGGCCCGAAGGCGGCGGAGGGCGCGGGGGCGAAGGGGAGGCCGGCGGCACCGCCACCCTGCCCGAAGACGGCGGCCTGCCCGAAGCGCAGCGGCGGCGGGAAGGCGGGCGGCCCGCGGAAAGGGCCCCCAGCGTTCATGGCGGCGGCAGCCGCCGCCTCTCCGGGGCGGGTGGGCGGGGCGCGCAGGCGCGGCAGGCCGGGGGGTGGAGTCCCGCCGCCGCCGCCGCCGCCATGAGCGTGGTGCTGCGGAATGCGCAGCGGGCCGTGCCGGTGCGCCGGTCCTCGCTCCGCCGCGCCGTCTGCGCCCTGCGGGCCGCCCTCGGCGCCTCCCGCTTCGACGTGGGGCTGGTCTGCGCCGGTAACGAGCTGATGCGGCGCCTGAACGGCGCGTACCGGCAGTGCCCGGAGCCCACCGACGTCCTCTCCTTCCCCTTTCATCGGGTGTCGGCGGGGGAGCTGCCGCGACCGCTCAGCCGCGACGAGTACAACCTAGGGGACATCTTCCTGGGGGTGGAGTACATCCACCAGCAGTGCCGCGACACCGGGGAGGACTTCGACAGCGTCCTGGCGGTGAGCCCCGCCGCGGGCAGTGGTGCCCCGGCCGCACGCTGCGGGAAGGGACAGCTTGGGGGGATCCGACGGGGACGGGGGAGCGGCTGCCGCTGTCCCGCCTGAACTAAAAGAGAAGGTGATGATCACAGAGTCACCGAATCATCTCAGTTGGAAAAGCCCTTGAAGCTCCTCTGGTCCAGCCATGAACCTCACACTGACCGTTCCCAACTCCACCAGATCCCTCAGCGCTGGGTCAACCCGACTCTTCAACCCCTCCAGGGATGGGGACTCCCCCCCCTGCCCTGGGCAGCCCATTCCAACCCCCAACAACCCCTTCTGGGAAGAAATGCTTCCTAAGAGCCAGTCTGACCCTGCCCTGGCGCAGCTTGAGGCCATTCCCTCTTGTCCTGGCGCTTGTTCCTTGGTTCAAGAGACTCATCCCCCCTCTCTGCACCCTCCTTTCAGGGAGCTGTAGAGGGCGATGAGGTCTCCCCTCAGCCTCCTCTTCTCCAGACTAAACCCCCCCAGTTCCCTCAGCCGCTCCCATCAGACCTGTGCTCCAGACCCTGCACCAGCTCCGTTGCCCTTCTCTGGACACGCTCGAGTCATTCAATGGCCTTTTTGGAGTGAGGGGCCCAAAACTGAACCCAGTCATCGAGGGGCGGCCTCACCAGTGCCGAGTACAGGGGTGAGATCCCTTCCCTGTCCCTGCTGGCCACGCTACTGCTGATACAAAATGATGTTACAGCTGAAAGGTTAACTCTTGGTGCTTTAAAGCTTGTTTCTTTTAATGGGTGAGTCGGGACACTACCTGATCTCTCTCGTTTTGTGGGCAGAGTACCGGCTTTTCCCCGCTGTTTCCCGGCAGGATGGGGTTAGCCCTGGGCACCCCTCGCACCCCGGTTCGCGGAGGGCAGGCCGGGGCTCTCCGCCAGCGCGGGGGTCGGGTTGGTAATGCGTGTGGCTTGTTCTCGTCTCTTCACGTACAGGTGACAGCAGCCCACGGGTTGTGCCACTTGCTTGGCTACCAGCACAACACCAAAGCCGAGTGGCAGCAGGTACGGCGGTGCCCTGGAGCTGGGGAAGGAGTGCGGTGACCCGCCCATGTCGGGCCGTTCCCGGGTGGGAAGACTCTCGCAGTGTCCCGTGACGGGGAACCTGCGGGTCCGGCCCCGGGGCGCTGTGCCTGGCATCGATGCCGGCCCGGCCGCGGGGCCAGCGGCGCTGACCGCGGCTTCTCCCCCACAGATGTATCAGAAGGAGGTGGAGATCCTGGAGGAGCTGAACCGCCTCACCGGCGCCAGCCTCCGGCCCCTGACCGCCGGCCTCTTCTGAAGAAGCCTCTCCGGGGGACGCCGCGCCCGCCGCTTCCCGCCCCGCCCGCACCGAGGGGCCGGGCCGCCGCCGGGGCCGCCCCGGACGTGGCGCGGGGATGGCGGCGCAGGGCCGCGGCCGCCGCTTGGCGCCGCCGGTGCTGCTGCTGCTGCTCGGCCTGTCCGCCCTCGCCCTGCCGCCGCCCGCCGCCGCCCAGCCGCCGCCCGCCGCCCTCCGTGCCGGCCACGCCGCCTCTTCGCTGCCCGCCGCCGCCGCCGCGCCGCGCACCAGGTGAGAGGCGGCTCCGCCGCAGCCACCGCGGGCCCCGGCCGCGCCGCGCCTGGGCGGCAGCCGCCCCCCGGGGCCAGCCCCAGCGCGGGCCCGCTCGTCCCGAGCCGGTCCTGCCTGCCGGGGGCAGCCCCTGCCGCCCCCGGGACCCTCCTCGCGTCGCGGGCCCCGGCGTGGTTCCCTCGGGGCCCCCCGAAGCCGTCGGCCGGTTGGTACGTGAGGGTCCTCCTTACCCTGACGGGGCTGTTGGGGTCGTTTCTGGAGGATGCCGCTGTCACAGCTGTCCGGGGGCATTTCCGCTCTGAGTATGGTTTGGGGGCCCCCACCCCGTGGCGGGTGACGCGCACCCCCCCTGTCCCTCATGAACGTGTCCTCGCGCCTTCCTATTCGGCTCACGGGAGTTTGCCTGAGTAACGTGTCAGTTATTTCACCATTCTTGCCGCACACCCCATTACCCTCAGGATGAGCAACGCATCTGAGGGGTTCACTCCCTGGCCCCCCGTGTCCTACCCCGCCGCAGGAAGGGCATGTGGCACGTGCCGCCTTGGTGACGTCCAGCCAGGACACGCGATGCTCCCACAGCCTCTGCACCACACTGCTGCCTTCCCCTACTTCATCCCCTCCCGTCTTCTGAGCACCACAACCTCACGAAAAAGAAACAGTTTCCTTCCCAATTAGTTGCATCACATGATTGTGGGGTAAAATAAAAAAACGTGTAAAAGTTTTAAACTTCCCCAAGTAACTACATTGCGTTGTCCTCCCCAGATACCTTTTATATGATGTAAATCCTCCTGAAGGGTTCAACCTTCGCAGAGATGTCTATGTTCGCATTGCTTCCCTTCTAAAGACCTTGCTGAAAAATGAAAACTGGGTGTTAGTTCTGCCTCCCTGGGGACGCCTTTATCACTGGCAGAGCCCTGACATCCTTCAGGTCCGGATCCCTTGGGCCAGCTTCTTCGATCTCCCAAGCCTCAACAGGAACATCCCTGTCATTGAATATGAGCAGTTTCTTGCAGGTGGAGTATGGAATTGTACAATCTACAATTGACTAAATATTTGAGGTGGTTTCTTCACAGGTTTAGCCTTATATGTGCTTTTATCCTTATATGTGAAATAAAAAAAGGTGGCGAGAGGTGGGATGGGAAAGAATAGTGCAGAGTAACAAACCACTAGAATGAAATAACCCAATTATTTGGCAGCTCTTTTGATGTAGCACCATCAGCCCCTCGACTTCCTAGGGACCCTGGAGAAAGACAGTTAATGCCTGTGGTTAAAGTCACAGGTACTTCTGCAAAATTCTGGCTGTAGTAACAAACCTGTAAGGAGAGAGTCAGCCTGCAGCTCTCTGTTGAACTACAGACAAGCTGCCTTTTTCTGGAGGTGGTTGGACAGTAAAAGCTGTACAGTAGGTTCTCCTGTGAACTCTTTCATCGTCAGTGCTGCACATAACTCAAAATACTTACCCCCTGCTTTTTGTGTACAAAATGGTATATGAGAGAAAGACTTTCTCTAAGAATATGGAAACCGTGAAGTTGGTCCCTTTAGGATTTAATGCAATGTTGAGCTAATCACCAAATGCCAGAATCTGAAGCAGTGTCACGGGCTTTTTCATCAGAGGAAATAAAGGTGACCAAAGGTCACACCTCTGCAAAGATCTCTGAAGGGATCAGTTGTCCCTTATCTTTCAGGAGAAAGCATTTACAAACCCTGAAATTTAGGGGAAGAAGGGCTTGTACTTGTCATTTTCTTGGAGGCACTCTTCCCATAGCAGCTACCTCCAGCACTGAAAACCTCTGTGCTTCATGGTGTGGTTTATCCAGCTTTTAAATTTACATTTTCATGGCAGTTCAGTTCTGTTTGGCACATTAAATCACGCATGGCTTGGTGGGAGTAGCAGGTTGTCACATCCCCTGACCCTTTTGGCTTTTCTGGCTTACACAAGACATCCTTTCCTTTTTTATAGGGAAAACATGGAAGAGAGAGAATAGTGTAATACTAGCATTTCTAGCCGATTTTTAACTGCAAGTAATGCTTATTCATACCTTTATCATGTGGTTTTTCATACTCACAAATGCTTTGCTTTGCCTTCTGCTCAGAGTCAGGTGGGCCCTTTATTGAACAGATTTACGTCCTACAAGGCTACGCAGAAGGATGGAAGGAAGGAACCTGGGAAGAAAAAATAGATGAAAGGCCATGCATTGATCAGCTTATGTACTCCAGAGACAAACACGAGTACTACAGGTAACATCTCACAGTCCTTAGACAGACTAACAGAGCAGAGTTGTATGGTTGTTGTAGTGTTGTCTGTGAATCTGTGGATGCTTGGGGTTCACTTTGTTTTTAAAACTTCATCAATCATGTACTGGTACTAGAAGATCTAATTTTAGAAAGTTGTTGTTTCACACAAAAACATTATAAAGGAGCTGGCTGGTTTATTTACGTGATATATTATCTTTTTAGGGTGTACTGTTTATTTGTTTCATTATATGTGTCATTAGTTTAAAATACAAGCCTGTGAACCAGTACGTTGTGTTCCTTTTCAGGGGATGGTTCTGGGGTTACGAGGAAACACGGGGCCTAAATGTCTCTTGTTTGTCTGTCCAAGGATCTGCCTCTATCGTGGCTCCCATCCTTTTGAAGAACACTTCAGCACAGTGAGTTGCCTTGTATTACCATTTGGTGTTGTACTGCATGCTGACAAACCCATTGCCAGGTGGGAGGAGCAGGGGGAACTTACAGGCTATGTCTCACTTCTCATATTTCATCGCTGAACTAGTGTAAACTGTTAAAATAATTACAAAAGGAATTTACACTGTAAGAAACACCTAACTGTAAATTAGGTTAAATGCTGCAGTGCTAAAACCTAAAAGGAGATAGCCATGAGCTCCTTCATATTCTCTCTCATGTAGCTAAATGTCCTTGCCACCCTGTGTTTACCTTTCCTGCCTTTACCCTTTGATGCTGGGTCAAGAGGGAACGGACAGAGTGGAATCAGTGTTTCCCAAGCTCACATCTCAGATCACGAGATGCAGTGCCTGGTCTCCTGTGATGTCCATCCTCAATAGTGTGAGCTGGGTTCAGAGAAAGCAAGCAGCATGTTTTGTCTTTCTGCTCTGAGATGCCACTAGGATGATCAGAGAAAAGGAAAGCTCTTATATGAGAGGTGGAGCACGCTTACATTATCCCAGTAGCAAAGTATTTCCAGTCAGCTGTGACACTGTAGCAAGAGAAGACATGGTAGCGAAGCAAAAGCTGCTGGGTTACAGGGGAGAACAGGAAGAGGAAATAAGCACTGTCCATGAATGCATCAGGGGAATAAATCCGTAGGAGAAACACAGACCGTGTAAGCTCAAGTGCAGTTTTGCTGTGAGAACAAAAACATCCAAAAGTTTGACATCAATACGATTTAATTGAAAATGAGATGAAGGTTCCTCTAAGCAGAGCAGTGGGGATCAGTAGTACCTCCTGCTGGGAGCAGAGGAAGCAAAGTCCTGTTTTTTAACAGAGATGTTGTTCTCTTTATAGGAGTTATACCAGAATATTTGCAGTGACAGCAGAAAACCGGATTAAATATGCCATAGATGTCTCCATTTTTAGCCCTACAGTTAACTTTTTCATGGCAACTGTCAAAAGGTCTAGCAATGAGGAAAGTCAAAGGAAAAATTAAGAGTAGTGCCTCCATATTCCTAACACACAGACAAGGTGCTTTATACACAAGATCACATTTCTCAGATACAAGTACAAAGAAATACCAACATAACAGAGATGCAAGGGCAGGTACAGTGTTCATCTTAAAACTAGTGGTTCATGTTAAAGTCAGTCTAGTTTAGTGTGTGAAATCCAAGAGCGGCTAAAATCAGATGTCTGGGGGAAGAGTATAAGAACTGAGCAAATGTGTGTAATGCCTTCCCTGAGTCCTGACACACCCTTCAGATTTGTGATCATAGGGACCTTCTGAGCCAAAAGTGATCTTCTGATCTTCTGTATCCTTCAGTGGTTCCATGGATCTGTGCACGCTTCCCTTTGAACCTCCATGCATGCTGTTAGTATCCACAAAATCTTGGAACAAGACCAAAAGGTTTTGCACCTTCACTGTGCATCCCATGAAAATCCACCTCCTTTTGTAACTCCTGCCTGCAGGTTTCATTTAATGTTCCCTAGTTCATGTAGTAGAACAGCTCTTCCATATTCACCTCCATGCATGATTTTACATTTCTCTATCCTCTTCTCCCTCAATTGTCTCCTCTGCAGTGTGAAGAGTCCTGGCTTCATTAGTTGTTTTTCTAGTGAAAGCCTTCCCACGCCTTTGGTTACCTTCGCTGCCATTCTCTCAACCTTTACAGTTCAGCTGGATCCTGCACACTGAGTGCAGGTAAACCCATTACCTAGTGGTGCAATGACATGCCCTGTTTAGTGCTCTCTTCTTTTTCTGGCCATTCCTACTATACGAGTTCCCCTTTTTGACCTCTGATGAGTGCTGCCTTGATGTTTTCATCAAACTGTCGCTCATTCCTGAGCATCGATGGTAAGCATGGAACCCTTTAGTTGAAGCCGGTATTTGTTTTAGTAGATGCACTCCTACATTAGATTTTATTGGCCAGTCATCAGACTTCTCTAATTCTTCACAGCTGGCCTTTGTCCTTGCTGCTCTGAGCAATTTAAAGTGATCAGAAGGCTGTGTCACCTCAAAGTTCATGCCCCTTTGTAGTTTGTTCAGGAATACAGTGAAACGCAGATCCCTTCCACCTGTGACCTCCTTCTGCAATGGCAACTGGACGTTTATCCCTGTATAAACTTCTTTTTAATCTGTGCAAGGACCTTCTCTTGTGTGCCATTTCTGTTAAGTTTTCTTAAAAGCCTTTAACGAAGGCTGTCAGGAGATCCTGGTAGGCAGTGTCAGTGAGGTTTCCCTTATCTGCATGTGTGCTTGTGTCTTCAGACTACTCTGATTGTTCAAAGCTCTGTGCAGATGCTTCCCCAATTTACTTTAGGTATCCATTTATTTCTGTTTTTTTATAATAGTTGCTATTAAGTTGTCCTGTACTGACATCAGGTTTAGTGCCGTGTTGCATCTCAGACCTCCCCGAGTGCATTTCTAGAAAATTGACATCACATTTGCTGTGTTGAAGTTCTAAGAAAGATGTTGCATACCAGAATTAGTGGCACAGCTGCTTCATCCTTGAGTTCCTTGACAACTGTTGGGTGAATACTGCCTGATGTTGGCCATTTGTTGGTTCATTTTGTCTCACTGTTCCATCGCTAGACACTTCTTGAGGAGACCTCGGTTTGAGAACATCCTGTGTAAAATATGAATCTTCCCAGCTCCTCCACCTGACACACAGCTACAAAAAACTTACGGTAGCTGTTTCTGTCGTGATGTTACTGTCTCCAAGTGCTTGTTAAGCCTTTAATTTCCTTTTTCTTTGGAAGAAACATCTGTCATCAGATTGAAGGCCTTTATGTCTTGTCATTCAAATTCTTTTTTGACCTTCTTTATTGTCTTTTTCTGTTTAAATTCTTGCAGTTTATGAGCCTTTCTGTTTTCTTCACTAGTACAGTACTTTTGCATTTTTGCATAGTCCCCTTTTTGAAACTGAATGCAACTGCAGTAGCTTTTCTTTGGGCAATGTTGATCCAGTAGGATGTTGAAGATGAGTATGTTTATGGCCACAGTCAGAGAGTATCTCTTTCACTGTGAGATTTTGGTCTGTGTCTTGCTGCTGCTCAAGAAATTGCCAGGAGCTACTCCCTGCTCACTTGGTTCATGGAACTGTCTTTGACACTGTCTCAAACTGCAGTTGCTTGGTCACATCCTGCTAGGACACTCTCCCAGCCTACCTGGGGATAGTTGAAATCTCCAGGGGCTATGGTGACTTGTGCGCCATGGCCTCTCTCATCTCCTGTATTGCCCTTTTAGCCAGACAATCAGTTATATGGTCTTAATACCGTATTATTAGTCTTCATGTGTGGTACCTATGGGAATATTCTTGATACATTTAGATTATTAATCTATTTTCACATCCAAGCTTCTTGTTAATGCAGTGCTGCTTCTCTACCAGAAGAGTCTAGTCTATTTTCCAGATTATTTGTAGCCTTATGTGCAGGTGTCCAGCTGATTTTCAGCAGTGATCATCTAAAGTTGATTGGTTATTTGCTTCTACTCATTTTAGTAGAAGAAGGTCCGGATAATGACTTTGACTCCCTTCAGCAGAAGCATTTCTCTGTGTGTTCACTCGTATTCAGTGTGCTCATATCCCATGTGCTCTTGAACACTCAGAACTCTCAAAATCTCTTCTGTTTCTTAGAACTTGGACAGTGCAGTTATGTTTCCAGTACACAATCTTGAACTGTGTGTATTTTTGAAAAGCATGGACTATTTTCGTGTTAGTGAAAAATTTTCATTTTAAAATTTGTGCTTAGTGGCTAACACGTGTCTGTGTGTTCTTTGATCTGTCGTTTTACTGTAGGACGTTTTATTCCACATGTGGAAAATACCTTCCCTGGTTTTGCTTTTGTGAGCATGACTCCTGCTTCCTCCAAGGGGCTGTCATGTGCTCCGAGGCTGAGCATCATCTCATAGGTCACTTCTCCGCTTTGGATCACTCTCCCCACTGGCAACCTTATTTCTCCAGCAGCAACTACTGTGAGGACTATTTGAGGGATTATTAATGCTTCTTTGTGTTTAACTGTCAGAATTAAGAGTACCATTTATTAAAGAAGAGAGCAGGAACATGCAGTGGCATAGTTCCCCTTTCTCCCCAGCAGGCTTTGGGTGACAGTTTGCTTTATACACAACAGACTGGCAGCCCATCCCTTATTCCCTGTGCTCCCTTTGCAAACAGATCATAGTCTGTGCTTTGTCCTGGCAACTGTGTAAAGAAACTTCGTAATGTAAATTATATTCCTAAGGGAACTGCACTCAGTTTTACAATTTTTACTAGGTCAGTGATGTTAGACAGAGCTGAAAACCTTCTTCATGACCACTACGGAGGGAAAGATTATTGGAATGTGAGTATTTTCCAGTTAGCTTCTCTAGACTTTCTACTTGGTTCTGATAAAAATTCAATAACCGATATGTGCTTCAGTTTTGCCTTGGGTTTCTTTTCTTAAAAGTTAACTTGTGTCTTATATTTCAGCAGCGTATGCTAACGACCGTCTTCAGGTCACTGTAAATTAATGTAATGCACGAGTTTGTCCTGGGGCCTTAGTGCTACAGAGTGTGGCATTTAGAAGGACCTCCCCTGTCCAACACACGTGCAGTCAGAAGGGAACTGCCTTTGTGCAGTTGCTTGTCTAGTCAGCTTCAAGATTAGACTTTTCAAAAGAATTCCCAGAAGTGCTCAATATTGTCCTGTCTCCCTGTTGGCTTTGATGTCAAAATTCCCATGGGTTTTAAGGTAACGCTGAGCACTTTTGGAGACCTTTGGAGCACTTTGATCTGATGGTAAAATAATTCCTATGGGAGAAGTTTTAAGACAAAGGTAAAGGTTGCAGGAAAACAGAACACAATATGGAGTGCTTGATATAATCAAAATTTCTAAGAGAAAGTGACTCTCATGATATTATGAAACAAGTTACATAGACCTTGGTCTTGTAAGATGCAAACATTTGGCTATTCACTTGGTATATGGCATATTTTTCAGAAATGCACCAAGCAGTAGTTTGCTAACTATGAATTTTTCATTGAGAGTGAATTTCCAAACAGAGAAATACAACCCACATATCATTTCTGAGTCTCGACTTGTAGTCCTGTAAAAGCAGACTATGAAATCCATATGGATCCATAACATGCATTTCTTAACAGTGGCGATTTAAACATTGTCTCAACAACTTAAACGTCTCTCAAAATTATTTAAAACTTTCTCAAAAATATTATTCCTTATTTCAGTTTTAACTATCTGCATGATTTTTGGTTGTTGCTTTTTTTTCTTAATAACTCTCTGGATAACATCTGAAGTTCTTTATAAATCTTACTAACAAATGCCCTTTTGTCTCAAAGAAGCTTTTAAATTGTAACAAGCCAGCTTCCTTTTCTAACCAACCTATGTCTTTGTTGTCCAAAAATGTTCAAATTTAATAATGAGCCACGTTGCTTTCACTGTTGTCACCATTCTCGCCTAGGCTTCCCTGCCGCTGCAAGCTGAAAGGTATTGTTTTGGGATTCTTAATGGTTGAATGACCACGGAGCAGGAAAGACCTCCCAAAATGGTTTAGACACAACTATTGAATCCCTTGAAGAGCATCAGTGTAGCACACAGACCACATGAGCGTTTTACCATCTATATGGAAGCAGAAAATTCTCTAAGGACAACTCTAGACAAGCCAGGAGTTCTGTGTTTGGTTTCACCATTTGGAGGGGGACAGTCTTAAAGAATTAGAGGATCTGTACCATTAATTCCATTCATGTACACAAAAGGGAGCATAACCAACACTGATTGTGTTTGTTTGCTTGTTTGTCTTCCTAAATTTAGAATCATACAAAAATTTAGGTGGGGAGGTGTCTTGGGAGCCCTGCCTCCAGGTTTGCACTCCAGAACTTGACCTGGTGGTCTGGGGCTGCGTCCAGCTGAAGGTGGAAAGTCCCCATAGGTGGAGATCTGTCACCTTTCTGGGGCCTGTCCGGTGGCTATGCCACTCTTGTGGGCAAGAGGTTTTGTCTGATACCCAAACAGAAGTTGCCTTGCTGCAGGTTAGGCCCATGGCTTCTTTTCTTTTTCCATGCACCTCTGAGAAGTGTCTCTCCCTTCTCTGTTGTTTGTTTCCTTGCAGACAGAAAGGGAGAAGAAGCAAAACTTGGAGGTAGTTGGAAGGTGTGACAATATTGCACGTGCAGGTTTGAAACATATACTTTAAATATGAGGATAACCAGATACAGATAGCATCCACTTCAGAAAGTGTATCAGTGGAGGTTCACACGTTCATCTGTTTTCTCTTTTACATATGCTGTTGCAAAACAAGTGTTCATCCAGAACAGCTGCTGTCAGAGCAGTGCTTTGTGCCCAGGAAGAACTTGGCACAGCATGCTGCGTGGGTGCCAAACATGCCATGGCAATTGCACAGTCTGTCGGGATGAAGTTTAGAGGTGTTTGACACCAGCATAGCATTCGAAAATGTTTATTGTCCTCCCCAGTGCACTGCACTGCCATGGGTTGTGTACACCTTTGCTGCCTCTTGGGCATACTGTGCTCATCGTATCTTGGATAGGGTTGCCAGTGACTTGACTCGATGGGATCATATTGTGTTGACATAGTACAAAAAGGAGGGAAAATATCTTTCTGAACTGCAGCGTGACTGTTTTGCAGCAAACAGCGTGTACATCTTCCCTTAATATAAATGTTTTGGTGGAGAATTTGGGATGGGATTAGAAAGTCCATCTCTTTAAAGACGTTAGAAGAGCAGGCTTTGTACTTCCATTAAATCTTTAGATGTGCATGGATCTCCAGCTACCAGTGTGATGGATCTTACTGAAGACTAAATTGTTCTGTGTCTTGTTGAATGATACGGAGGAGGAACCATTTCAACCACAGTGAGTTGGGCATATGGAGAAATAGCTGCTCTGGGAAAAGGTGAAGAAAGGCTGACATTCGAGTGCCTGTCCCTTTGCTAGAGCAAGGCAAAGGCGATTGGTGCGGCTGTGTCTTGGAGTACCATTAATGCTCTGCCTGGCCTCTCTGCCGTGTAGACTCTGTCCACTGTGGGCTACACCGTGCTGAGAGATGAGAGGCCTTTGGAAATGGAAGTGTTTTCATTGCACCTTCTTTGGTGCTCATCACATGACAGACGACAGACTTGTATGCAATCAAGAATTAGACCAAATTACCAAGTGTCCTTTGAGAGCAGTGTAAGTTACATGGGATTTCCTTAGTTCTGTTGTGTGTGCCTGTTAATAAGAAGGCTGTGTGTGACTGCGCAGGGGTAACTGCCATCACAGAACCTTTGAAAGAAGTTGTTATCCACAAGTGAAGGTAATCTTTTTTCATCACTCTTCTGCTGAATTTGATAGGAGTGTCTATGGCTAGATGCATGATTTTTTTAAAGCAGGTTTTGTTCTTACAGGTGTTTTGCAAGCTAGTCTTTGCCCAGCTCTTGTTTCCAAAGGTGAAGTACATTGCTAGAGTGTTTAATTTGTTAAATAACTCCAGTCTACTCTGTACACCTCTGTATACAGACAAGGTCAGACAAGTATGCTGGTTATAAATGTGGTAACGATCAGGATTAAACAGTTAAAGCTCAGATGAAAGGTTAGAAATTGCTGCTCGTAGCACTGCATAGATCTATCAGAAGTAACCCCATCCTGGAAGCTCTGTGTATATGAAACTATCTCCATTTAGTCATTTTTAGCTCTTCCTTTTTTTGACTCAGCATCTGCTCTTATTCCAACAGACCCGTCGGAGCATGGTGTTTGCTAAACACCTCCGTGTAGTGGGAGATGAGTTTAGAAACAAATATCTTCAATCCACAGATGAGGCAGACAGGACTCATTACAAGGAGGACTGGACACAGATGAAGGTAAAATGATAACAGTCTGTTTCCCATAACAAATACGTTTTTTCTTTTGTTTCATTTGTATACTCCTGGCTGTACACTGCAGGGAATGTTGGAAGAATGTGTGAATCTAGCTCTCCCTGCTCAGATTGAGGTGGACGTGCATGTTCCTACTGTACCCTCTTCTCCCTGTGTGACATAAATTAATGGAGCCTGTTGAGATGTGGCTGCCTGGTTCTGGGTGACAGACTTCTCTTACCCTTGTTTCACTAAAGGAAACTTGTATTTTATCTTGTATTCAGCATCATCTGTGGGTATAAAGTTCAGCTGCAAACTGCTAGTTGTGCAGGTCAAGTAGAGCAATTTTTGCTTACAAAGATTTTGCACTCTAGTTTTTCTTGTATAATGCAGGCCACCCAAGATCGAAATGTTGCAGTAAGTGTCCCAAAATACTGCCAATCCATGCCTTAAAATTACTTTATGTAGCTAGAGTAATTCAGTGCCTTATCCAGAGATTCAGGCTTTTTCAGTATGAATGAATAGTGGTGCTTTCAAGTTTTGAAGTTTATTGATCTTTCTCTCCTAGGTTAAGATGGGCACAGCTCTAGGTGGTCCATACCTTGGGGTTCATCTCAGAAGGAAAGACTTCGTTTGGGGTCACAGAGAGGACGTGCCTTCCCTGCAAGGAGCAGTAAAGAAAATCCGCAGCCTCTTGGAGATGCACAAACTTGAAAAAGTTTTTGTAGCCACTGATGCTGTTGAGGAGGGTAGGCAGATTATAGTCAGTTTAGGAATGATAAATTTTGACAATGAGAGCAGCTATTACCACTTCGTTTTTATGAATGACTGAAAAGTTCTTTCCGTCTGGCTTGAGCAGTTGGTATCCAACCATTCATTTGGTATTTCCCATAGGAGGTTTGATGGTCTCTACAGTGGGAAATCTGGAATTGAATTTGCCTGTTCCTCCTCCTCTTCCTTCCATCCCACCTTTTTTCTTAGTATTTCAGAGACTCAGACATGCTAGTGGGAAGGGGGTCCTCTGGAGTCTCACACCCAGCCTTCCCCTTGGCTGCCCCCAGCACCAAACTGGGGGGGACCTGGCTGTGTGTGGCAAGGGCTTAGAAACCCCCAGCAGTGGGCTTCCCCCGCCCAGGCCTGCACCTCCCTCTCAGTAGTATCCCGGGGCCTGTTTCAGTGCATGATGTTAGAATAACCCTGCGAGGCATGGCATCTGCGACAACTCACCTAAGTTTTTCTGTCAAGAAAGGCCTCTTGGGCCACCTAGCCTCTAGGATTAGACAGCGAGTGTAGTGGTAGTGTCTGTTCTACCCTTGGCAGGCTTCCCCAGCCCCTCAGAATTGCCCCCCTTGGCGCCGTGTCTCTGCCCCACTGGCTCCCCCCATGCCTACAATACTCTGACATTTGGCAAACGTGTTGTAAAATTTGGTTTTGCTTGCTTTGTAAATGTTCACCCAGGGTTTTCTTCAACGCTTATGTTTTATGACAGCAGCAAGCTGCTGTTTATAATGTAAAACTAGATTTGCATCTTTCCCTTTTTCAGAGATTGAATTGCTCAAGCAACTACTGCCTGAGATGGTGAGGTTTGAACCCTCTTGGGAGGAGCTGGAACTCTACAAAGATGGGGGCTTGGCTGTGATTGACCAGTGGATCTGCGCCCATGCAAGGTAGCCAATTTGACTTTGAGGAGACAGATCTTACTGTTCTCACTGTCACAAAACAGAACATTGTTTTTGACCCAGATATAGTTGTTTACAAATCATATATGACATTATATTATATAATTGATATATATATATAAAATAGATATATAATGGTGATATTGTGTATATAATATATGTGATAATTTCATATCATATAATTTCAATGAATGTTAAAAGTTCATTGGACTGAAATCAACTATTTGCCTTTTAAGAAACTGGCCCCCTTCACAAACCTGTTCTGATTTTTTTACAGGTATTTTATAGGCACTTCAGTTTCAACATTTTCCTTCCGGATCCATGAGGAAAGGGAGATCTTGGGATTTGATCCAAAAACAACTTACAACCGGTTTTGTGGTGAAAAAGAGAAAAACTGTGAGCAGCCAACTCATTGGAAAATTGTATACTAAAATACAGAGAAATCCAGGGACTGCAATACTGATGAGCTCGAAAGAATAAGGAAAAACTACGGGGAAATACCTCCTGTTGATCAAACTACAACTCAGTTCTCTACCCTCTTCTCAGCATTTACTTGACATTTGGGTTTTGAAGTACAAGCAATATTCATCTTCTTAGTCAGGCATTGATGGGAGTGAGAAAAATGAAGTCAGGCTGGGATCCAGTTCTCAGCATAGCTAGGATTAAAGGACAACACCAGACACTGCAATTGAGACTTGAAAGGCAAAACTCTGTCCTGAAACTGAGTACCAAATGAAGTAAGTCACGGGTTTCTTTGGACTTCTGAGAAAGACAAGGAACAGTTTTAACTTTTACAAATGTAACACAGCTGTGATCTGTACTGCATTTCTGTCTTTATTTTTTGTTCTGTTTAGTGTTGGCCCCTCTGATCACAAAAAATACATCTTGGTTTTGTAACCTGCACTATGTGAGCTGCAGATTGTGCATAAACTCTGCTGTTCCTTGGGGGAGTCTTCCCCTTTCAGATAGTAATTTATGAACATTAAAATTGCCAGTGCTCGATAAAGAAGAGGAGGTGGTGTTTCTACCTGAACACCAGCTGCTTCTAATAGCAGTCTCAGTGGGCCTGTGCTGAGAGAGGCACAAAGATGGGGCTTGTAGGTTGGTAAAAGAAAGGTTGTTCCTTCTTAAGTTTTACATTCACAAAGGAAACTTGTTTTTTCCCCCATCATTCTCCCAAAGGCCTCCCATCAGTTGGACTGATGCAAAAGTCAGCACCCTTTGGGGATCACCCAGTCACTGAATTCAGTGGTGCTTTGCTTGGGAGCATGCTAAAAGGCCTTTCAGCTTTCCACATCCATTAAATGCATTGTCCCAGTAATTTGACAAGTGAATTTTCTGCATTTCTGCTTTCAGTTTATACAAGGGAGTAAACTGAGGACAGTCGCAGACAGCAAAGGTCATGGGGCCTCGACATAGTGTGTATAAGCCCTGGCAGCTGGGCACCTTGCAGGTGAGGTGGTGCTCTGAGGGAGGCAGCTGGCTGGTGCTACAGGGGAAGAGCCTGTGGGAGGTGGAGGGAAAGTGTGACTCTCGTTTGAGGAGGGGTTTGTATGAGTACCAGTTCTAGCTCTTGCAGTCTCCTGCTATGTAGAATTGACTGCTCCATTCTGTGCTTCAGGTGGGTCTTTTGCCCTGCAGGTCAACACGGCTCTGTTAAGCAGGAGGAACCTTTTTTCAGAAGTGGACTAGGAGACAGATTTCAAAAGGGGAAGCAGACATTTTTCCTTCAAGTCAGTTTTACCAGATTACCTTGGTGATAGCTGTCCCTTCACCTGCTCTTTCCTCTTGGCTTGGGTAGGAACATACACAACCCACCTGCACTGTGCCTTGGACATTTCACAGATGCTCCCAGACAAGGAGGTTTCCTCCCATGCAGCTGCAGCGGAAGCTGTGAAATCTTTTCCAGCAGTAGGAGCAGCAGCTCTTCTGTTCTTACCAGCTGTTTATTGTATCTCCAGGCAGCGGTTGAGCCTCTCTGGCAGCAAAGGGGCAGCCCAGCATTACAAAGCAGTGCCTTTTCCCACCAAGTCTAATGTCGTTTAGCCTGTGTGCCCTTTAAAGCGACGGTGGCATTTTATGTGTATTGTATACCTCATTGAGAAAAATAAAAAGCTTTGTAGCATTTTATGTGACGTGTCCGTAACCGTGGATTTTGCTATCTCTTGGCTCCCTAGCATCAGCCTCCAGTGTAGGAGAAACTGCATGCCCCAGCAAGGTTTTTTCATGGTCTGTCCCATGAGGCACTTCATTAGCGAGTGTAGCTGGTGTTACCCTTACTGGCACGGGGAGATGTCACTGGTAAATCCCATTGCCCCCCACTGCACGAGGGGTGTAGACAAAGAGGCAAGAGGCCAGAGGAAGGCTGCTGAAGCCAGCAGCAACTGGAGCACAGGAGGAGAAGAGGGGAGAGTTTGGCTTTTTCAGCCTGGAGAAGGTGAAAGAGGGATCTAACTTGTCTTGTGCTACATCAAAGGGGTCTCAGGAGGGCCTCTCTCAGAGGTGCACAGCAGAAGCCCAGGCACAGCTGGCCACCAGGTAACTTGTGGTTGGGCACAAGGTGCAGTCTCTTGTGCCCAGGAGCTGCGCAGCCCGGGGACAGGGCCTGGAGGGGAGCAGTGGCTCTTCGGCCCTGCTGTTCCAGCCTTGCTGGAAGAGTCAAAGGCAGTGGAGGACAAGCTCACGTGCAGTAGGATGTCATTTCTATCCACCTTTCTGGCTCAAACAGAAAATGGGGATCAGAGAGATGAAAGCAGGGTGACAGCTCCCAGGGTCAAGGGTTTCCAACAACACACCTTCCCCCTGAATCCCTGTCATCATCATCATCAAATGCTAGAAGGGTGACAGCAGTGGCTGAAAGGGTGGGATTTGCTTCTTGTTTCTTAAATCCACAAGATCTTGAGACGTGACTATGTTTGCAGTGACAACATATTTACAAACATATGTATGTACAAAGAAAGATACATACACAGTGATGCACGTATACATAACCACAGCACCTTTTATCTGTCAATCTGTGGCAAAACATCTATTGCCCGGTAATTCTATACCTGCTGGTGTTCTACCACTGGCTGCTGTTTTCTGGATTGTAGAGCAGGGAATTGAGCAGAGCAGACTTTGTTAGCCCATTGCATGGGAAAGCTTAGAAGATTTGTATCCTTGGCAGTAATGCTGTTACATTCCATTTTTAGAGTAGATGAACTTACAGGATCAGTTTTGTCTCAGTGTATGGTGGAGGAAGACTCATCAATGCAAAACCAAAAAGAGCAAAAGTTCTGCGAGATGCAAGAATATCCACAGAGAGTATCACGACAAGTTTTTCTCTCTACCTTCAAGGACAAGCATCATGTGTCTTTCATCTGCTCCCATTCCTTTCCACAGAGGAAGTTTTAAAGAGGGAGCGAAACCTGAAGCACAGCTGCCATCATGTCCTTTGCACGGCCATTGTAGGAGCCTGCTGTATAGGTTTTTTATTCCGTACGTCATTTCTCAGGCTGGCCACTGAGCACCCTGGCTACCAGCATAGCCTTTCTGTCACAAGGTGGAGACAGTAGACCAGTCTGTGACCAGCCCCAGATCCAGACCTGCCGCTCCACACTGGACCAGAGCAGCTGTCCCCTGCAACCAGCACTGGAGTAGGGTTTGTTGGTACATGTAAAACCTATGAATTATGAGAGTGTGTACAGATTACCGTAACCAGCCATGGATCGATTCTGAGAGCGCTGGATGGTGGGGCAGGGGTTATTTTTCTTCTTTTAGTCAACAATTTCCTTTGGGGGAGGAAAGGAGTAAACTAATGGCTACCAGGCATGTCCATGGGTCTGCATGTGTGTCCTTGTAAGCGCTGGTATTTATTTTTAAATGTGATTAGAAAGAAGTCCATGTGCATTTCCTTTCTCTATAAAACTGAACTCAGAATGTTGCAGCTCTCGCCCTCAGCACCTCGCTGGCTGGCTCCTGTCACTCAGCTCCCATTGCCCTTCCCAAGCGGGTGCAAGATGGTGTGGCTGTGCTGCTCTGTCACCCTCTGTCTCTGGACACCACAGCGTTTTTACATGGTAGCCTCCTGGGGCAGGGGCAGCCTCCTTGCTCTCGGAGCAGACATCCCTCTCGGCTGCTTGCACCTGGGACCCCCATGTGTTAGGCTCCGGACTTCCTTCCCTAAGTGGTCTCAAATGGGTTGTTGCACCCACGGGGGACTCTCAGCTGTAGTGCTGGGGGTTGGGAGGTGGCAAAGCCATGGCCAGGATGCGGCTGTTTAACCAGGCTCGGCTGATGGAGCATTTCTCTGCTGTCTGTGGTTTTCTGTTAGGGTCCATGGGCACTTTTAGATTAAAGAGCTGGAGGTGGGGGTGTCCATGTCACAGTGAGTGCTTACTCTGGGTGCTTCTATGATCATGTCAAAGCTGCCCTTGTTCCCCTCTAGCTCGTCACCCAGTTCTTGTGGCAAAAGACAAGCAGCTTCAGTGCCTGTGTGACCGAGGCTGTGGGGACAGAATGGCCTGGAGCTGGGGGCCGTACTCCATCCACCCCTTGCCACATGAGACATGAGCACTGCAGAGCAGGTGCCTGGGAAGAAAAAGCTTTTCCTCTCCTTTCCTCTTGCTCTCACAGGCCAGCAGAACAGCCAGCGCCTGTGGCCAGGCCATGGGCTATGGGTATGTCTGGCGCTGCTGCCAGCGGCTGGAAAACGGCCACAGCTGGTCACTCTCTCCTGAGGGTCCCAGTTGCTTCAGGGTCTGGGTTTTCCAATGTTTTGTTTCCACAATGGAAAGACACACAGATGAGGTGATGGAGCAGGACTGTTTATTCAGGGAAGAACACAGGGAGGTCCTGGGATCAGCTCCCTGGAGAGTCCAGCAGCACAGCCAGCCATGGTCCCAGAGAAGAGGCCTCCACTTTCACACCTTCCAGAGCTGGTCTTGCAGCACCAGCAGCCTCAGTCTGGAAGAAGGATTTTTTTCTCTGCAGCTCTTAACAGGAATAGGGTTTGAGCTGCCAGGTTTGAGATGGAGAGGCTGATGTCATTTGTCATGCCGTGAAGGGCTGGAACAGAGCCAAGGTCAGAGCCTGGATCTGTGGGGACCCCAGGAAACCCGCCCTGCCAGGGCCACCCCACTCAGCTCTTCTCATGACCAGGAGGCAGCCAACAGGATCAGCTGGAAGGTGCTGGCCATGAATACCGCATGTGCCCCTGAAACCTCTCCCTGCTCTGCCCACGCCACCCCTCGTGCACAGAGAGAGAAGCCCTCCCCAGCCGGGGCAAAGATCGCATCTCCCTGACCAGGGTCTTCCCTCCTCCTTGCCAGCCCCTGCTGATGCCTCGCTGCCCGCACTCAACCTTGTAGATGACCTAGTGCTTCTCCTGCTGTTCTCTCATGCTGCCGGGGAGCCCCAGGCAGGCACAAATCCCATCACAAATCCCACTGGCCCCTGGTTGGGGCTGAGCCTGGGGCCTTCCCCAGTGTGATGCTCAAGCCAGGGCTGGGCGAGGGCAGCGGGGAGCCCCATTGGGTCGTCCAGGCTCCGCAGCAACAGAGCCCGATTCCTGCTGCTGCTGATTGGCACAGATCCTGCCCACAGATGATTCTGTGACTCTGTGAGCCCCCCACAACGCCCAGACAGCAGCCAGCTGGTGTCGGGGTTTGGAGGGGGTGGAGGGCTGGGGGCTCCCTGCTGGGCTGCAGTGCCACCCTGATGCCAAAGCCCAGCTGGGCCGGGGCTCCGTGGGCACCACCGGGCTTGGCGAAGGAGAGGAGCCTGGAGAAGAGCCCAGGGGGCCGCACGCCTGCGGGAAGGGAGCGTGTGTGGGGTGCAGGCCAGCAGCGACGGGCTGCAGCAGTGGGCAGGGACACAGCTGCCAGCCCCATACACTGGGCACTGAGGGCAGGGGGCTTGTCCAGGCGGGGTCTGAGGCTTCAGAGCCATTCTTACCAGGCACTCACCATCCGCCCGTGTCCCTCTCCAGCAGCTGCCTGAGCTTACTCTTCTTGAAACTTGGTTGCTTGAAGCAGGGTTTCCTGAGGGGCCAGCAGGCACTGGGAGATGGCACTGCTACCCAGGACACACAACCTGCATCCCCTGCACCCGGGCAAGGCTCAGGGCCTTTTCTGGCCCCTGGGAAGAAGCAGCAGTGGGTCAGCAGGTTCAGTGCTGGGCAGAGGAGTCAGTCCCCACCTCGGACACTGGTGCTGGCAGAGCAGTGGGACCAAGGTTCCTCCAGAGCTGCTGCTCTGTAGCCAAGGCCAGGAGAAGGCTGGAGTCTGCAGGGTGCCAGGGCAGGAGGCAGCCGAACCATCTCTCACGGGGACACCAGCAGGACGTGGTGCCAGTTCCCTCCCCATGACTCTCCCACCCCCAGGGTACTGGAGGATGTGGTGGATCCCAAACCCTCTGTCAGGGGCTGTGCCCCTCTCCAGAGCCCAGGGCGCTGCATGGGACAGGGTGATGCAGTGAGAAGGGCATCTGGTCCTAGAGGGTCCCTGGGCAGAGCACGGGAGCAGCAGAGACTGGGAGTCCTCACACTCCTGTGGGCACCGCTGGGAAGCCCACGGGGACTGCAGAGCTGAGGTCTCTGTGGCCAGAGATGGCTGCTGAACTGCGCAGGCGCAGGCAGTCTGGGAAATGCTCCCATGGTCACTGGGAGCAGAGTGGCCTCGTCCTTCCAGTCTCCAGCCACCACCCTCCTACTTTCATTGCAGAAGGAGGAAATCTCTGCCCTCCCTTAAGTACTCCTGCCAAGTCTGATCCAATAGGTCTCCGAGCCAAGATGGTCCCAGCAGATGACAATGTCACCCGGCTGGACAAATCCCAGTGTCGCCAGGCTGTCAGGAAACATCCTCACCAGGAGCTGCGCTTGGGTCTGGTACCTCTCGATGTGGTGCCACTGGTCAGGCAGGGAGACTAGTGGGGACAGAAGCAGATGCTAGGAGGAGGAATCATTCTCTGCTCACTGGCCTCATCTGCTGGAGGAATGTGGCCCTGTTGTTATGTGGCAGCTCAGATGCCAGACCCAACCAGCTCACTCATGCTCATGGCAGCGGGCAAAGGGCTCAAAAATCATGTCCATCATCCACAAAGCTGTTGCCTTTCTTGGTGGCACAGAAACAAGACGTGGCTTGGAGCAAACTGCCTGGAGCAAAGTGGGTGGGTCATGCCGTGCCTTTGCCAGCCCCATTGCTTTGCCATTCATGCTATTCCCACTATCCAGCATCACCCAATTTGTGGGGACCATGGCACACGGTCAGTAACAGTACCCATCAAGCCATCATCTCAGAATCCATTTTCACAATGATGAAGTTTTCTTTGGCATGTGTATGGTCTTTGCTTTCACTTGTTCGTAAGGAGCTTACATGGGGTCTTTCCAAAAAGGGTGCATCACCCATGCAGGGATCTCCCATTTTGCTCCTTCTCCCACCAAACTGTTGAGCAGATAAACCAGGTGAGAATACCAGCCTGAAGGCCACCATCGACATGAGTCCCACAAGCTGATTGTGGAGCTGAACTGAGATGGATCTGTCTCCTTTTTAGGATGAATTTCCTCCAAGCAGGGTCAGATGAACTCTGTCGTCAAAACTCACGCTGGTTTGTGCCTGGAAGAGTGTGCAGGGTGAGCACCATCTCTGGCCAGTGAGCTCCACATCTGCCTCCGGAGGCCGGGCTGCATGCAGAGGTCAGAGGGGCCCTGCCCTGCCCCAGCCATCGCTGCAGCCCCTGATCTGAAAGGACATTTGTGCAGCTGGTCAACAGAGTGGACGCCCGGATCTTCCACTCCTCTACCAGGGCACTTCAGCCGGGGGAATGTCCCAAGGGCTCTGCCGGTGGTTTCTGGATGCTGCCGCAGAGGTGTCCCTTGAGCAGAATGCAAGGGCAGCACATCGGCGACCAGGCTCTCTCCCTTTGCCAGGACAGATGCTAAGGGTGAGCACCAGGAGGTTGGGCTTTTGCTGTCCCCAGCACCAGGGACCTGGGTCCCCACCCCACACTGCGGTAGCGCTGGCACCCCACAGGGCTCACCCAGCCCACCCAAAAGCGGGGCTTGAGGCTATGACCGTGTGCAGGATCCAAACCCAATGGAGGATGTGTGCTCAGATGAAAACCCTGGTGACCCCCTACGAGTCCCTAGAAGTTAAGGAGGGACACATCCACTTGGGATTTGAGTAAACAACTGCAAACAATTTTCCAAAAGCAGCAGCCACAGAGCCATCCCCGCACCCAGCCACGTGTCCCTGCTGGAGCTGCAGACCTGCCGCATGTTTTGGGCAGCAGCAACACCGCACCCCGGCAGCGGGTTGGTGTCCGGGGGGCAGGGAGGGCAGCTCCTACCTTCAGAGCTTCTCATTTCCAGCTGCAGGCGCCTGCGCTCCCCAGGCACTCCCGCTTTCTCCGCAAGGCAGCACCGTGTGCTCCCGAGCGTACAATCCTTTTCTCCCTCTCTCCCTGCAAAAGCTGCGATTTCAAGATCAAATGGGCAGCTTCAGAAATACACCCTCAGCTTACTTCCTCACTACCTCTTTAGGATGTAACCAAAACCACCATTTTAAGGGCACACAGTATTCTGTGACGCTTCGCTTATTTTTTTTCTGCCACTAGCAATATCAATATACAAAAACAATGATGAAACTTATCAATGATATAGCTCTTTATATTTTCAAATCTCTGTACAAACATTAATTAAACAAAGCAAGGTAGTATGCAAAACAGTCATTGCTTAGAATAATCGACCGATGAATTGTGCTTTAGCGGTGACACTGGGATAGGAACGTGTACCTTGAGGAAAGTGACAAACCAGAGGTAAAATGAGGTCTTGTCTTCAAAGTTGTGATTATGAATGGAGAAAGTAACTGTCGAGGGCAGTATCTGAGAGTGTTCACTAATATCCTTACACCAGGTATGTAAAGCTAATGTATTCACACTATCACACAGGAAGATTGGGGAAGAATAACTGTTAATGCAAATAATATACAGCAATATTATATATATATATATATATGTATAAATATATATTCACACACACATTTGATCTTAAATTTCTTAAAGACGTCTCAGCCGGACTACAACAAAAATGATATTGGTATGGTAACAATGAAGATATTAAAAATGTGAAAAAATACTGCGGTGACCTCAACTATGGATCTTTCCCTCCAGAGAATGGAAATTCTTTAAATCATTACATCTGCTGGGACTGGCTGCCCTCTGTACTGAAGCAAACACATCTCTTAATTCCTCTTTTCCAGAATGACTGAAGAAAACAAAACATAGCTACCCATAAAACTCATTCCTGCACATGCAAATGCTGTTGGCACAACTAACGGCCCATTTATTAACAAGTGATGGGACAGACCTTTGGCTGCAAAGGTTCTGAAAAACACCATATGTTGACGGGATCCAAGGAGAAACTCCAGTCCTATCTGCTCTCCACCAGCTATAAACGGTTCAGGATTTCAGTCACAGCTTGGTTTTTGCACAGCTTGTTGTCAGTTTGCAATGTTCCTACCACAACCAGCTCAACAGAAACAACAGAAGTTGTTTTATCAGAAGCACGGTACCAGCTTCAGCACGTGGTACTTCAGGACCTTAGTTTTATGCGCCTGAGTGTGTTCCGGGGACAAAGACCTGCCTAGTGATGAACCACCACACATCCTGTGGCTGTAAACACCCAACCTGTCTGCCACAGACACCCATGCAACCTTTCTTCCCTGGGGGTCAACCCAAAATCATTGCAAATACTCTAGATCAGTTGTTTCCATGCAGGAATGGCAGCAAGCCCAACATACCCTAAAAGCCTTGAATTTACAGACAACTGGGGCCCGCCTGTGCTGGGATGTCTCTGGGAAAGGGGAGTGGGAACAATTCCTTTGGCCCATGCTCCCCATCTCCTGCCCAAGGGCCTCTCTGCTGGAGAGCAGGAGGGAGCAGAAATCCCACCCTGTGCCATCATTCCTGCTTTAGGAACTAGAGAAAGCAGCAATTTCAGCTTCTCCCGCTCCTCCTGTCTCAGTCAGGTGAGGACGCAGCAGCGGCTGCAGCATGTCAGGCTGAGCCAAGCCCAGGCCCACGGCACTGGGGCACAGTGGGAACCTGGCCCTGCCCCAGCTCCCTCCCAGCCCCACAGCACCCAGGCCAGTGTCCCTTGCCAAAATCCACTTCATGCACCTTTCAAAACCTGTGCCTCTGGGAGCTCCAGGTAACCCTGCGATAAACACCAACTCCTCCTCAAACAGGAGCACGCTAAGTAAAGATGCAATCTTTTAAACTCGAATTGAATAAAAATCTTTTAAACTCAACTCAACCTGGTATTAGGAAAAAAAAACAACCAACCAACCAAAACAAACACACAGCAATTCTGAGACAGGATAATTACATTTTATACATTTTATTTCTGTGGGTTCTTAAGTTTTAAATAACATTAGACATTTTTGTTCTGACTTTATTATCTCGATTGCAGTTCTTCCTTTTCAGTAAACTTTGGGATAATTTTCACAGTGGACATTTTATGATGATAAAAATGCAAGGAATTCAAAGCACAGCTTCTCTGCAATCGTGAACCTCCCAAGCATTAAAGCCTAACTTAAGGAACAGCAATAATGATCTTCATTATTTAGAAAACCACTGATATTACAAAAAAAAAAAAAAAAAAAAAAAAAAAAATTCAATTATGCCGTGACTGAGCAATTCTTAGATTTTATTCTCAGTTCCTGGTTGGTTATTTTTTTAAAAAAAGACAGCTTCGTTTCAAAAGGCAGCACTACTCTTCCATGAGACACACTCTGTGCTTTGTGCTACCAAGCACTCTGAACCAACAGCCTTATTTCATGCACGTTTTCACTGAGAGAGCAGGATGAGATTTATTTTTTTCCCTTGGGTCAACGGCACTCTTGAGCATCACAGAACTGAACTGATAAAATGCAACACCAGCTCTGAGATCCTTAGACTTACAGCTGCAAATTATTTTAGAGGACATACAGAGTAATAGCACACAAAAATCTTCTACTCTTGAGTCTCCTGTGCAGTAACTAGTCATGAAAAGATTTCTCTAAGATGAGAAGATCAAAATCACCAACCATACAGAAACGCCGCTGCTGTCCATCCCTAAGTAGGCAGAGTCACGATTACCATTCACTAGCTATAGGAGGGCGAGCGGGGCTGCGTGGACATCCACGCTAACAAGCTCCTACACACAACACGCTTCATACACAAGCAGTGAGAAATAATCTACAGTTATTACTACCAGGTCCTGAGTACATCCATAACCGATATTTCAAGTGTTAACCTTTAAGCCCAAATTTTCTTAAAATGATCCTGCAGAACATATATATTTCAAACATCTATATTTAAAATTATCTATTTTACTAACCTACAAACTTCATTATAGCTAGACTATCTGGAGAAAAACACCTTAAATTAGATTTCAAGTATTCATCAACATTAAAGTTGTCACTCTTGAAGTTCTTTGAAGATCCTGAGACAAACACTCATACTCAATCAAAAATAAGGAAAAAAAAAAAAGTTAAAAGAACCAAAGCAGCTCGCAGAGCAGCATTGCAAGTCCCTGTGCAGGCCAGCTCCTGTCCACTCAGCCCAGGCTTTTCAGACCAGACCGCTAAGTCTCGCAACCCATTGGGGAGACTTGCAGCTCCCAACAGAAAGGTCCGCCACAACATTCAGCAGCTGCTGGAAGCTGAGTTACCTTATCTTTTGCAGTCACTTGAAATTATATACATCACTATCCATTCCATTCTTGCTTGGTGACAGTGATTTGTGAGGAATACAGAAGCATCAACTGATTGCAGCATCAGCAATCCCAACTTCTTTCCACATATTAACTGCACAAAAAGGAACAAGCAAGTGAAGGAAGCCAAGCAGTATTTTATTGACTCCCAGAAGACAGATATGGACTGCATACAACCCTGGAAAACTTCTTACTTTTTAAAATCCCAGAATTATAAACAAGAGAACTCATTCCTCATAAATAACCTGACACCACTCCTTTGTCAAGAGGTTTTGCCATGGAACGTATTTCCTTTACAGTTTAATTTCAGTCATTCTATTCGAACTGCTTAAAAAACTATGTCTATAATAATAATTAAATATATTGCTCATATTTGTGACTTCATAAAAAAAATAGTTTGAGCTAATACTTTCCTAGTCATCAAAAAAATCCAGAGAGACACCAACTTTTGAATGAGCACTTCAGAAAGATGGGTAAAAATAATGTGCCGAAAATTATCAACAGACTTTATTTATCAATAGACTGAGCCCCTTAAAAATGTGTATTTCATCTGAGAGCAGTAATGATTTCAAGAAAACACATACAGTGCAACCAGCTTTCCCTCAGTCCTGCAGAAACCTATACATGTATTCAACTACAGCCACAAAAGAACTTCTGCAACGTGAACGAGACAAGGTTGATCTCAAAGGCAGATGTCCAAGTACTTGCAAAATCTGACCACACACAATTAAATTCCTTTTATTTTTAGAAGGTCAGCCTAAGCCTCAGTCAGATGACAACCACAGAAGCCTTGTTGGGCTCGGAGAGGCCATGGGATCACTTCTGGTTTTAATGAGAAGCAGACAGGATGGCTTAAGTTGACAATGAAGCTGAATTAACACAGCTTTCAACATTTGTTCCTCTGGCATCTGGAAAAGGCAGTAACCTCTGGAAGCATCAGACTTTTCCGAGGGGACCACCAGGCCACAGACTTGCTTGCCTTCCTACAGCAGTGCTTGCTATTATCCACAATACATTGCTTTCACCTCAATGCATTACTTCCAAGATGCTAACCCAGAGGCTTTGACTTCAACTTGAACTAAATGATCAAAGCTTGATAATTTTTTGAAGCTGAAAATGGGTTCCTACTTGAGCAATAACAAAGAGCACATCTCCTTGGCATGCATGATTGGCCAGAAGGGGTTTTACATCAAAGTCTCCAACACCCCAAGTATTTGCAAACCCCCAGGAGATGCTGGGGCTGAGGTACTCCAGTTACAGCTTTGGCCATGAAGCTGGCTGCAGGGACCCATGCTCCACTCCACTGCCTCCGCAGATGTGCCAGCACAACTCTAAACTGGACCTCTGACCCAATGTGGGTCTAAAAGTAACCCTTGAGTTCAAAGCATGGACCAGCCCGCTGATCCAATGTCCCACACAGCACAAGCAAGGGGTGGTGAAGTGGAGCGGAGGGGCAGGAACCAACAGCTGCAGCAGTGGTGCACCGGTTTGTCAGGTGAACTCCCATGTCATGAACCATCACCTTCATCGTTTGCAAACGGAACACGGAGGACATCTGAGATGCTCTTCAGAAACCACAGGTGATACCTGGATGGGCACGAGCCAAGGGACATGTTTGGAAACACACTGTAAGCAGAGAAGCCATACCAGATATTGCCTCACCCGCTCCTAAACGTCATGTACTAAAAAGTGTTTTTAAAAGTGCCTTCTATATACCAGTTAATCAAACTGAACTCACAATATTTCCCTTCTATGTTACATTTTTACATAAAGCAGAAGTGTCTACACCTTCAGGAAAAACACCTTTCTAAGTAACTGTCAAAACAAACAAAAGCACATTTGAGAGCAACTTACCTAATTAGCTTCATGAAGATCATCACACGTGTAAAGCCAAAAGGCAATGAAATCTCAGAGACACGATAACTTGGGTGAAAGCAGATGTAACTCACAGGAAAGAAGTTTTAACAACTTTCTGTCCATACAAGAGCTTTTCATTTCTGAGAGGAGGGCAATAAATACCCAGCAAGTGTCTGGTTTTGGCAATTCAGGCTTAGTGCCCTTAAAATGAGCTTTTTTTTTTTTTTTTTAAAGTTGTCATATCACTGTAACAGTTACGATCGTATCCCGATGAGTTCCTGGGATATACAAATCAGCTACTTCTAAACAAGTTTCTGCATGTTATAGACTAAACTTCTTAACTTACAAATAATTATTTTGCTGTTTCCAGTTTACAATGGTAAAAAAAAATGAAGACTTCACAATGTGTATAAATGGGAGGTAAATGTATTTTTAAAAACAGAATAAAAAGCTGCATGTTAAAAACTGGGTCACAGACTAATAAATACATACACCAAAGACATGAAATTTTCAGCAGCTGGTTTTAAAGAGCAAGGAAGTGGGGAAAAACTAGCTGTCCAGACTCCATTCTGGCTCTGTGGTCTATATGCTAGAAATAGCTGCACTTCAAATACAAGTTAACAGAGGAGTAGAATCAGCTTTGTCACCTATTTTCTTTTTAAAAAATTAAGCTACTTCCTAAAAGTGTGGTGTAAAACCTAGAGAAACTTTCATTTCTTCATGCACTTGATGACATTGAATTAAAAAAAAAAATCTTTTAACCCAGAAAAAATGAGTCATTGTATACTGTAAGGACAGCCTTACTGCAAGTTTTCTACAGTAAAAGTATTTCTAGAAATACACCAGAAATTACTTTGCCATAACAAAATATACAATTATGTGTCAGATCATCATTGATTTTCAATACTTAGGCAAAACAGAAAGTTACTATGAAGTTTCAAAAAAACAAAGGAAAAAGCCCAACTCCAAACAGTAAAAAGATGTTTTGACAGCTGTGGAGATGCCAGAAAGCAATGCTGGACACCAGGAATTTCCAGAACAACCCCCTTTCCAAAGTGATGTGCAGTCTGTGAATTAGACCGTGAGAGAAAACTGATCCTGTTCTATGGGCTTCTCCACCCAGGCTCCGAGTCCTGCCTTCAGGAATGCTTTAAACAAACACTCTTTGGCAGTTTGATACTCAGTGGCTCCTTGCTTGGTTTCGTGGTACAGGTTAGGCTTGAGGATCTTTGAGCGCAAGCTAGAGGAAAGCTGTGTGGGTTAAAGACGAGAAAAGAAGAGAGACAAGAAACTATTAAGCCAAACAGTTTGAGAGTGACTGAGTTATTAAAACGACTATTATTAAAACAAGTTAATGAACCACTAAACCAAATGTTCAGGCAAAGGCAGGGAAGTACACAGAACTGTTCCCAATGGCAAGGTTTGCCTCTTGCAGAGCGAGCCCTTCCCCAGCACCGTGCCGTGTCACGGCACGGCAGAGGCACCCCTGGGACTAGTCTCACCTCAGCCAGCCTGCCTTTCGCTGTCTCTGGACTATCAACTTCCTTCAGTGGAAGAAATCGAAATCCTGAAAAACTACTGACAGATACTTTCTTGTAGCTTTTCATTCTAAGAGAGGACAGAATGAAATCCTAGTAGGTTCTTGACTGCAGTGAAACTGGGATTATCCTTCCAAATGAGTTAAAATGAGAAGGCAAGCTCAAAGGAGATAGCACCCTTTGTTTACTTAGCTATAAACCAAGGGTTATTAGAATGCTTATACACATTTTGGACCAGACATCATCAAGATAAACACAGAAGAATAACAAACACATCGTTCTTTTCCATTACTACATGGAGCAGTGGCTAACATCAGGCTCAGTTTAAAACAGGCTCAGAAAACGGCTCCTGAATACAGCAAGCAGCATGCACAGATATTTCATTAAGAATTAAGTGGAAAATCTAGCACTCTGGAAGACATACCTTTGCATGAATACGCATCCAGCGGCTGTAAAAAGCATGCTTACAAAGGCGAGATGCACGGCCCATCTCATCTTTGCCGGTTGTAGCATTAATAACTTCAAGACCAGTGTCTCCTACTGTCCAGTTCACACTGAAGTTTGGTGCTTTCCCTGGCTGACGGGCTTCTGCATTGCTAATACCTGAAAGAAAAGCGATGTTTAATGACAACAGTAAATACTAACTCCTGATTTTTGTTTTTACTGAGGAGTAAGCTGTACAGCACAGCTACTGAAATCCCACTGCTAAGCTAAGACTGCTGTCTGACATGCGGATCTGTGATTCCAAGGACATTTTCCTGCAGATTTTTCACTGACTCGTGGAAATACCACCATGCACACATCTCATTCTCATCCTGGCTAAAGTGCTCGCTCCTTCTGTCCCTCCTAGCAGGGCAAGCATGCCCTGCTGGAGCCATGAGAAACCAGCCTCCTCAGCAGGGGGGGCTGCGGAGAGACCTGTGGCAAGGGTCCGTGGGGACAGTAACATGAGCACCTTGTCACATCCATCTCAGGAGGATCTAGTCTTGCCTACAGGGCAAACCAATGACCTAATTATTAACCTGCAAATAATTATGAAGCAGAAAAAAAAGAAGTTGCTCCACTCCTGCACAAGAAACCTCTGCTCTCAGAGCTCACTCAGTAGCAGGACAAGGCAAATGTAGGAAAAAAGCAGACACTGTGAGGTTTTGACAGGTGTAACTCTCCAGTCAATTCCCTTTCACTCTGAAGCTGTAAAAATTTAGGTGCGTATTGCTTATCTCCTTTCAAAACGGGTGTGAAACTACAAACCCTTGTCATGTTTCAACACTCAGTTACAATTCAGCCAACAACTCTGGACGGCATTCTTATTTGGAGAGGTCGTGCTTATTTAGAAGTGCCTGCAACGTGCTTTTCCACTTTCCCTCATAAAAATGGAGTTGAGTCAGAACAGTGATACGAGATGGTAGTATGCCTCACCAACTAAGGATCTATTTCCTCCTTCTTACAGACTATGCTGGGGCACAGTGTGACCGGCACAGGCAGCGGCACTGATGCTGTGGGCATCCAAATTAGACAAAATGAGCCCCATCTTCAGCATCCTCTGCAGAAAGCCAAAACCAGCAGACATTTCTTTCCGCATAGATCTGGCTGTGCTTCAGCTGCCACCCCACTTTACGTGCCCATTGCTACTTACAGTGCCCAGAAATGGCAAACTGCAGGACTCAAGAAAGAATGTGGGTCATTTTTCTCAGATACTAAATTGCGTGACAAATATGGCTTCATCTCTGCTGATGGAGAAGAAAAGCCACCAGAAGTCTAACCCAAGTGCAAAGCACGGCTGGCTGGCTGCCCAGGCTGCCTGGGGCAGGATTTATTCCCCCACGGCACCCCAACATGCTGCAGAGACACACTGTGTGTAACGACTGCAGTACCATGCTTGAAGATCACAGCAGGCGCTGCCACCCACGTGCAGCTCCTCTCCTGCACGTGCAGCAGGACGGCACCTGCAAGCAGCAGCTAGGGCCAGGAGCTTAGGTTGTGTGTGCTATAGAAAAGCTGAGGAGCACATCGGATTTGATCCTGCAGACGTTACAGGGGTGGCAAAAATCTGCCCTTAAGACGTCTCAGTTGTTTCACCAGGAGAGAACAAAGGAACAGGGCAATTTCTTCTTTCCAATCAATAAAGATTGCATTTTTACTTTAAGGCAACTCTCACTGAGAACCTATTTCAAATCTACTCTGAGGTTATGCTAGGTCCTACACTTCATAAAATCTAGCAAATTTGTATAAATCGAACATAAGCGTTACAGCAAGATGCACTTCTTGCTGATATTTGAAATACAGTCTAATGCACCCGAGTGCAGGACTGACTCACTTGGCCCGGGTTTCTGGGCCCAGCGCTGAGAGTGTGAGGCCTATGAGGTCTGAATGACACAGTGAAATTCAGTTTGTTTACTATAATCAATTCCTCATTTCATAAATAAACATTTTGAAGTATCAATTATATTGAACTTCCTGAAGCTGTTGAATTTTTACACCTGGTTTATGTCAACCTGGTCACTACGACTGTTAACCAGTAATTAAGTGAATAAGTAAATAATAAAAAATAACACTACCATTCCACATTTTCTTAAAATACAAGTTTAAAAAATTGAGAGTCAGAACAAAAGTTTCCTGGAGAGCTCTTTTCTGATTTCTTTTTGGAGAGGTGCACGCAGGAGCTGTAATACAGCAGTATGCCATGGATCTACACCCACTGATCTGTACATCAGTGAGCAGGGATGTGGGACCCACACACTGACCCATCTGGGAGGGCAGACAGTGGTCCCTGCTGAGCAGGTACCATCAAGAATATCACTCAAGCAATGCTCAAGGAAGACCCAGCAGGAATAGGGCTTTATGACAAGAGGAGAGTTGAAAAGTCTTCATCGCAACAGCTGTGGTCCTTCTGAGGCGTGGGAACAAACATGTGCATCACACCTCCTGAAAACAGGAGCTGGTCACGCACCACACAGCTTGTCTTGTGCCACTGAAGTGCAAACACTGCCACTCTGACGCATACAACACAAGGCTTGAACCTGAACACCTAATAAATTGTAAATTTTGGGTACACACAAGACAAATCTCAACTCTGAGTTTCCAAAAGCATGTAAAAATCAGGCTGCTTTGTGAAGCTTATGCGAAACAGACCCCTGCTGATAAACCTCTTAATCAAAAATTGATTTTACCAAAACCACCGAAACAAGAGGGCTAAGAAATTGCCACCACATGACAGGCAGATCAGTCATATTTTATCTTTATTTTAATGACATCTATATTATTGCTTTTGTTCCATATACTGCTGAACAAGTACAGGTATCAGATATAGTTCATCGAGTACTACAAAACAGCATTTGCTCCTGCTGTATCAGCTACTCAGACACCTGTGACACCACAAACCAGGTGTCAGCTACTCAGACACCTGTGACATTATAAGCACCCACACAAGCAAATCAAGTAAAGATGAGGAAGCTGAACATCCAGTATGCATTACATTTCCATGGCAATTATACAATTGCATTCCTTGGGTTATTTTGATGAATTAAATAAATTACAAAAAAACAGACTCAGAATTTCAAACAAACTTAAATAACAACACCCTGTTCAGCTGCTTAATTATCTGCATGAACCCTGCAGAGATGGCCTGAAGGTGGATCATGGGTAGCACAGACAGAGAATAAAGGTCATCTCAAAAGCAAAGCATCTGATCACACTCTAGGTGGATCTTAACTCTCCCCTCAAAATCTAGACGTGAACATAGCACGATAAGCTGAAACTAGTAACAGGAAAGAAAGCTAGGATAGAAAGTAAAATATTTCATTCTCCTTTGAAAACTCATATAACTAAGCTATTTACAGAACATTGCTCAGAACTTATTGCTGAACATTATTATAATGGGGTATAATAAGCAAAAGCAAAGGTCACAGCTCTTTGTGCCAGTGCTTATATAAATAATAAAGCTTGACAGTTCTTTTGAGGACAGAGCTCAAAAAAGCTTCATTAAAAAAGGACATAGGGAGCTGAAAAACACCAGTGTGAATGGGAGGACAAGGTACCAAGGAAACAGCCAAAAAAATCACCAAAGGTTCTGCTGAAGGATTTATTTTTGTTAAAAAAAAAAATGTGGACAACAGTCAGAGAAGTGCTGAGGCATGAACATTTACAATAACCATTCTTGCCGTGGTGATTAAAGTCTTCTTATGTACAAAAACCGGAAGAATGTTTTACAAAAAGGGTGGGTGGGTTCCCAGGCTGGAGCCCCTCTTCACAGGCAACGTGCCAGAGGAGCCACCTCAAATTGAGGTGTCAGTAAAAATAGTTCCAGGATATGCCTATGAAGTAAGCAAACACCAGTTACAGCACCCAGACAATATTCAACCGCATTCAAGGAAACTAAAGATGAGGCAGCAGGAACAGCAGTTGTGATATATAACCTCTCAAACGACGCAAGTTCTCCAGAACATCTCCAGAAAGGTGGCCAACGAGACTCCAATCTTTAAGGAGTTTAGAGGTGTGCCAGGGAGCTACCAGCCAATAAACATGACATCTGCACCAGGAAGGCTGCAGGAACTATGATACCACACTACTAGGTACAAATGTAAATACAGCAATACTGTGAAGGACTCCACAAAAACCTGCCTTTTGTAACTGAAGACTGGAGGTGGCCAGTGTGACACAAATTCTTGGAGAGCCCAGCAAGTAGAAGGCCTGTTCGTTCAATGTGTACCTTAAAAACAGACTTAATGGACACCTGGATGAAGACAGTCTCCTTGGGAAGAGCCAGCACAGCTGGAGACCTTCAAGCTCTGTGCAGACTGTGATAGTATGTGTGGGAAAAAAATGAGGTGAATAAGCTTGGTGATAATACTAAATTATTTAAGAATATTAAGAGAAGAAACTGCAAAGAGTAGCAGAAAAAAACCTCACAACACTGGGTGACTTGGCAACAAAAAGGCAGATTAAATTCCTCACAGATAAACAGTAGGTAATACATATGAGGAAAAAGCAAAGCAATTTTGTATAAGGAGTGGTGGACTTGGAGCTGGATATTAGCGTTCAGGAATGAGATTTTCTAGTATTCAGTTCTACCAAAAGGTCAGGTCAATGATCAACAGTAATCAAAAGAAGCAAAGTAAATGTTAGTAATTGTTACTGAAAGATCATGGAACTGAAGAGAATATCATGGTGCCACTATATAAGTAAGCACTGCTGCTCTATCAGGTGCTGCTCCAGCCTCACTAGCTCAAAAACATGATTGTAAAATGGAAGGGATGATCCTTATGTGGAAGGGTCTCCATGCAAGGAACAAGAAAGCAGACTTTTCAACTTTCAAAAAATAAGACATGTAGGAATATTGCAGATACAGAAAACCGAGCATCATGACAAGTGCCATGACAACTGCTTATAGCCTGTATCATACAGAGTGCTGAGGAACATCTAATTAAATTAGCAGAAAGGAAATTCCATCGTAAAAATCTTTACATGTCCTACAGTCCTCCTTACTAAAGGAGGCTGCAGATGGTAAAAAGTTTAAACGAGTTCAAAAACCAGGAGTTCATGAATGATTTCTAACCACAAGGATCTTAATACCTGACTCAGGATGTCCCTGATCCGCAGGTTGTTGCTGTGATTCTCAGGAGGTATCTGCAGAGGCTTACTATTTCCTTTTGCTTTTCACTGCCTAACTACCTGTGGAAGAGCGTACTGCACTGGATGGATTGTATCTTAACATCTTGGTTTTACCTAAGCCAGTTCTTATGCTGGTGACAGCAGATGTGACACTGCTCCAGGATGTTTCAGCCAAGAACCAAAATAGGAAATACCTGTCAGCAGCACCATGAGGAACAGGTCAAAACCACCATAACGTCATTTCTGACAATACTCTGGTAAAAGACAGGAAGGTCTAGAGAAACTAAAGCATAAGAAAACTATCAACTGACCAGACATTAAAACAGGGAAAACTTTGCATTTGCTCACTTGTATTTAACAACTTTTGCTCTCAAGGATTTTCAAGGGCTGATTTTCTGATTGCTGAGCTCTGCCAACCCTACTTCCACCCTGGGTTAAATCCCACAATGTCTTCAAAAAAGAGTCTCTGCAGATTACCCTGCAGACTGGCATTTGTTATTGGCTGATGTATACAAACAATCATCCACATTCTGTTTGATTGAGAAATTGACCCCTTTTCAGATTATTCTAGAAATTCACAAGATTCAAACCTGTCTTCTCTTCAAGTGAGCTGGCCAATTCTCAGGGAGAGCTCATGTGACCACAGTGCTGCAGCATGCTAAAGGGATCCCAAAAGGTTGGGCCCTGCGACCAAAAGGCTTCCAAAAGTCAGCATGGGGAGGGAGTTTTCTACCAACATACAGATTTCCAGCATCCCCTGGCTGAAAATCAGCTATTCTGATATGCATGTTTACATTTGACTTGCTGGGAAAAGGAGGTATAAGTAGAAAAACTCCTATGAGGAAAGAAAGATGATTAGAAGAAAATTTTTAGTGGTTAGGTAACAGTAACTCAGTCTGATTTAATGCAATTGTTCCTCCAGACATAAAACTTGTTTTATGAGACAAAAAACCCCACAGTTTTTACAATACTTTCTCAGTTAAACACGTGAGACAGTGGAAAAGACAGCTATCCTCTGGTAGAAATGAGCCACCATCACGCAGCTCTGTGTGTGTACCAGGAGGAACACAGAACTGGGGACAGGCACTTCTGTGGTGCTTATCCCAGGCAAGAATACACTGTAAAATGTGTGAATAAAAAAGCAGATGGGTAGCTACATAAATGCCCCAGCTGAATCCAGCAGCATGGGTCAGAAGACTAGTTTTCAAAACTGAACCAGTAGAGAAAAAAAAAATAAAATCTATCAACACAATTCTCCACCCAACCTCCCAAATCAGCTTCTCGTACAACTTTGAGACACGTATTTTCATGAAAACCCTACAGCTGAGAACACTTCTGAACTCTCTCTGCTGCTTAGTGAGTCCCAGCTGAACTGTTTAAACAGATGGTGCTAGTTCATGGCAACTAGATGATAACAATATTGCAGAAAGATAATTTTTAAGACAAGGCACTATTATGTGCTGTGAAAAGGATAACAAAAACTCCTCCCACCCCACCTGAAACCTGCTGTCTTGAAGAACTGATAAAAATTCTCACAAATCAGGCAGAAAAAGACCATATAACAATTTAATATTTGGTGCTGTGAGTGTTGTAACTGTTATTTGCTAATACAAGGACAAATACATTACTTAACATTTTAATATGTTCTGGCTTAGGGAATCCTTACTAATTGCATTCTTATCTAAAGAAATGCTGGTTGTTCAATATGATCTTTTCTTCACTCCCTCCCTAAATCTGTTTTAAAAATTCATGTCAACTTTAAACATGCTTTAAAATACTGAGCTTTTTCTTCCCCTTGAAAATAAACAGACACATGCCAAAAGCCAAGCTCTACAGAACAAAGCAATGCACGCAACAGAGGAAAGATAAGAGATTTCAGTTTTAGAGCTTTCACAGCATTGCTGTAACTAGCAGTATTAGACTTTAAGACAGTTTAGAACTTTTCTTTGAAAGTCACAGCTCAGTTAGGAGTTATGAGCTGTTAATTCAAATACTGCCATTCCTCTTAGCCCCACTAGAGCCTAGGATCAGCACAATGCCAAAGAACGGTACTTAAATTTTCAACAGCAGATGCAAAAGACAACCACTAACTACACCAGCAGGGGCTTGCCATATTGCTGTCTGTCAGATATATTTAATACTCTATTAAAAATATTCCCAAAGAATGTGCCACTGGGCTCTGAATGCAGCATTTCTGCATTAATCTACAAAGTGGAAATTAAAATTATTACTGGGTCATGCAAACAAGTTGGGTGCCATGCTAATTAAAGCTAATGCTGCATCCAACAGAGATTGATGATAAAAAGAAAATACAACCAACGGCAGCTGAGATGTTCTCTCCATCCATATTTAGTTGGTTATTGATCTAGAATTTGTGAATCAAATGTGTCTATCTTGGCATACTGATTAATGACGGCGGTTCAACAAATATCTGCAATGGCAAGAGAAGTGACAGTGAGAGCTAACACACTATTTCAGGGGTGGGAAGAGGTTTCACTAAGCCGGGCCCTTCAACTTGCCTCACATATTGCTAGGGTATGCTCCAGACAGCAATTATGTGAACCCACATCCAAAGGTTCATATTCTAGTTCTTTCCACCTTTTAACTCGCGAAGGGTCCTTGCTATGGTATTTCTGACCAAGTATCTATCTTAGATTTAGACCATAACTTTACTGTTGTAACCAGAAAGCAGTTTACTCACAATACATAATTTGCAAGGTTTTGAGAACTGCAAAATCACATTGCTACTGGAACAGACTTAGTTACCGGCACGGCCTTCTCCATTAGATACTTGCCACTAAGTAAAGGTCTGTTGAGTGTATAAAGAGGTGGTAGATCTTCTATCTCTGCTATCCTCTGGTATACGGCTCTGGATAGATGATCCCCATGATATAAACTCCCCAAGATGATGCTAGAGAAGTAAATTGGCTCCACAAAGAGGCTAAGTAAGGCTCCTTGAATACCCAATACGTTCCACCTAAGAGGGAGGGAAAAACAAAACAAAACAACAAAAAAAACACTTTCTTTTTAATGGAACAAGTAACATCTGCCGGACATAATAGCAGTCAATCACAATGGATCAGACTTTCAACCCTTCCTCTTGACTAGCATATGACTATGGTAGCATAGCTGTGACACCTGCCAGAATTTCAGAGATCAGCTTACGGGATGCTCAGCAAAATCCTGAGTAAGAAAACCTACAGTAACAGGTCTGTTGTCAGCATCCACTGCAGAAGCAGACTCCATAACTTTAATTCCCCCCTAACACGTCTGGTGATGCATTTTCCAGCACCCTAACGCCAGATGGACAGGATCATTCAACGGGAGAAAGCCAAACAGTGAGATCCTCTGTCAGAAACAGTAGCTGATGCCTCCAAAAGACACCCAGCAGTGGGCAAACTGTCCTTGCCAGAATACAAGAAGGGTTGTCTCTGCAAGACCTCAGCACCTCAGCACCATAAGGGAAAGCTTGTCCATGACACCCTAGCTGAACTGTCCACATCCTGCTGCCAGAAAGGATGTATGTAGTTGCTTGCAATACCCATGGGCACGGAGAAAACTGAATCTGAAAACTGAAAATATGCAAAGAGTGCATATAATACCCTTTGCTTGCTTTAGCTGCTTTATAGACTCCAACCATAAATCCCTATGTGCACCACTGTGACCTACCCTGGATCAGGTCCGGTGACAGGGATATAGCAAGCCTAGGAGCAAAATACTCAAGTGGTTTTGTAGCTGTGTTTGTTTGATCAAGTTTTGGCTCTCTATCTGTACGTAACAGTCATACAAAGTACTTTTTAAAACCTCAAAGTCTCTTGCAGAGTTTTTCAGTGTCCTTGTATTTGAGGTTTACTAGCAAACAGCTTGGCACTGTTAAAATAGCATACTTGAGTACAACTGCAACACCCAGACACAAGCAGCAGGAAAGTTTCTTTGGTGCTTCAGTAAAACGGATGAGCACAATGGAAACTCATATAGAATGGCTGTCCTTATTAAAAGGCCCATCCTAAATCACACTGCCAGGTTCCCCTAGGGCAACAGGGAACTCTGGTATTGCTACCAGAGTTTCTTGCAGCTCATGCTGGGGTGGCATGGCTACACATCACCATCAGTTCTGCTTAGAAACTAAACAGCACAACTGCTTCACTGCTGCAAAAACTGAACTATACATTTTGGCTACAAGACTTGCAAAACGTTTTTTTAAAAAAAGGGTAAAGAAAAATTGCAATCCAAGGAAACAATTTCTTTGCATATCTTTACTGAGGATGAAAATGGAGGCAATGTGCATTAGCTTACTCACCTGTCATTAAAAAAGCTGGCCCTAATGATAAGGTATATTTTACATTGAATAAAGGCGTATTTTGTATAACATTGAAAACGCAATCAGAGACCAAACATCAGAGTAAAGATATCAACCAAAAAATTATTACTTCCCAGGGCTAAGATATCTTTCTGAGGACCTTACCATGACTAGAATTTTGTAAGCACAGAGGTGTTTTAAGTGCTGAATTAATAGCATTTTCTTGTTATTTGCAGTATTACCTACATCAAGCATAGAGAAACACATGACCTGCTACAGATAATATTACAGAAGACTAAGAATTCAAGACTAAGCATTGCAAACTGGGGTCTTACAAGCGTCTCTGAAACTTGCAGACATAAAAAACAAGCTTTCTTCAGTGAGGTACATCACATTTTACTTTTCATGAACCGTACTTGAGTGACAGATGGACACTTTTAAGAAGGCCAAAGTGTTCCTCTGGCAAGCCCTAGCTTCCTAAATGAAAACCTTTGCCAGGCCCTTTTCCTTGCTTCAGCCTCTAGTATTTCCAGAGCTTCTGTTTTGCTGCTTCCTCCCACACTTGGTGAACTTCTCTGGCACAGAAAATGAAAGCTGAAGTTTGTCTTGCTCAACTTCTTTTGATTAAAAGAGGAGTGTGGACACCTGAAAGAGCTTCTGCAAGGTGAACTGCATGAACTGGTATTACAAGAATTACTCTGTGCCTGCCCACACGCCTGCCGTCTTGCTGGGGTATGCTGCATCATGTTTATCTCTGTGGTACGTGCTCACGAGCGCTGAGTTCAGAGCAGCTGGCTTGCTGCAAGGACGAGGTTTGCAGAAACCATTCACACAACCAAAGCCCCAAGCTCTTAATACTGATTAGGCTTATAAAAGTAGCTTGACATTTCATTTGTTATAATAAAAAGAACATACCTGTAGAAAGGTATACATGTATCAGAAACTGGCAGTAGCACAGAGATAAGCATGAAACCCAACTGCAGATTATCACAGAGTCAAAAGGGAAGACTTCATAGACTTTCTTGTTGTTGCTTTTTTAAACTGTACTTCTTTCTGTCAAACTAATTCCTCACTTCTATTAGCACATAACACTAAAATCCGCCTTTACAGATATAAACTGAGAAACTACACCAATACCACACATCAGTTTTTGAAAGGCCACAGGCATTGCCTCCTGAAATGGTAAAACCTCCTTTCCCTTCCAGTTTACAAGCATGAATTATCAGAACACATGCCAACAATGGCTGTCAATCTAGTACTAAAGTTTACTGAAACCACAACTTCTTTTGAAGTTAACGGGCCAGATTCTATATTTCACTACAAACTGTGAGGTGCAGAGCAGAAAGAGCAAAATTTATTACAGAAAACTTCAGTAAAGCCAGTGTTGCCTTTCTGGTGAAACAATTAAGCAAGGGTTTTTTTCTTCACCTTAAAAATAGTATCAGAAAAGGGTTAAGTAACTGAAATTATTTAAATTTAGGTTACAAACTCAAACCTTTCAAGGCTCAAATGTAGCTTATAATACAGAAATGAACCTTCCCACACTGCAGGAGAGTGGACATAGACCCTGGCTGTGGCACAGTACTCATTTAGTTGCATCTGATGGCTCAAGAAAGCAATAACAGAAGACAACTCTCCCATCACTAATTCAGCAGTTTAAATCTCTCCTGCACCAGCCATGGGCAAAAACGCAGAGCTCGCACATAAAATGACCTGATCTCAGACCACAGAGCAGACCGCACCCATGCAGTACCTTTTCTCACCATTAAAATAGGAAAATGGCACCATGTTTGCAACAGAGAAAAGCACTAAAGCACAAGCAGGAATGCGGCATCACGTCAGTGGTGTTACTGAAATGCCTAAAGGTGCGCAGACAAGAGATTTGCCAAAGGGGAAGAACACCTCAGCAGGCAGGGAAACACCCTCCAACGTAAAATTTCTCACTGGGGAAACGTGAGACGCTTGTCTTAGCTGAGCATAAAACCAATGCCTCTCATGACACTATTTTACATATTCTGAGTGTTCTGGTTTTAAGCTACTACAAGAATTTTCTTTCACAACCTTTAAAAAGCTTCAAAGAAAAACTAACATTTAAAATACAAACTTTTATACTGATATAATGCATGAGCCACAAGATTTAGGTCCAGACTGCCAGCACTTATATACAGGTGCCTTGATTTGAGCTGGGGCCTAGGTCTCATTACAGTTAATCACAATGTACTCAGCAGCCGAGTACGACCACGGTTGTTGGGCTGAACAGTTCTCCATCAACGAGTCAGCTGTCTAATGCCAGGGAAGCTGGGGCACCTGGCATGGATGAGGATACCTGTGGCCAAACACCAGCTGCGTGTTCAGCCACATGCTTCTTTCAGCTTCAGCTCTGCAGTTCTGCAAGCAATGCACGCTGCAAGGAAAGGCAATCTGACACGATGCCAGAAAGTTCAGGCAAAGATGTATTTACTTATCCTGAACTGGCCTTTCTCTTCTGAGCTGCCTTTTGTGAGACAGAAGATCATTCAGTCACCAAGTGGTTTGGTTCACTGTCTACCAGGGGTTTGTTGAGCTGTTATTTAAGCCCTACCATGTCTGAGGAGGCAACAAGATTTCTCAAGCTCTTCTAGCAATAATTAGAATAAAAGGACTTAAGCTTGAGAAGAGAAACAAAAGCTGAAAATCAAAACCACAGATCTCCTTTTTCCTCAGACAGGCTAGCCAACACACTGCAGTAGCCCTTACTAGCACCTGGATTAGGAGATTCAGTGCTCCCAACGCTACACGTATGAGCTACTACTGCTTTTCTGGGACAAGGGAAAAAAAATTATACCTTTATTTGACTATCTGGCCACTGAACAGCTCCAAACAGTTAAAAAACATAAGGAGGATGACAGTCAAAGGATGCTGTAATCTGATGCTGCTATAAAGTACGAAGTTGCACCCCATCATTTCCCCACCACCAAGACTGACTGAAGAGGATGCTGCCTATCACCACTTTGATCCCCCTCAGCCTGCTAACTTTATTGCTTGTACAGCTCTCCGTAAAGTCAAATCAGTGACATGAAACATTAAAACAAAAAACCAAACCCCCGTCCTTGTATTTTGAAGAGGCAGTTCCTCTAGTCCAGTTTACAGCACGGCTCCACGAACAACTGCGGGAGCACTGCTGAGAGGTAGGGAGATGCACAGCACAGGAGGGCATGGGTGCCGGGCGTCTCCTAAAACACCTTCTCCATCAGACAATACACTACCGAAAGCACATTTCCAGATGAAAATTAGCTTGCTTTTAGAAAGGAAATAAGCACTGGACAAATGATGCTTTTTCCTGCAGATAATCTTATTGATTTCAGCTGGGCAATTCTGCTGGGCAAAACTGGTGGAGCAAACTGTGTAAGGAGCAACAAATTACATCTGGTCTGACCAATATACAACATGTATCCCTTTAGTAACCTCTTATTATTCCTCTCTAAACTCCTTATTATTATTTCATATATTCATATATTCACTGTTTTCTATAAGGAAGAAGTAATTCATAATTACATAAAACTCTCTTATTTCGTATCAGGTTTATTGATTTGTTAAGAAATTTCCATCAAAACTGTACCAGCAGACCATCTTTTTTGATACAATCTTTTTCTTACATAAAAACTCTGCTTTTCATTGAGGTTTTTCTGTTTGGCACGAAAAAATCAGCCATCTTAAAAATTTCATGTGTGAACCAAAAACTACTTCAATTCAGAAACATTGCTGAGATGTCTCCCTGGTAGTACAGCTTGGGATGCCTCGTATCCCCACTTTGCTCTACACTTCACAGTTCCTCATGCACACTTAGCTACAGTGAGACCAAAAGACCAAATTTTCCCTGTCACCAAGATTCTTCCATGTCCTCTACCTCATCTGTGATGTAATCTTGTGCTTGAGCATCCAGGGAAATGCTCTTTCAAAGCACTACATCTCACCACCTTTACAGACTAGACCCCAACAATGGCCTTTGCAGATCTGTGCACATGAATTGTGTTCAGCTCCTGACTATTTACACAGAAAATACTCTGTGTAGTGTGTTCACTTGAGGTTTTATAGATGAGCACTGCACTGGGAAAATCTGAAATTTACAAATTTATCATACTCAGTGGTCTCCTTATTCTGTATTCCCCACTTAGATTTTATTGGTAACAACCTGGAGGATGGATGCACTTTCTCAACGTTTCTGCTGTTCTCAGTCATGCTACATTAAAAAAAGAGGGCAGAGAAACCGGAGACCAACACCAAAACAAGAGGAGTCCTCTCTTCCCTGCCACGTTGTTATATTTCTGCTCTTTAGACTACCATGTGCTCAGAGGCAGCTCAGTGTATGTGCAGTGGTTTCCTGAAAGATCTGTTGCTTTCTTCATGACATACAGCTGATTTCACAACTCTCAATACATGAAAAGGTAAGTAAAATTTGGCTCTGAAGCAACACTTTCACAGAGTGTGCTAGTGCACCTCTTGCAAAAAAAACCCAGGCTGAAAATACACACTTTGGGTAAAAACTCTCCTCTGAACTTTTGAAACCCAAACTGCATAGAAATTGTTATTTGCACTATTTTAGAGAAAACGTAGAAATGAGGGGAGTCTAACCGCAGTAATCAATAAAGTTTGATGTTGATATCAAACGTCTTAGCATCACTTTCAATAATTTTTATGCAGACAGCAGTATGGAGGAGGTGAGTCACTGTGCGTTGCATTTACAATGGTGTGCACATGGAACTGGTGTCAGAATTCATCTCCTGAGAATGAAGAGTCTCCTGCAATTACCAAAATGAGGCAGACTGCAAAACCTGACAAAAACAAGTGTTTACAATTCAAAGAGCTGCTCTTATTAATATAATTTATAAACAGCAATGACTATGAAGAAAATTATTTAGTAGGCCTTCTGTTTATGACAAGCTTTTACTTGCAACTGATGGCAAGGGAGAGGTGTCAATGTGTGAGAACTTGTCAGACTACCTCCAAAAAGCATTTTACCTCCTTATATGCATCTCTTGCATGACGGAGGCACACAGCTCAGACGGCAGCTGTCTCAGGAAGTAATCCCAAAGGCAGGCTTGGCTTACCATGACACCAAGATTTCAAGGTCTTTCAAACTGCAACATGAACCAGGAGCTCCTCGTGACCACTATGCATCCAAGGTGTGGGGCAATTTGCTTCTTACAACAAAGATGTTGGAAGCTGCAGACCCAGGGGCTCCTGCTAGCTCTAAACAGAAGGTGATCATGTTTGCAGTAGCTGTGCTTGTGGGTTTTCCTGCGTGTTTCTGATTTCCAAGACTGCTGCGATCAGCCTGACAAGTTTGATGCTGGCAGCATCCCCAGGGATGCTCACAGAGCCCTGTGGTGGCCTCCACCTCTGCAGCTTGGTGACAAGCATTTGTCTGTTTTTGCAACCACGTTTGCTGTGGTTCATCATTCATATGCAGGGACACTTATGCTCAGCTTCAGCTCAGACCCACACTGGGTAGGTCATGATCTGCTGGCTGTGGACATCCATCTAGATGGGCTTCACTCTGATCACCTGGCAGAACAAACTGGCAGATCTGACTTCATTCAGCTAACTGCAATCTGGTTTCTTTTCTTATTTTAAATCTGATTTCTCTTTGTTTCCTTAAGAGATTAACTGAATCTCTATGATCAGTCCCTGCCTTTCAGGAGCCACAGCATAGAGAGGCAGCAACATTGTTACGTGGAGTCAGAGCTTCTTTCACATCAAGTGGTCAGTCAGTGGCCCACACTATAAATCACTAAGTGCAAGCAGTTCATGGTCTCTGACAGTAGCACTTCTTGCAAACATCTTTTTATTTAACGTGAGATCATATGTGCAGTTACAGACAAGAGAATCTGTTTTCCCTTGTAGCTGTACCTAGGTTGGCAACCACACAGCTCAGACTTGTCACAGCTTTTCTGGAGTTGCCTGGATTTGCTGCATATCAGTGAGCTTGGGTCAATACTCAAGGCCACTGGTTTGAGAGGTTACACGATGCTACATCTGGCTATTTAGATTCTACACCTTGGATAGTAGCTTCCTACCACTTTCCCCCCATTTTTTTACCTAGGTGTCACACAGCCACCATGTATCAAAGTGAATACATTCACATCAGCCACTGCCATTGGGGTTAAGAACTGCTCTTTCTATTGCTGTTCAGAAATCACATGGAGTGATCATGGAGCTTGCCACTTAGAAATAACTCTCAAAGACAGATGGATGGGCATGGACATAGCTGCAGAACATGCATGAGTGAGCATGAGTAGGATTTCAAGATGAGTTTGTGTGCACCAAGTCTCAAAAAACTAAGTGGTAGGGTCAAGATGACAAAGCCATTGGGGAGATAAAGAGAAAGATTGTGTTACAAACTTCCATTTGGATTTCCCACTCTGAATAAGCACAAAACAAGGCCAGTGCATGGGCACACCATGTTCTTTCACACTAAAGATGATCAGAAATAATATTCTCCCGTCTTTAGAGAAGAGCACCGATTATTTCCCCTTTAACAACTCGATTTAATGTTAAAGCTCTTCTCAATTCCTACAGCCTTCCTACCAATGAAGTGGGGTGAAAAAAAATTTGCTCTTCTCAGCAAGACACTAGCCATGACTGGAACATTTCATGAGTAGTTAAGTAATTATTTGAAGCCAAAAAACTTGAATGTGGGTGCAAAAATGCATCAAAAGGAGAATGACAAAAATAGACTTCATAAAGTACCATGGAACAAGGTTAGAATAAATTTGAAACAAATGCATGTATATTAATGACCCAAACCAGTTATTCTGGTCACAGAAACCACCCTAACACCATACTGCAGTGCCACTAGACACTAACACACTAGGATAATCCTGTTCTAATTCTTCTGACCCAAATGGTATTACACTCATGGCCTTCCCAGGCTTCTCAGAGTTTTTCTTGAATGTTCCTACCAGGCTCAGAAGGGTGCTAGACAGCACAATGCAACAAAGCACTGAGTCTGAAAATAACAGCTTGGATTATACAAATAATCCACACAGATGAGGCTGTGCAGATACAAGCAGTTTTCTTGCTTGTGCCATCCTGTACCCTGAATTTATCCATGTCTTTTCCAGGCTGGGACTAGGAACCTTTGGGAAAACTCAGTGGAAATTCACAGGGCTGAGGCATACTGGAGGACTGACTGCCAGACACTACAGAGAAATGCATTCTTTCAAATGTAAAGGGACAAAACATGGTCATAAGTGTCAGGGAAATGTGGAAAAAAAAAAAAAAAGAAAAAAAGAATATGAAAATTTGGGCCTCCTTACCCGTCATACAGTCTTTGTTCTGTGTCAAGGGGTTCTATTTGCTTCCTTCACTGGCACAAACAAAATTATTCCCATTAGCCCCAAGGAGAGGTGACAGCTAGCTACGCAAGCGAGAGATGGATTCTGTTCTGCATCACACAAAATCAACAAAATAGTCAAATGTGTTCTAGCTCAACAACTGTCTTCATTTTTTTTTATTTGCACTAACAGCAACAACGATGTGATAAAAGAAGTCAAATGAATGTGGCATGATTACCATGTCAGGTGGTTGGGAGAAGTCCCTGGCATGAAGGTGGGGAATTTACTTGGTGAATTTTATTGAAAATATAAAAGAAACTAAAATGTCATTTTTGTACAATTACCTTTCAGCAACCCACTGTCCTAGCTTCTGAAAGACCCTATCTATTTATGTTAGGGAGATTTAAACTGAATAAAACATCTTCCTTCATTAGAGATGCTGATTACTCGAGACAAGACTAGAGGAACAAAGTGATTACGTAACCTTCCTCGTGTATTTTTGATTCAGCATACACAGTTCACAAGAATAGTTCCAACCTAATACACGTCATAAATTTTGAATCAGGTTAACTGTGACTTGACAAAACAGCAGAGCTATTTTAATTTAAAAAATAACTTGAGTATCATGAGCTGAAAAACTTTCTCCTCTATTTTGCAAGAACACAGAGGCTGCAAACACAGACTCATTTAAAAAAATTATGTTGCAACTCTCCCATACTTCTGATACTTGTTAAAGGATACTGCTGTTAAATTTTTTTGGAGGATAATCAACTGTCCATTTATGATTTTGAACAAAAAAAATCTTTTTGTTAAAAAGAGCAACAAAGAAATAATTGCATAAGATATAAATAAAAACACTAGTATCAAAACAAAATATTTAATTACAGTAAAAATATTTAAACTAAAACTAAAATAATTTTAAAGTTAAAAATTAAAAGTGCCCATCAATTACGACTTTTTAAACTGGAACACTTTTTCCCCTGTATAAAATAATACAAATCTAAATCTATCCATGGAAAATGTATGTATCTGACATCATAGACTGTTTTGGGTTGGAAGGGACCTTAAAGATCATCTAGTTCCAACCCTGTTGCCATGGGCAGGGACAGCTTCCACTAGCCCAGGTTGCTCAAAGCCCCATTCAACCTGACTTTCAACCCTTCCAGGGAGGGGGCAAGGATGTATATCATCAGAGGAAGTTATCCAACTATAACTAATATAATATATTTATTGTGCTGGTTTGCTAATGCTATACTACTTTGGAGGAGGGGGCGGGGGGGGAAGCATTCCTCTGCTATTTCCCAGTGACATAAATATAAAACAAAGCTGTCATGACTTGAAGTGGCTGGAATGATAGATAATGGTTTCACCTTGCCCCTGAAGCCAGTAGAAGGTCTGACACCACTTGCAGGTGAAGGATCAGAGCTTTATCACTGGAGCTACCGCCACCCCCACGCTACATCTAAGCAATGAAATAAGCCAATCAATAACATGCACGTTCACTGCAGCTATCATGCAACCCTCCTTTCTTGTTTAGCAATAGAAAGCAATACCACAGAAAGGAATAATTCGGTATCTCACCTCGCTATCTTGTCACTGCAGGACATGGTAAGTAGCCTTTCTCCTTGCAATACACCATCCCATGTCTGGATAGTGGTAGTAGAGCGCACGGGGATGGTCCCTTCCCCAGATTCTATTTTTGTCCGTAGCTGTCCTCTCGCTTTGCGGTTTGGATGCCTGTCCCCTTGATCTAAATGACAAAAAAAATTTACAGTCAGCTGAGAAACATTCTCTGTGTATTTTACATATAGCATTACAAGGAGAAGAGTTGAATAAAGGTATTTGCCTGCGTAACTGCTGACTTGCATAACAATTTCTATTGCTCCTTGCAAATTAGCTACAGCATCAGCCTTCTCTCACAAATACAGTCTTCTAAAACACACTTGCAATTAAACCAAGCTTTCCATGAAGGAGCAGTACACAGCAGGTAGCTCTTCAATTCTGTTCTGCGCGTTACAGCGTTAGAATGAAGTTAACGGACAGATCAAGAAAGGGGCAGGCAGACAACCACCATTAAAAGATGGGAACAGGGAAGCGGTTTGGTTAGTTCTGTACAAATACTTGCTGACTCACTGGCTTATCTCGGCTAGCATTCAGCCTCTTCAAGACCACATGCTGGATCAGTCTATACTTAACTTCTACCACACAGGAAGAACAGCTCAGAATTTTTTTTGAAGAGATCTTTGTCTAACACACATCTACACTAAAAGGAAAGAAGACACCTAAATTTTATCTGTGCCACTTGTACACGCCCAAAGAATACTTTAAACTCCCTTGCTTGAGTAGGACTGCTGTCATACCCTCTTGTGCTGCTTCATGTGGTGAGAAAATCCTAGCGTCGCCACAAGGAGACGTGCTGATATAGAGATGAAACTGCACATTCTCCTTCAGCTTAAACCCGCCTCGCTCTGACTTGATAAAAATGGATTTTTGTTGATCTTCTTTATTGCTGAAACAGAGAATAAAGCTAGAGTCAAAACTGACATTAACACATAACTAACCATAAGCTGGGCAGTCTTAATAGGCATTAAAAATAAACACAGAATGTCTGGAAATTTTATAGCATAAATCTACTACAATGAACCATCAAGACAAGATGATAAAAGACAATCAGGACAAGAAATAAGAGTGTCCTTGACATCCCCAGATGTCAAGAGCTGTCAGGCACTTACCAGCAAACGAAACATCACTACCCTTTAGCCCACTTGAGCTTATTTTGATTTACATGTTTACAGTTCACAAAATGATTGCCAATTATTTTCTTCTGTCCTCCCCTCTCATGACTGACACCTAACTGAACACATGTTTTGTTAAAGTCAAACTTCAGGGAAAAGGGCCTGAGTTCTAAATTAAACATCCTAATGCAACAGGACAAGTGTTTCACATTGAAATAATAATTCACATTGAAATGTTTTAGACAAACACCTTTTCAGCTCCATGTGATCAGCCCATCTTCCGTTTGCCTCCAGCTTACCTTAGATAAAGCTCAAGCTGTGTATACAGGAATTTAAGCAGGCACCTGCGAGATATAATTTCTGCATGGCAATCATTTAATGCAAGACCACGATCACTCATGTATTCACCATTGATGCATTTTGTCCCTGTAGAAACACTTATTACCAGGGCATCTTTCACATCTGTACCTGCAAAACAAAATTTCAGGAAGAAGATGCAAATTAAAATCACAAATAATCTAGCAAGTGATCTTCTTGCAGAACCCAAGTAAGGCTCCTTTTTTTTTGTTTGCTTATTTAAAAAAAAAAAAAAAAAAAGTCTTTTCTTCTGATACTTTCTTTAAAGCAAAAGCTTCACTCAGCCATACCCTCCCTGTACCAGTACAGCCTGTGGTTCTCATGAGTTCTTCATGTTGGAGTTCAGACAAGTTAGAAATTGAAAACCTGCAGGGAAAAATTGCTGCTTCAGGAAGAGTTATTAAAGCCCGTGCTCCAAAGAGGGTGCTTTTTTCCTGAGCTCCAGGCAGCCAGCTAGCTTCTAGCATGTACCTTCTGGCCACCTAATGCAGATATTTACAGCAACTTTAGAAATCTGAAAAGCACTCATTTATTAAAACAGCAACACGTTACAGAAGAGCATTAAGCCAACAACAGAAAAGGTTAAGACTAGGGAATGAAGAAATTTAAATGCTTAAGCCACTGTAAAACTTATCAGCAATATAATGCTTCTAGAAGTGTAGTTCTTGGCATTAAATCATTCTGTACAACAGAATTTTAAAAAGTATTTTGGGTGTTTTCTAGACAGAACTCTATCAGACACACACACAAACAAAAAAAATTCTGCAGGAATTCAGAAAGACAGGTCAAAATGTTACATCCCTCTAGCAAAACATTCAGCAAAAAAAGCCCCAACAAAACACTAATTTCTCTGAAGCTCTCGAGGCCTCACCAGCAGAGGCAGATAGTGGCCAAACCCTTCCAAACACCTTCTGCTGCCTTCCTCCCACAGAGTAGTTACTGTGATATGGAAAAGCAGAGCCACCACTTTCAGCACACCCCAAGTACGTAGAGCTGAGGTAACTCTAGGGTATGGGTAACTCCCATAACCATCTGGCTGCACAATGGCAGTGCGGATACAAACAGTCAAACTAGTAATTAGCAATGGAACTGCATAATTTAAAAGGTAATTGAGACATGGACTGTTTGAGCTCTCACTCCTGATGAAATACATAGCCTTAAAAAAAATGAACCTTAGCCCAGGCTGTGCCCTCCTGCCCACAGGGCTGGAGAAGACCATGGAGGAGAAGCAGGGAGCCACTTCACTCTACATCACAAGGCTGTGCAATGAGGTCATCTAATTCAAGGGGTTCCCCAGATACATATCCTAGCAAAGATGGTTTCTAATTCTGTACAAAGCTATTTCTTCTGTAATCAGAATGTATTCACATGTTAGTTAAGTCTTAATTCCTTGGTCACATGGCTCTTCTGGGAATTGTGGACACAGGACTGTAATTATGATAAAAACTTGTTAAATATCACAAAGCATATTAAATAAAATTAGAGCATGTTTCTTACAGTGCTTTGCATTTGGGGCTTCTTGTGGTTTGAACTCGGCCAGTAGTCAGTCACCATGTGGCCAGTCGTTTACTTTCCCCCTCACCTCCCCAGTGAAAGAGGAGAGGGACAAAAAAAGAAATTCATAGGTTGAATAAAAAAAAAGAAAAAAAAGAGTAATAGTAGCAAACCAACAGTAACAATAGTAAATCCAAACGGGTAATATACAATGCAGTTACTCACTGGCCATCAACTGGTACACAGCCTGCCCCCAGCAGCTAACCCAACTGCACCAGAAATCCCTCTGCGCCCACTGGGAAATGGAAATGGGAGAGCACATGTCCTCTTACATATTGAGCATGACGTCCCATGATATGGAATGCTCCAATGACCCATCCGGGCCCAGCCCTCCAGCTGTGCTCCCTCCCAGCCCAAGGAAAGTTAACTCTATCCTGGCCAAACTCAGGACAGTGTCCACCCCTTATTCCATATCATTGACATCATACTCAGGTTCCAAATACATCCTAAGGAATCACCATTCCTTTTTCCCAGGTCTCACAGATATCATTCCCTCAGTCTATGGGCCATGCTTCCAAAATGTCTACTGAGTTCATTTAGTCCATAACTTTGGGTTCCATCTGTCATGACAGTCTATAAGGCTGGAGGAATGAGGTGGAGTTGGTTCAGTTCGTGGAGCAGGAGGCTTTGGATGTGGCAGGAGGATGTTGCAAGGCACCAATTGCAATAACAAGGTTATTTGACAGTTTGATTCATGGGCTATTTTCACCTAAAATCAAATCTCCTTGAGGCACGCATCAGACTTCTCCATCCTTCTGTATTACCCACCAAGTGCACCCAGGTCCTTGGGCAAAAGTGATCCCACACATGGGTTTACCTTTACCCAATGCAGGAGTAACCCAGATGGTCTTCCCCAGCATATTCCTAATGTGCGCTACGGGGGATTTATCCCCATCTACAGTATGTAGGAGGTTTGACTGAGCAGGGCCAGCTTGCTTGGCAGATCCTCTGGGATTGACTAACCAGGTGGCTTTTGCTAAATGCACGTCCCAGTGTTTGAAAGTTCCACCGCCCATTGCTCTCAATGTAGTTTTTAGCAATCCACTGTATCACTCAATTTTCTCAGAGGCTGGTGCGTGGTAGGGAGTGTGATATACCCACTCAATGCCATGCTCTTTGGCCCAGGCATCTATGAACTTGTTTCAGAAGTGTGTCCCATTATCTGACTCAATCCCTTCTGGTGTGCCATGCTGCCATAAGACTTCCTCCTCAAGGCCTAAAATGTTGTCTGGGCAGTGGCATGGGACACAGCATAAGTTTCCAACCAACCGGTGGCTGCTTCCACCATTGTAAGCACACAGCGTTTGCCGTGCTGAGTTTGTGGGAGTGTGATATAATCAGTCTGCCAGGCCTCCCCATATTTATATTTTAACCATCGTCCTCCATACCAAATGGGCTTTAACATTTGGTTTGCTTGATTGTAGTGCAGGTCTCACATTCATGGATTACCTGCGCAATAGCATCCACCCTCAGTCACAAGCCCATCTATGTGTTTCATCTCTTTCCTGACGGCCTGAGGAATCATGGGCCCAGTAAGCCATAAATTGTTCACCTTTATGTTCCCAGTCAAGATCTACTTGAGACACCTTAATCTTAGCAGTCTGATCGGCCTGTTGGTTGTTCTGATGTTCTTCAGTGGCCCAGCTCTTGGGTATGTGAGCATCTACACGACGTACTTTCACAATAGATTCTCTACCTGAGCAGCAATATCTTGCCATCAGACAGGTTTGCCTCTGTGCTGCCAGTGGCTCCATTTCCACTGCTGTAACCACCCCCACAGGGCATTTGCCACCACCCATAAGTCAGTGCAGAGGTAAAGCACCGGCCACTTTCCTCACTCAGCGATATCCAAGGCCAGCTGGATGGCTTTCACCTCCGTGAACTGATTCGATTCACCTTCTCCTTCAGCAGCTTCAGCAGCACGTCATGTGGGGCTCCACACAGCTGCTTTCCACCTTCGATGTTTTCCCACAACGCGACAGGACCCGTCAGTAAACAGGGCACATCGCTTGTCCTTATCCAGTAGTTTATTTATATGGTGGGGCCTCTTCAGTACGTGTTACCTCTTCCTCTGGCATCATTCCAAAATCTTTGCCTCCTGGCCAATTTGTGATCACTTCCAATATTCCCGGACGGCTGGGGCTCCCTGTTGGAGCCCATTGTGTGATTAATGCGACCTATTTACTCCACGTGGCATCAGCTGTACGGTGTGTAGAGGGGACACTCCCTTTGAACATCCAGCCCAGCACTGGCGGTTGGAGAGCCAGGAGGAGCTGTGCTTCAGTCCTGATCACCTCTGAAGCAGCTCGAACCCTTTCATATGCTGCCAATATCTCCTTTATGGTTGGCGTAGAGGGGGCCTCAGATCCTCTGTATCCCCAACTCCAAAACCCCAGGGGTCGACCCTGAGCTTCCCCTGATGCTCTGTGCCAGACACTCCAGGCAGGGCCATTCTTCCTGGCTGCAGTGTAGAGCACATTATTAACATCTTGCCCTGTCCGAACTGGCCCGAGGTCTACTGCATGAACTGTTTTCTCTTTAATTTGTTCAAAAGCCTGCCGCTGCTCCAGGCCCCATACAAAATCACTCTTTTTCTGGGACATTTGATAGAGAGGGCTGATAATCTGACTGTAATTTGGAATTTGCAGTCTCCAGAAACCCACAACACCCAAGAAAGCTTGTATCTCCTTTCTGTTAGTTGGTGGGAACATAGCTGTTATTTTATTAATCACCTCCATTATGGCTGGAATCTGACGACGTCCACCTTGCCGTTTTATTCCTAAAAACTGGATATCTTGTGCAGGTCCCTTGACCTTACCGTGCTTTATGGCAAAACCAGCTCTCAGAAGGATTTGGATTATTTTTTCCTCTTTCCCAAAAACTTCTTCTGCTGTATCACCCAACACAATGATGTCATCAATGTACTGTAAGTGTTCCAGGGCTTCCCCCTGTTCCAGCACAGCCTGGATCAGTCCATGGCAAATGGTGGGGCTGTGTTTTCACCCCCCAAGGCAGTCAATTCCAGGTGTATTGGACACCCCTCCAGGTAAAAGCAAACTGTGGCCTGTACTCTACTGCCAGAGGGATGGAGAAAAATGCAATGGCAATATCAATTGTGGCATACCACTTGGCTGCCTTCAACTCTAGTTCATACCGAAGTTCTAGCATGTCTGGCAACAGCAGCACTCAGTGGTGGCGTAACTTCATTCAGGCCATGATAGTCCACTGTCAATCTCCACTCTCCATTAGACGTTGGCACTGGCCATATGGAGCTGTTAAAAGGGGAGCGCGTCTTGCTGATGACTCCTTGGCTCTCTAGCTGACGAATCAGTTTATGGATAGGGATTACAGCATCTTGATTGGTGCAATATTGCTGTCGGTGCACGATTGTAGTGGCAGTTGTTTTTCAACCCTCAGCAATCCCACAACAAAAGGATCCTCTGAGGGACCAGGTAACACAGACAGCTGTTTAATTCCTTCAGTTTCCAAGGCAGCTATGACGAAAGCTCACCAACATCCTTTTGGGTTCTTAAAATACTCCCTCCTGAGATAATCTATACCAAGAATACATGGAGCTTCTGGGCCAGTCACAATGGGTTATTTTTCCCACTCTTTTCCAATTAGGCTCACCTCGACCTCCAATACAGTCAACTGTTGAGAGCCCCCAATCACTCCTGAAATACAAATGGGTTCTGCCCCTTTAAAATTTGACTACATTAAGCACCCGTGTCCACTACAGCCTTATACTGCTGGGGGTCACACATGCCAGGACATTGAATCCACATGGGCCAGTAAACTCCGTTGTTCCTGTCCTCCGCCCGGCCAGAGGCAGGGTCCCTCTAATCTTGGTCATGATACTCACTAACGACAAATGGATTGGTGTGCTGCGCATGGGTTTCAGCCTCATCTTGATCACTCAGTTCTTGTGAATACAAATCAGAGTTCTTCTCATAGGATCATGAGCAAAGTCGACCTTTCTGCTCCATTTGGGATTTTTGGAAACTGGAGCAGCATTTCTTCTAAAAGAACCCCATTTTGTAGCTGTTCTTCCATCCAACTCACGCACCAGCTCTTCTAGGAGGCGGGTAGGTTTTCCATCCATTTCTTCATGTCTTCTCCATGATCACACAGGCAATGTCACAGCTTCCCCCATGGTGTGTACCGGTTCTCTCGAGTAGAGAAACAGCTGCATCTGTCATAGATCAGCATTACATAGTACAGCAAAACCAAAATCTTAACCCAACTTTCATGGACAGTGAGCAACAACATGGGGAATACCTACGGCAAATGAGGTGATAAAATCTTAAGGAGCCAAGCAATAGAAATGATGACTCTATCTGTCATTATCTCAAACCTCAGGCCCCATGTTTTCTCCCCACAAATCTTCTTGTCCTCCTTCCATTTTCTCCCCATGCCCCAGGAGAGGGCAGCAAGCAAGAGGTTGAGCGGGTGTTTGACTGCTGGCCAGGGTCAGCCCACCACAGATGTTTTGTGACAGTGTTTGGGCCATGCTGTCCCTCTATCACATTCCCCTGTCCCTAGAGCATGCAGTTACCTACTTTAACCAGCATCCTCAGACCTCTCTGCTCTGTGGAGGAGGCTCCCTACAAACACCCCTGTAGGAGGAAAGGTCTGGCACTGCCCAAATCACCAAGGGAAGGCTGTACATTTATCACCAATATCCATCCAACTCCTACAACTAACTGAGGACATTTCATGACAGGCCCAATATGAATGTCCCAGCAAGGGTTCAGATGGATGGAAGACCAAGATAAATCTTAGCATGAGGAAGATTCAGTAGCAGCTTGGTCACAGATCAGCTTAGGGCAGAACTTCACTGCTCTGGGTGATCTGACAGAGCATGGATCTCTTGTCAGCAGAGAACCACAACATTGCTGCTGCTTGTACATGCACACAAGTGTCAGCTGCCAAAACATAAGCTGCTTTCTTCACATATTTTTACTAAAATGACTGAGACACAAAGCACTAAGAATAAAATATAGCAAGAATAACTCTAACAAAGTGCAAAACCTTAAAAGCTTGGAAAGCAAGCATAATTTCTTACATAATATGCCAAAACCCAAGAATGCCATCTGTGTGACCAATGTGGTGACATTTTTTTTAGATTTACTTTCCAAAAGTTGCACAATTAATTTTACAAGGTATGTGTATTTTGTAGACCATGAGTTATCCTGGATGTCTCAATCAGGCAGAAGACAGGAACTCTGCAGAAACAGAAGTATTTGCAGGTCTAATTTTCCTGTAATTATCTTTAGCTAAAATTTAGTTGCTATATTTAGTGCACTTTAAAGATTAAACAGTAAAAATATGTTTCCGTACTGGTTGATTGAAAAAAGATAATTTCCTAGAAGGCAAACAGAGCTCTCATATTTAAGCAGTTAAAACAGACCCTTTCTTTCTTTCTTTACCTGTTGTCATGACAATTCCAGCAAGGACTTTTCTACGTGCATGTGGAGATGTGAAATTTTCTGTCAAATCACTGAATTTATCTACAACCAAGCGTGCAACAGCATCAGCTAAAACCTGTAGGATCATACAGAAATACACATTAGAAAGTTAAACAAATAATTTAGAAATTACATCAGCATTGTCTTATAAAGATTTTCCCTTTTAAATGATTTGACACAATACATTAAATGTTGTTACTGCCCACTTTAAAAACAGACATTGAGGCAGTATGTCAAGGAGGTGGCTGGGTCCAATTTTCAGGCATACTGAGCACTCATGGCTCTTATAAGTGGAAGCAGAGCTCTGTGTGCTCCACGTCTATTAAAACAGAGTCAGACAGCCTTAAGCCAAGCATCAAAGTACCTAGTGCTCGTGATTGTTATGAACATTTGAGGCTTAGCAGAACAACTGGATAGACAGATAAGTCTATACTTTCATGCTCAAACCTCAAAACAAATCATCTCAGTAACTTCAACACTAGAGCTGACAAGAAGATTGAAGTGCAAAAACCAGGCTCACCAAGCCAACGTGTAAACCTTTTATAACAGCCGAATTCATTATCTAGCTATTATATAAATAAGAAGAAATCTGTTTTCAGCACTGGTTAAACACTTTCTATTTCTTATTTTTACAAGACATACAAATTTAGGCAGAGAAAATGTCAATGCAAAACTCAGAAGAAGCTATCTCAAAATTAGGAAGGATTCATCTTTTTCACTTCAGGAAAACCTGAACAATAACAATCACAGCCTTGTATCTTGCCAGCAGGGTTAGCAAGCAATGTCATTCAGGCTGTAAGAGGGCCTAATTTCGAATTATGGAATGGTTTGGGTTGGAAGGGACCTTAAAGATCACCTAGTTCCAACCCCCTGCCTTGGGCAGGGACACCTTCCACTAGCCCAGGTTGCCCAAAGCCCCGTCCAACCTGGCCTTGAACACTGCCAGGGAGGGGGCAGCCACAGCTTCTCTGGGCAACCTGTGCCTGGGCCTCACCACCCTCACAGGGAAGAATTTCTTTCTTATCTAAATCTAAATATGCCCTCTTCCAGTTTAAAACTGTTACCCACCCATCTTCCACCAGCACTGGGACCAGCAGCTGGAGAGGAAGAGTGGATAGCCAGGGAGTGAGCTGAGGTCCCTATCTTGGATCGCCCGGCATAAAGAGCTTGATCTGGTTGTCTGTGTGTTGGCACCCAGCAGTATCTGAGATGTTCTGGGGTAACCACTTAGCCCACAGGTTGACACACCAAAAGGACACAGGCCCTGTGTCACACCTGCCAGCGCCATGCAGATGTCTTAGATACCTAAGAGCATCCGAAGTGGTACTAAACACACATGTAAGCAACTACATCCAGCACAAAATGATGCCTGTGGCTGAGAGTCTTCTGCTTACAAACTGTTTTTGGGCTCTCAGCAATTTAAGATTACCACCCTCACCCCTCCAGAGGGCCCAAGGAAAATCAACAGGGCTGATGGGCAGCCGTATACAGAGCTTGGGGACACTCACTTGAAATGGCACAAACTCTTGAACACAATCAGTTCTAAAAACAGACTGCCAGCATCAAAAGAAAAGAAAGAAAAGAAAAAGGGCATTTGAAAACTGCCAGCCTGTTTCAACACCATTTTCTTAACAATGCTCATGAGAAACAACAGGCTAGAAAAAACGTGTGGAGGAGCTCTCAATGTTATGTTACCTTCCTTCTGGAAAAGCTTTAGTAGCCAAGGAAGCAACAATCAAAGCTCCTGTGTCACAATTTCAGAGCTTGAAAGCTTTTTCCAGAATCTGACTGGAAACAGCGACCAGCAGTCAGTGGTGACTGAGGTCACATCTGCACCAAGCATTGGCCCATGTTTTGCAATTGCACAACTTGCAGAGTCAGAAGACTCTCAACACTGCAAATGCAAATTTTCTGGATGCATTTGAGTGGACTACAGCTCAGAAACTCTTATCAAAAGATTGAGAAATTTTGTCAGGAATGCAATTTTGCTCAGAGGCTACAAACATTTTCAAGGTCTTTTTGCTGCTGGACCCAAAATTGTGTTACAATCTGTGCTGTGTCAGCACCGTGACCACGCAGCACAAAGTCTACATTTAATTGTGCTAGTACTTACCTAATGCAGAAAGCTGAACTTTAAGGTAAATATGCAAAAGAAAAATAATGAGTGACAGTTTTATTATTACCCTGGTTTTAGAAATTGAAAATTAATACACAAAAGGCTTAAATGATTAACCTCCCTGCAGCCACGCGGGCAGATCGCTGCATGGACAAGAAACAGAGTCCCCATTCCAATGTTTTATCCATGGCCCCATTAAATAATTATGAATACTGCTTCCCAATTACAAGTTTTATGCTCTCATTTCTGTAATATATGTATAGTTCTGCTCTACCTTACATCATGATGTGCTGGACAGGAGATCATGGCTGGCAGCTGACAAGCTACCATGCAATGTAGAATTGTGCTGAATGAATGACATTATGATGGAATATACTAGGGAAACAAGCTTCCAAATAGGGATGGACCTGATCCACAAAGGGAATACATGCTTCAGACAGGCTTCAAAGCTTGACAGAAAGGCTTGCCATGCAGGTAATAAACAATACGGGTCACTCCTCGGGAAAAAAAAAAAAAAAAGAGTTTGCTGACTGGTAACTGGAGAAGTCTTCTCCAACACTGAGCTACTCAAAGACACAAAGTTCAGCACATACCAGAAATGATGATTCCAAAATGCTGAACCAAAACTAACCGTTTGCCAAGGGTGAACATACAGGAATGCTTCTTCATGATCACCAAACAGGGATTACTCACTACATAGATCCTCAACCTACCCGGACAAATGGATCTAGCGAGGCATACGATTGCCCATTCCCTGGGCTTGAGGAGGTTACCATCATGAGGTGGGAACATAAACTGCCAGGTGTTTCTGGGAAGAAACCCATGGCCAACTTACCTTCCAATACTGCTGACAAAAAGGCTACCTGACCAACAACTGGGTAAGATACTTGCATACAGGGTAGACACATTAGCTTCTTCCCAAAAGATTTTTTCACTTAATAAGAAAAGCAGAAGAAACTGTGGTGTTGGTATACAAGTGAGAACACGGTGAGTCCCTCTGGGACGATGTAAGCTGGCACAGAAGGATGGGAGGGGGCTGCATCTTAGTGTGGAACTAAGCTGCTGGCAAGGAAACCTAAAAACGCTTGAATGAACAGAAAGTCAGACACTGGGGAGGGCTGATAAGAAGGACTAAGTAGAACTCAGGCAAGACAAAATGACTGCTAGAGATGCAAACAATACAGGAAAAACTGTAGGGGGGGGGGGAGTAAAAATCACTGCCAGAAAACAGGCAGATATACTAAAGATTTTTTTTTTTTACTTGATACTCGAGTTGAGTGACAATAGGTGGGTGGTGAGAAAAAAACACTATTAAATGTCTACAGATTTAGTTACTAAGGCTTTGGCCTTTTATAAGAATACTCACCTGATAAATTAGAATAATTTACATTCTAGACTAAGGTTTATTACATGAACATAGTTAAGAATCACTAAGAACATGGAAGGGATGGGAATAAGGCAGGCTATGAACACACCACTGCAGTGCCAGAAACAAGCCAGTAACTGGCCTAAAATGATGTCCTTGCTGTCTCCATCTCAAAACCAAGGACCTGAAGCTGTCTTCACATCAAGCCCAGGCCACTGACCAGCCTGGGCAGGGATCTTTCACTTCTCATTCTGACTTTACTCCCTTTCATATAAATAAATATTAATTGGAATAAGAATTGAACTCATGCCTCACCTTCCCAGTGAGTGCCCTAACATGTGATATGCAATTTCTCTACCCCCGCTCCTACATTAAATCATTATTCAAAGTTAGGCAATTCAAAAACAGAAAGACCTAAAATAGCTGACAGTTTGCTCATTAACGCATGTGAGCTCAAAGCTATTTTCGCTGCATTGTTCCTTTCTCTGTGATGGAGTTACAGCGAACCCACTTTTTTTCTAGGCATACAGACTGATTTTGTTAATATGTATCTTGCAGCAATGTTGTAGCAGAACCTCCCTGACCACCCATGTTATAAAACAGTCTGAAACTAATGAAGTTCAGGTCTGTCTGGATCTGCAGGAAGACCTTAGCAGGCCATAGAGACCACCCCACATGAATACTGGTGATCATCTACACGGTGGAACCAAAGGCAGCGGGAGCAGGGGCACTGCAGGGACTGACAGCACCCAGCACTGGGGAATTGACCCAAGACCTCAGTATCTTTTATGCTCTCCTTGGATCTCCAGTGATCCTTCTTAAGCATATATGTTCTCCTTCAGCTTTATTTCTTCTTACCTTCACAGTTTAGGGTTTATGTGAACTTTCACAAGTTGATGAGCAGTGGCACTACCCAGAGCAGCTAAAATCAAGGTCAATCAGATTCATTATCTCTTCGCTGACAGTGAGCAGCACAAACATTCAGTGAAGGTGGAAACATATCTACACTAATAAAATAGCATAATTATTTCCTAGTGCTCCAAAATTTCCTATATTTATTTAAAGAAACTCCTGCCTGGCAGCAGAGTCTCTCACTGCTTATGCAGTTGTATCTTTAACATTTATTCCAATTCCACAGCAATTATTCCAGTATGTAATTCATTAATTCCCATAAATGTATTTAGTATCGTGTTTTTGCTCAGTTTGAATCTGTTACATTCTCATTCTTCTGCATAACACTAAGCAGTCTATTACAATAAACTGCCTAAAGCTCATCAGTAGCTCTGCAGAAGCAGCTTTCCCAGATCTCCAACCATTTTTATCACTAATTTGTTTATCTTTTCTATATTTGAACACTTCTTTTATAGCTCCCCCCACCCCAGGTTGAACCAGGATTAACACAGCACTTTAAGTAAAAGTAGCCATTGCAGTACTGGTTCTCACCCCATTTCTTCTGCTTAACATTTTGTTTCAATGTCAGTCCACAGTGATACACAGGATAAACTGAATTTGCAACACAATTAGGTGAATGATTAAAAGTATTCCCTCTAGTGGATTTTTAAAAATTCATTTAATCTGCAGCTACACTGCTTATTTGTGTAGCTGAAGTTGCTTTCTCTCACAGTAGTCCAGCTTTTATTAATCTAAATAACTATATTTAACCTTCAGTATCTACAATTTCAATTCTCTAATTTCCACCTCTTTGCATCCTGATTAATCAGCTATCTTTTTAAGTAAACAGTTTGAGGAAATCTGGGAAATATCATGATTAAGCTTATATGGAGCTTTTCCTAACAGAGGCCATCAGTGGCCTAAAGAGGATACCCCCACCAGCAGGTTCGGACCATCTGATGGAAACTGCTTCCATCAGCAATGTCAGTGGCCTGGACCAGCAGACTTTACTGATCCCTCCTTTACTGCTGACAAAGAGTGTTTTACTGGGACATGGATCGTTTTACCAGGGCACACCAAGTTTTGTTTCAAAACAAAGATGAAACTCTTCTTCGCACAATACGTGCTTAAACAGTGAAACTTATTGCCACAAGGTGCTGTGGAAGCAACAAGATTACGGAAGTTCAAGCAAGGGGTGAAATTCAGCAGGTGAAAAATAATCCATCAAAGACTCTCAGATGGAAATACACTATTTCTGGCTGAGAAAATTCCTGAGACAGAAACTGCTTAAGATTAGAAGCATATACTGAGGAAGTACTGCTACCAATATGCCTTTTGTCAGTTTTTTCCAAGGCATTTGGTACCGGCCTGAGCAGGGACAGCACCACCCTGCCTTTGACAGAGGTGAGACCCCTCACAGCCTTCCCTGGGAAGCAGGGAGTGTCTAAGGGAAAAGAACAAATGGAAAGAAAACAAGTGATCTCTAGGAGACTTATCTCTGGGTAATAAGGATATCAAAAATTAAGAAATATTGAAGTCCAACTTCCCAGCAGTATCTGCTGCTCCTGAGCTGTTCATGGACATCCTCGTCCCACCTCCCAAGGTGTCCATGGCAATGCTCGGCGGCAGGACCGGCTCTGTGGGTGGAGATGGGCCAGCCAGCACCAGCATCCCTGCAAACCTCCCACTTCCCAGTGCTGGGGCTGCCAGCAGGGACCTGATACCAGGGACGGGATGATGTGTGAGAAGGAGCATTTGCCCAGTCCAGTGTGGCTCTTGCTGTGGTTGAGTGCTCAACAATACTCCTTGCCCCAGAAATCAGATTTGGACCTTGCACTAACAATTTCCATGAAGTCAAATTGACTTCCACTCTTCGTCTATAAACATGTGACCCCTTTGTTTTCAGAAGTGATTTTAAAAGACTGTTCCTATCTTGCTGTCTTCTCCAGTTCTTGTCACCCACCAACTCAACAGACCTATGACAAAGCCATGCACTTAAAGTTTTTAATGATATTAATCTAAGAATGCTGAAACACGCAGTTTTCTTCCGTGGAAAAGAATAAAACTTGAAGGATGCACATTTTAGAGCCCTTGGTACGTCCTGTGGCTTAATGCAGAATACAGAACACCTCTTTGCATCAAGGGGTGGGAGGTAAAGTGAGGATGGCTATCAATTTACAAAGCATAGCTAACCGTAAAAACATTTTATTTGTTTTAGAGAGGCGAGTCCCTATAATGCAAGACTGCAACCTCTTCCATTTTAAGACACTTGCTGCCAAGGTGACAAATGCACAAGGGCTGCTTTTTTCAGTGGGGCATTTTTATCTGCTCTGAGGCACATGTTGAGTGACTTACTGGCTTTAACTCACTTTCCCAGCAAAGATATTTTCCTCACCACAGGCAACAGTGGTTGTCCCTCACAAAAAGTCAATCTGTAAGCAAGCAGGTAAGCTCGCTTTGCAGAGACTGGTTTTAAATCTATTAAACCATGGGTTCAATACCTCGATAACCCACTCTACAGACCATAAGATTATACCCATGCCCATTTTATAAGCTTATTTCTGATGTCAACTGCACTTCTGTACCATTTGATAGCTTTCATATGTGTTTCTGCATTTAATTTTCTCAAGAGTGATCCCACACATGCATTTCAGCTGATACTCATGACCACCACTGGAGCAGGGATCATCTCTCCTCTTGATGCTTTCTGCTCTATCAGTTTTTCTCATGAGGCACCACAAATTAACACACTAACCACAGACAGGCTTTGAACCTGCCACCCAGGCAGTCGATTTCAACACCTTCATTGGCACAACAACACTGTACTTTTATTAATTCCACAAAGCATTTGGTATTTGGATTTTTCCTCCCCTTGCAAGTTTCTAGCTTCCATTTTTTCCAACCCAATCAGCATTTTATTTGGTCTACGGGTTATAACAAATCCTATCCTCATTTACGTCATACCTGTACTCGCCAATGTTTGCAACTGCACCCACTTTACAATTATCTCCTAATTTAACATCTTTACACATTCTGAGCAAACACTGTAAAAAAATAACACAACTCACAGAGTTAAAAAAAAAAGAAGATAAAGCAGAACCTGAAAACATCACAGATGCTTAAATCTCTTATTAATCATCAGTACGTAGCAGACCAAAATCACTAATATATCACTAACATAATTCCAATAACTTGACAACTAATTATAATTAAAAGCAGAGTAATACAACACAGTGAAGTGCAGAAGGGATGACAATGTCCTGATGACAAGCTGATCAAAACCCTCTGAATAAATAACTGGCTTTGAAACAGGTCTACATGAGGCAGTACCGGCAACCTCCCCCTTCCCATCCAGGGTATTTGGCATTACTCCTAACGCCCACCAGGTTCTCCACACAGAAGCATGCTAGCCCTGGGCATGCTTTGTCGCACACAATATGGGTATCAAGGTCAGTGTAGGAGCACTGGAAAAAATTAAAAACAGTGTTTGTACAGGTTTCCTTTTTTGTCATTTAATACTGTACTGTAGGGAGCAAATGCCCCGATCATCACATAAGCTCTGGGGACAGCTACCTGGGACTCGGTCAAAACCTGAAAAGGCAAGGAGCTCAGAAAAAAACAGCACTGCCTGGCAGTCCACCTACATCCCTTAAAGAAAAGAGACTGCTGGGTGTACAAACAACTTGACCTCTTTCACATCTCACTTCGTGCTCTTTCTCACTTCCCTATTCCACTTCCATTTTTCACCATTTTACTGATTCAAGAACTAATAAGACATAAATTACTGGTGGTGACATTTTTTTGGTGTCTGGGGCCAAATCTACTTTTGAAAGCATAGCAGAGAATGCAGTCTGAAATTACTGAATCTACTGAAGGAATCATAACTACCTGAAATAACATGATGCTAGATCTGAAAATGAAGGAAACATTCATCAATAACACATTAACTGTGCAATATTAAAAAAGAAAGCACATAGGGATTTCTAAACAATACATATTGCCCATGCATTTTGAGAAAACAACATACTTAAAGTAGCCGCAACATCTACGTATACTCTTCAATGCCACATGATCAAATCAGACCAGCATCTTATAATTTTAAAATGTAAAACAATGGTTTGGAGATAGAAAAGGTCAAAGCCTTGAAATTCTCATAATAAACAGATAGAAAATTGCAAAAAAGTCACAGACAAGTATTTGAATTTAGACAGGTTTATAATATAATTTTAAAAACCCAAGAGATGCAGTAGAAAGAGGGCAGTTGAACAATCATTATTGTTGTTTGACTGGGGAGAAACACAAGGAAGCAAATAAGGGAGAATTTTTCTCCATTAAAAAAATTCAAAAAGACTCCATTCTAGCTACTTTAAATTTCTGGTCTACGTCTGGTATGTTTGATACTTTCCCTAGTTTATGAATTACTCAATTTAAACTTTCTCTCATCCAGATTTACTTGCCTAAGCAACTTACATATACTTATTAACTAATATGATTAGAGCACAGTCCTTCAGATGACAGCTATTTAACCACACGTCTTGGATACATGCACTGTGTGTTGTTTATTTAGACCCTGGAAATGTGTCGACTGCATCAGCCTCACTTAATTTGTCCTTGACTTCCATTATCCAGCTTTGCTAATGTCAACAATTTCAGTTTGCAGAAGAGAATGATTTTCTTCTCTGCTAAAAACTGTTGAATCAAATAATAATTTTACTTAAAGCAGTAATTCTGATGCAAACTCCATCTAAGTCTTGCTGCCTAAGACAAGCAAGATGAGAACCAAGCTTTCCTCAGCCCAAACCATAAACTAAGATGACACTGCACTGGGCTTGGTGCTCTCTTACGTGACATGATCAAGGCTGAAAGCATCTGCAACAAAGCCTCCTCTCTGTCCAACAGAAAACAAAGAGTTCATGCAATTATCATAAGTGGATAAATCACCTAATACATATATACATATATATGCACACACACATCTACAGAAGCAGAATAAACAGCAGAAATACTGTTCAGGTGACTCAGTACGCATTACTTATCTTTGGGTAATGACCAGGAGCAGCCATCAACAAAACCCAAAGGGCTTCTCACCTGTGGCAAGTGTAACTGGAGCCCCTCGCTGGGAATGGGCTGTCGAGACGGGGTCTGGTCCAGCTGCATGTTAAACAAAGATGCCAGGGCCGACTGAGCAGCCCGAGCTTTTGCCAGCTTTTTATTCCTTCCCGAGCCTTCAAAAGTCTGACCGTCCACCGCCACAGCCATCACAAAGTTTTTGGCATGGCTCTCCCCGCTCTCTGAGAGAAACTCGTATTTCAGCCCTGGCCGCAGCTCGTTGAGGATCATGACGGGGTTCTTCCCGCTGGCGGAGGGGTAGGGTGATGGTGCAGGGAGAGGCGACTGGGAAAGGCTGCTGGCTATGGCTGACGACGGCAAACCATAGTCCCCACTAGAGCTAAAGGACCCATCCCCATTGGACCCCAGGTAAAAGGAAGCGTCAGAAGGGACCGGCGTTTCGAACCCATTAAAAAGGGTGTCGGGGAAGTCTGCTTGGTCAGAGGTGAAGTCTGTGTTGACTGACAGAGTCCTCCCCATTGCCAGGTGGGCTTCCGAGGCATTTGGAAACTGGACGAAAGACCGCAGAGCCTTCTCAGCAGCGTGAAGCTTGGCTTTCTTTTTTGTCGGGCCAGACCCCTCAAATACCTGCCCGTTGACTTCGACTGCCATCACGAACATGGGGGCATGGACTGGCCCTGTCTGCGAGAGGAGTTTGTACTGTAAACCGGGTTTAATCTCATTGAGTTGCATCAGGGCATTCTTTGGCAAAACAGGGCCGGGTGTTTTCTTCCTCTTCTTTGGACGAAATTTGGAGTGGCCATTGTTGCCCTCCTCCAAAGGACGCTTTCTGCTGCTGCTGCCACCACCATTGGAGAGCTGTGTCCCCTCCCCGGCACCTTGCCCACCGCCGTCCTTGGGGGGAACGTTGTCCACGTTGCGGTTTTCTTTAACATCAGTGCTGCTCGAACCTGCGGTGCCCAGAAAGAGTAACTTACAATGCCTTCGTTGCAGGATCTTGTAAATGCAAAATTTATAGATTCCTTTATCTCTCTTTGTAGCTGGTTAAGTGATGTGTGCTCACAGGTTAAATGTTTTGCAATATGATCGGAGATAAAAAAATGCAACACAACCTCTTGATGATTCAAGAAATAACACATTCAAGAATGATTTTCAAACTATGCATTTGATACAATCATATAGCAAAAAAACACTGGCTTTTTTTTTTCCCCATTTAAATCATGCTGGAACAAAACTTTTACTTGTAAGTTATGTTTGGCCTGAAAAATGCTTTAAACCAGAAATATAAGTCAGAGTAGCATATGCCCATAAAACAAAGAACTACCATTAGTAAAATAAAAATGGATGCTTAAGACCAGCACTAGGAGATGGATATTTAATTTTACTTTATTCTTATTTTAGGCACGTTTTTTCTCAGTGATTTTGGTTGCTCAAATTGAGAAATTACATAAATAAAACCGGATGAAAAATTAGGCAGCTCTTTGGTAGGCACTGTGATTGAAGAGTGTTTGAATGCTTTTATTTCTCTTTAGCTATTCCATATTCCCCAAATTCAATTATTTTTTATGCCTTTCCTAGACATTAATTTCGCCTCACCCCAATTTGCTTAGGAACTACAGCTGCCTGCTGCACCAGCATGACCACAAGACTATTTTATATATTTCCACACAGTCTTTTATTAAGAAACCTTATATTTGTCATTTACTTGCTATGTTGTAATTCCTTGCAAAGTAAGAAAACTGCTGTCACAGAGTTACAAACCCAAAAATGGTGATAAAGATCCTCTCTTAAGACTATGCAAAACACAAGAACTGTGACAAAAGCTGCGCAATCACAATGATGATATTTTAATGGGGGAAAAAAAGGCATTATAATATCAGCTTAATGATTTATTTGCTAAAGTAGAAAGCTGGGGTAATGATATATCAGAGGTATAATAAAATAATTAGATCTGCTATAACTGCAAAGATCTCATTTTTACCCTGATAAAGAAACTAAGGAAATTAATTATTTGTGCTTTATATTGCATTTGTGAACGCAAAGGTAAATTCAGTGGGTCAAATATTTCTAACTCTTCTGTTTCAAAACTTAAAAATATCTATATTACATCTACACTGATACTAGGTGACAAACATTAACTGAAATGAGACCAAACCATGGTGGAAACTCTCTTTCACAGTGACAAATTTCAGCCACACTTTAAGACTTCCCTAAGAATCCCCTACCATGCACACATCACTTAGCCCAGGTTACAAAGCTGATGGAATGGTTACTAAATTTTCATTTATAACATCCTCCAGCAAAAGCTCGATAGGTTACTCCTTTCGGTGCTCAAAGAGAAAAAAAGAAGAAAAGAAACAGATCAAAAGAAAAAGCCAAAGTAGGAACACATCTTGTTAAATCACAATAGCGCAACAAGAATTGTACAGTACTGAACATTAAATTCCAGTCAAATAAATGCCGTCAACAATTTAACACTAAATACTCTGAAGCATTTCATTGCTAGAAATCTGCTAAATTTAATAAAGTATCTCTTGTAACGTTCAGCCAGAAATTATATTGCCTGCAGATTGTGTAATATAGGGCCACAACTGTCAATACACAGTGTTCATGCACATATATTCCTTTTATCTATATCTATACAATAAAGGAATTTAAGGACAATAGAATGAATTACCTGAATAGAGTTTCTTACCTGAAACTGTAAATCTCCAAAAATTACATCTCATCTAAAACACCATTTCTGGAACATTGCTCTTACTAGTGGCACCAGGAGTTTGCTATCAACCAGTATGACTTACAAGATAAACAGAAATAATTTAGTTAATGCTAATTAATGGCCTCTGCTTTTATCTTTCTTTTTATATGTGGACTACTACCAGTGCTTGTGGAAACCACAGAAGGAAATACAAGTTAAACAGACTCTACCTAAATGTAAAAAAAACCCCTTTTGAATATAATTACAGCAGCTGGAAGAACTCCTTATTCCATCTCATGATACAGGTAGGGGAAACTATGCCCTGACAGAGAGGAGGGACTTGTAGGAAGCAGGGAAGAAACTTGCACGCTTACCTTGTCTCAGTAAGAAAGAAGGGAAGAAACTACTCTTTGCCTGAGAGCTACTAGGCTTGTTAGCTTTGGAAAACCTGCAGGGTGGAAGAAACTAGAGAGAAAGCAAGCAGGGAGCTAGCAGCCCGAGTCAAACCCAGAGACCATGGAAGTAGGCAAGCTTCTATATCATGGAGTTGATCCAAATCTAAGCCTTGCACGTGATGGAAAGAAAAAGACTTTCCATGCAAACCAGAAGAACTCAGGTTTGTTTCAACCCACAGTCACTGGACTACAAGAAAGAGCAACTTCTTCTCAGGCTGAGGGTTAAGATGTGCTTTTGGTCCTTTTCTTTAGCCTGTCCTACCCAGCAGTGGTGAGGTCCCATAAATTACCTTAGGCCTGGAGAAGAGTTAACAGGTTAGTCAAAAAGTAAGATTAGCTATCACCACCTGTTAAAGTCAGAGAAGTCATCTCATTTAATCTTGTCCATATTCAGACATGGAGTAATTCATCCAGCCCAGCCTCTCCTCACTGTTCAGAAACAGCTCTCCCTTTTCCAGGCATCTCACCTGGTTAGAGATGTTAAGAACAGCCCTACATCCTCACCTCACCGAGCTCCCACCTGTGACAGGGCCACCAGCAGACCCCAAACCAGAGCAAAGACACAGCGGCCCTTCCCCAGGGCAGCTGCTCAGCCTGCAGGGAGCTGCAGCTCTGGGCTGTGCCAGAGAGGGTGGCAGGGAGCCACTGATGGGTTTTGTCCCCCTAGAAGTTTTTCTGACTGGTTTTCAAGACCCCATAACACCTTGCTATCTGCAATGGATAACCACACTGCATGAAAACTTCTCCCGTTGCTTGTTTTGAACCACCATCTGCTAGTCTCACTCAATGCATCTATTGTATTTTGCTATTTTTTCAATTTGATGATTCTAACATTAAACACCCTGTGCTATGCATGATTTTACAGAGATCTCTAGTATTTCAACCTTGTCCTCCCTCTTCTACACCGTAGGGCTCTAACTGTCCCTTGTCCTGAGGTCATCCTCTTCTCACAGCAGTGGACACACAGCTGGATGCACTGTATATTTGCTTTTCTTGCTCTGTTCTGCAGTCTTTTTCATCCTAGTAATGCATTGGTTTAGAGACTGTAAGACTTGAGAGAGTCTCTCATTCATTACAAAGAGAATGAGAGAGGGCATCTTCACTCCCCAAAAGCTCTGACTGATTCAGGATCCCATCATAGCTCAGGCTAAGTACTCAGAAGCAGCAAAATTTGGTTGCTCTAAAGTAGAGGTCATGGCAGACACGGACTACCACTCCACACAAGTTCTAAAAACCAGCTTAGATCTTTTCGAAGTCTACTGGTCTGATTTGGAAACCATTATTAAGCCTCATGCTGCCAGCCTCACAGCTAAAATAAGGCAGGAAAGTGAGAACTGTGAATGTTAAAACACTATTAGAAAGTATAAATCATAGGAGAGATCTGGCAGGAGAAAAAAATTACCATCTGAATTATAAAAAAAAATAAAATCTGCATTCAGATGGTAACGAAGATGCTCTTCGTTATTCTTTTTGTTTTTTTCCTTAAACTTTTATATGTTAACGTCATATGTCTTGCCTCAGAAAGGTTACACAGTCTTCATGGATCTCCTAACATACCCAAAAATCAAGAGGTTTAAAACCAGCTTAATCCTAGATTTTAAATGTACTTTCAAGTCCATGCATGTTCCAGTCTTTAAATAAGTTTTCAAGGCATTAATGCTTTAGAGTGCCCTTTGAAGTCCATCACAGCTGCTGTGTATTCAACACTATAAAATATAAAGACTTGACAATGGGATCCTGTTTTCTTGAACATTAATATTACCATGGTTTAAGAATAAGACATTTTTCATAAGACTAGCTTATTTTCTAGTCACTAAAAATAGTTGGCAGCTTTGAGATCTCATGTCTGCAGAAGATGCCTTGGTAAAAATCATAGCTGGCTGTATCATATGCCAACAACTTCAGTGGAAGAAAAGTCCTGCCCCTGAAATCTTCTTTGAGAGGCTTACAAACCCAAGAGCACTCAAAGAAGGAAAGAGGCATATGAAATTTTCACGCCAGTAAAGAAAGAAATCTTCCGTCCAAGTGTGTTGGTTTAGTTTTGGTTTTATTCCCTGTAATTAAAAACTGTCTGTAATTAAGATGCTTTATCCATTGGGAAACTTCCATTACCTGCTTTCTGAGAAACAACACTCTCCCTGCTCTGTCTAATCTGGAGAGCAACTACTTAAATTTAGACAACTCTTACCTGAACTGAAGGAGGTTTCTAGCTACCCCTTAGACTGCTGCTCTCATTTACTGGCCTGGGAAAATTCCAAGTAAGTATTTTTTTCATAAAAAACAAGCAGAAGAAATCTCATGTGATCTCTTCTGAGCATCATTTTAGAAAAAGGGGGAAAAACATCAAAGAAAAAGGTCAGGACAGCCACATGCTAGTGTCCCAAGTGTTCTGCAAAATGCCCCACTTTTCCCTTGGCCACAAGGTAATTGATAAGGACAGGCCACAGCATGAATTTACACCTAGCAAATTATTTATTTCTGTTCAATTGATGCTTCTGCAGGGCTCTCTGATGTGATGCTGAGATAATATGCAGATGGGCTTCTGGCACAGATTTCTGGAGTATTGAGAATGTTGCAAACATACCCTCCATGCAAAGAAGTGGAAAACCAAATAAAAACATCACAGAATCATAGATTGTTTTGAGTTGGAAGGGACCTTAAAGATCACCTAGTTCCACCCCCCTGCCATGGGCAGGGACACCTTCCACTAGCCCAGGTTGCTCAAAGCCCCGTCCAACCTGGCCTTGAACCCTTCCAGGGAGGGGGCAGCCACAGCTTCTCTGGGCAACCTGTGCCAGTGTCTCACCACTCTCACAGGGAAGAATTTCTTCCTTATTTCTAATCTAAATGTACTCTCTGTCAGTTTAAATCCTTTACCCCTTGTCCTATCCCTACACTCCCTGATGCAGAGGCCCTCCCCACCTTTCCTGTAGCCCCTTTCAGTACTGGGAGGCCACTCTAAGGTCTTCTCGGAGCCTTCTCTTCTCTGGGCTGAACACCCCCAACTCTCTCAGCCTGTCTTCATAAGGGAGGTTCTAAAAAAAAAAAAAAGTATCTTCCCCCAAATCTCTTGTAAAATCTCTATGTTCAATGGATAAAGGAGGAAGACTTTAAAACCTCAAGTCTGAAACTTTTTTTTCTTAGGGATATTAATGTAACCTCATTACTGTCATACATTTCATCTGAACCAATACAATTTCAATTCTAGCTTCTGCAGAGCAATTCTAGTTATGCAACTGCAAGCTACATATATTGTATATGCCCACCTTCTTTTCCTGTAAGATACTGCCCCAAAAAGGAGTAACATAAAATAACAAAAATTTAATAGACAACTTATGATACTGCACTTCACAATCTTGAGATATAAAAATAAAGATAAAAAATGTTTAAAAAAAAAATAAATCTTGGCATGAATCAAGGTGAAGAACTTAAGAATTTGAACTTTGATTTCACCCCCCCCCAATCTGATGAACTAAGATTTCAAATTCATGATGGTTGTGTGTCATACAGACGCAGGAAGGGCTTCCTGCACTTTGTATTAACTGTGCTCATCCAAGTAGATGCTGTTATCTGTAGCTTCCTTTCAAAAACATACAGAGAACATCTCAAAACATACTTCTGGGAGACAACTGCAGCTATACAAATGCATGCTCCAAGACTGTAATAATTCCATGGAGCCAGCTTCCTGACAAGACAAAAAGTTCAGGGAATGGTTTTCCATACTGATGCACTAACACAACAAAAAACCTCAGAAGCAGACAAAAATTGAGTATTTTGCTTAAGGACACTTACAGAATGTCCCTGTAGAGAGAATGATATTTTCTCCAGCTCAGGAAGACACCTTTTACTCATAGTCCTTATTGAGATAAGGGTATGTTTCATCCAAAAAAAAAATCTTATGTGAATAAGATATCCAATTAAAGCTCTTAGTTTTTTGGAAGTCCTCCTTAGGAAGACCACTTTTAGAAATAGCTAAAGCATCCATCTGAAGTTATTTCTTTAGACCAAAGAAAAGAAAGTGTTCGGAAGCATATTTCAGTTGAGTTTACTGTTTCAGTCAAAGAAAAAAGATGCATGAAGATTATATTTTTAGGTTTGGGTTTTTTTTGGGGGTGGAAGTGGTGTTTGTCTGTTTTTAAACACGATCTAACTTCTTTATCTCCTAATAAAAATGTTCTGTAACTCCTTCAGACTTTTCTGCTCCAAAACCTCCTACACTGCTGGGCTTTGTCAGCTTTGCCAGAGATGCACCATTAAGCCATTGTCACTTAGGGGAAAAATAAGTGCATTTGTTGTTATATTATGTACAGTTATTTACAGTCAGGCACGGTACACCAGCATAGCAGCAACAGAACATTTCTCTCATTCACAAAAAAAGATAGTTGAAAGGCCAATAATAGTAAAAATTCTTCTGTAATGTTTTAATGAGAACACTTTCCTCCACAGATTATCAGATCTTAACTATACCGCAGCAACCTTGCAGCGCTTTACCAGATGATCACTGTATTTGACTATTTTTGTGCTTAAACGCACTTTAATAGTAGCTCAGGGTTGGAACAATCAGCATCTAATAAGAATAATCAGCCATGCAAGACCTTCAGGGAGCTCTTCTAGCTCCTCCTTTTGCTTCTCATTCCTCCATTTCTACTTTCCCTCATTTATTTTATACACTTCAACTCCATCTCCTTTGTCTGACCGCTCCCTTCTGACTGGGCCTTAACTCTTGGCATCGGTGTTACCGGTATTCTCTTCTTATTTCTTCTTCACTGCTGGTTCAAAACAGGAAAATATTTTGTTTGCTTAGTCAGTGTTTGGAAGAAAAATGTGAAACACAAGGTATAACTAGACTAGCATATAACCATATATATTTAATAAACTTTTAATACAAAAGCTCTGATTAACTCTTCTATACCATATTTTAAAACATACAAATTTTAACGTGTGCATCTGAAGTTTCTGCAGTCGTCCCTGTGCTCATGAGAAAAAGTCACCTTCAGAAACCATTACATAGTTTATTACTGTGTAAATAAACACATCTTACTCATGTTTTCTTCATCGTCTACATCCATTGTGAAATATTTTTGCTGGTTTCTTGGCTGGCGGAGACTGCTTCTGTCTGGAAAACAGAGAGTGGGATATTTAAGCTTTAAGGTACCAACACAAGATAAAGCATTACATCTCCTTTAAAAGCAGCAGCCTGGGCACCGGCTTCGCTTTGGGCTGTCCACAGTTTTTGCTCAATTTTCACACAGTATTTCTCCAAAGTGCCTATTTTTGTAGCTGACGTGTACTCTGCAGAACTGCAAATTTGACAAGGTTTGGGGTTTTGTGTGATGAGCTAGAATTTTTTTTTTACCTGAAGTATGTAAACTACCTTATCTCACTACTTTTTTTTTTTTTCTAAAAAACTCCAAAATAATGTCAAATCCACTCTGCAGGTTACCACACAGACAATTCAAGCAGTCAAAACACCAAGGATGCAGTTTTTTACTCAGCAGCAAGCTGATGAATGTCTGCTTGGTCTGGTTAAATCCTGACCCAAGATCCTCCTAGTAATGAGATGATCATCATCAACTGAAAGATGTAGCCCCATATCAGGCAAAGGATAGAGTGGGTATGGTAATCCTCTCTCCTACATGTGGATTCCTTATTAACTGATGTGTCCAGATGATACTACATATAGGTTATCTGGCTGTGGGGAAACAGATTTTATTAGCCACAGGGACTTTCATTTCGTCAGGAAAGACTGATCTAAAGGTGAGTATGAGCACCTGACAGGCAAACTCTGTAATCTACCTAGCATTTGGTTTGAAAGCAGGCACCACTTTTACCCAAATCAAAAGTAATACTTAAAGGGTGATGAGTTTTATGGTTTGGTTTTGGTTTTTTTATTATTACAGGGTTTTTTTTCCCTGAAAACTACTCAAGTACCTTTCTAGGTAATTGCTCCAATCTCATAATGCTACAAGTGCTCCAACAGGAAGCACTGAACCCCAAAACCAGACAGGGATTTATACTTTTAACAAAAGATCCATTATTACAGCAAGGAAAAAGTAGTGGAGCATTAACTGGCTTTGCATTCTTACACTGGAGTGAATCAAAATGTGGGAATTTGTCTTGTACTTGCCAATCTGTTGAATTTTGTGCATCTGCTCTTAGCTTTTCTGAAGTATTAACAACTAAGCGTTGAGCTTTCTACGTTCTGCATTGCAATTTTTTTTTAATATAATGCATTCTTTTTCAGCGAATTCTTTACCACAATTAAATGTTTGGAAAGTACCTGAGGAGAGTAAAGTCCAGTACAAACGTGAAATTGTTCTGTGATAATCTAGTCTCGTCTAACATCTGTAAACGTTGAATACTTTTGCTGACAGATTAAATTAAGATTGAAGTCCTACTTTTAAGTGTGTCTTTGATCCTACTCCAAAACTATTACAAATAGTCTACAGAAATCACAGGGCAAAACGACAACCTTCTTTTGTTATTTCCAATACTACAGTTATCTCCCAGCACAGTTTGTCATTTACTTAGCTTACGTTTACCAAAGACAGTATCGATACTAATTATCCACGGACATTTTACTTTCACTGTACATATCTTAAAAGTTAACAACTGCACAGATGGCTTTGGGTAAATGTTCAAGATACTGAGGACTTGGCAGAACAAGTGATACCCGATTCAGCCTGAAGCTGTGGTCACATCTGATTCTCACCACCGGTATCTCACTACTGGTACCACTACAAACACCTGGGCACTGTGGCTGGGAAGAAGAGAGGCACAGTGATGTCTTGAGGGGATACTGCCAGGAATGGTTACACCTTGTTAAACCAAGGGCTGAGGCTGCAGCTGGAAGGGACAGGGAAAATGAGGAGGGAAGCAGAGATCGTTTGTGCCTGCAAAAGCATGGGGACACTGGAAGGTAGCTGGCTTGTTCTCACTCTGCTGTGTGGGCTGGCACAATTTACAGCACTAAAGTGTTTGCTCTATTATATTACATTTGCCCTTCCCTCACTGAAGACACACATCTGTGTCTCTCATTCAGCTGCCAACAACAAGTATTTAGGAAATTCAATGCTTTGAGATTTCTTTACGTGTCAGCACTGGTGGAAATCAGACGACAGTTATCAAAAACCATATAAACCAACATGGTCACTTGACAAGGTTGACGGAATAAAATCAACACTCAGTTTAACACAGCCAAATGCCTGCTCTGTAACAAGGAATTTGTTCCATCTCTCTTTACATCCATTGTGGGAAAATCTAACTTTAATTCCACTCTACATTAAAACTGTAGTCAGCTTTACCTAGTAAACAAGAGGCAGAACTTTGCACTGATGTTGTTGTTAATGAACAGGTTGTATACTACAGTAATCTGAGTGCATAATATGTAATTACCAAGTTTTGCAAAAAAAACCTAGCCATTCCACTCCTTTTTCTTATTTTAGGAGACACCATGCAAACCATGCAGAGGCATGGTGCAAATCCTGAGTCCAGGCTTAAACACCAAACATAATGAACTGCATTGTTCTGTTTTGTTCTTTAAGTCAATTTGGTTTTATCTTTGCTAACATAAGAAGAACAAAAAAATCCCACAAAAACTTCCATCCGAGAACGAAAGATACATAGTAATGCAGCTGATTGCTCGACAGTAGTATAACCCATGGGGATGATGCATGTGCAGTCCTCCTCCAGCACCCCAGCCACCCCTGCAGCCCAAATGCTGAACCACTGATCTATTGATCACCACACTCACATCGCTGATCCGCCAGGAGATGACTTAGGGGCAGGATCACTGCATGACTTGTCTAGTGAAACTCACTTCAAAAAAAAAAGGGTTTGTAAAATTGCAACCACAGGCACACAGGTGATTAAAATGTAAAAGTGTGTATCAGAAACATCAAGAAACTTGTAGTCCAAAAATAAGTATCAGATACTGAGAAATGAAGAATGTTAAAATATACATATAGATGTGTAAGTCTGCAACTTTAACATCCATGCTAAATATTGTTATCCAGTAATTTAAAACAATTAAATCTGTTTATCCTCAACTAAACAAATCCTCAGCACACTAATAGTTGCAGTTTTAACAGCTTACTTTTTACAGCAGGAGCTAAGCAGCCCATACTGAAAATGTAAAATGTGCCTTTAGCAATCATATGCTAATTAATGCTATGCCTCTAATAGTAGAATGAGAAAGAAATACATCTCTCTGTGTGTCACCATTTCACACAGTTTCAGAAACAAAGCCCACATGCCTGCTGATATCCTGAATCTTCTATCACGACCACAAAACGTTTATGATGATCCCAGTTTGTGACCTGAATGACTGTCTTTGCTTAGGCAAGACGATTCCTTTTCACTCCCCAACCCTGTCTGGAGAAGACACTGATTTACATAACTAAGAGGTTTCTGCACAAACAGGGAGGAGAAGCAGTGACAAAAGATGCAAAAACACACTTCTGAGCACAATGAAGCTGTTCACATTCCCCACTAGCCAGACAGCATAAACTCAAGCAGATCAAAAAAATATGACAATTAAAGACAAGCAACTCCTTGCTAATTTTGTCACCAACAGTACAGAATTTCAAGAGGCACAGAGCTAAAATACTTGACCTGCACATATGACTTCTCCCGAGACTGCCAGAAGCACCTAAAACAAATCACAGAATTTCCACAACTTCTTTTTTAAAAAAGAAGGAAAGACTATGTACAAAATGACTATGTAAACTCCATCTCACATGCATCAAAGCTTTAGGTAAACTGTGGGTTTCAGAGTGGCAATCCCTTCCATGCCTCTGTAATCATTCACCTTGTGTACCACAACCTCTCTGCTGGTCCATAACAAATCCTGTTTGCCACGTAACATGCATATTCAAAGAGCTTCTTAGACCATCGCTTCCAGCCTGGGTACACATACATGCACTCATCCTCTACACAGCAGGTTTCTCTCCTTTCTCTATCCTTTTCACGTCACAGAAAACTTGTGTGTTTCTTCACACCCAGCCCAGCTCCATCACTCTCCCACACGGCTGTAAGACTGATTTGAACTTCATGCCACACGGACATCAGCCATGACTGTCCCACCAGGCTTTCGTGTGAGCGTTATCACACCAGGAATGGGGTTCCTGTGAGTACCTAGAAAGCTGTATTAGTACCCTCTCAAATCCTGCCACAAAGCCCTCTCCTGCTGCGATGCCCAACAGTCCTAGAAACTGCTACCCTGGAGCAGATCTGTGAGCCCACATCGCATTGCCAACCTCGTGACACCATTTAATGTACCATTTATGTTTCCTCCCACACCACTAAAACTGATAGGCTTCACCCCCTAAGATCCTCATGCCTCGTTTGACGTGGCACAAGACAGCTCCAGCCCCAGTGCAAATACCTTCAGCATCAGAGAACCACTGACATACTTTAGGTGGGCAATTCTTCATCTCAGTTAAAATACTTATGACCACCTGAGGAGGATGCAGAGCTTTCCATCATGTTTTATCCCAGCTGCAGGCTACAGCAGTCACAATCCTGACTACTGCATTTCAGGCTGGCTGGCAGAGTCCCCATCTTGTGACAGCATCCGTCCCAATGCAATAATGGGGGAACAAACAAACCAGTAACTAAAGTTGCCATAAACGAGCATGCTTTACTAAGCAGAATAGAACAAACAAGTTACCTCAATCACTCTTCATTTAGATAGTTCAGGAGTCAGAAAAGCTTTTCAAATGTGTAGGTGGGAGCTGATCAGAGTTCCATTTTTCTGACTTCAACAGCCTCTGTATTTCATCCATACACCAAAATACATCCCACTGTGCTGAACGGAGCAGCAGAGTCACCTCTACTGCTTAATATGGAAAGAATTACCAGACTTTTCACTCCAGGTGATTGTGTTACGATGCTGAACAAGAAATTGTAAATGTGTGTATTATTTAACGTTGCCACATTTGTGGTTTTTTTGCCTTTCTTGCAGTACTTCATGTCCCTAGACACACTGCCACTGGGGGCTGGAGTGGCGATGCTTGCATCAATGCTAAGTACACAAGTACAGCAATAACTGAGGAACAACAGAAGTACTTCCCGAGGAAGAATGGATGAGCGAGAAAACTGGGAAGGGAAAAGTTATTTTTCAGAGAAAGTAAAAATAAATGCCTACAGCTTGGAGGCAACTACTTTCAGGTAGGACGTGTATGCATGAGGGTGCAGTGGGAGGAAAGGAGGACAAGATGCCCAGGCACCTTACTTTGCTTTTTGTTGGAGTGCTACACAAACAAAGTGCCAGAGACACCAGGCTGTTGAGATTTCCACAGTCCCAGCTGGGAAGCAACAGACTTTGGAAAGAAGACACCCCTTGTTAAAATCTGAGATGTTGTCCTAGAGCGCAGTCTGAACAGGAGCACAACACATTCAAGAGGACCTCTGCTACCAGCCAGGCTCCTTGCAACAGTTCCAGGCAGGCCACTCTCAGATGGGCAGGATCACCCCCCCATCTGATCCAGGTCCCCATAAGACCTGGAAATGCCTGGCTCATCAATTTTTAACGACAAAGCATGTCATGCTTCCACTGCAGCAGCGCCAGCTTGGGCATCTCTCTCACACCTGGTCACCATCCTCACTAAAGCAGATGGACAGAAGGAGGAGAGAGGATCATGCAAATCACATAATCCTTTTTTGCTTAAAGAGATTAGAAATTAGAGCAGAACTTTTGCTAAACAGGCTTCTTTTATTTGCTCTATAAAAGCTGCTTAAATTTGCTTTCCTATTACTATAGAGAAAGTCTGATTCCAATCCTAATTAACTCTGTACTATCAATAAGGCATACTAATATTACCAAAAATATAGATTATCTATTTCATGTATTATGGACAGTATTATGAGCATTTATGTATAGCAGTTAGGAGGAAACATTACAGTAACATGAAGTAACAGAAGCAGCAACACTCATTCTGTGTAGATACACAGCTCAGATGCCACAGTCAACATGTATTTAAAATCCAGCTGTGCTGAAAAAGTATAAACATTGTGTCTACAAAAGGTTAAATTTTTTTTGTGTACTACAAAAAACAATGTTTATGCATTATAATGAAAGCACCGGTATTTTATTTCATCGTGACAATGCATATTTCATGGCAAGCATGGACCGGCGAGGCATTCTGGAATCAGAATCAAACTCCAACATCTCTAAAGTATTATTGTCATGTTGTATGCTGTACTGAATTCAGGGAAGGGATGCTTGCTTGATTTCAAACTACCCCTGCCAGTACTGTATATTGTACGTGTGTACACAGTATATCATGTAAACTGTATGTATTGTTTAAAAAGCAAGCATTGCAAACATGTTTGAAAAAAGGTGAGATGCTTCTAGAAGTACTGTATTCCAAGAGATGTTATGTTTTCCAAGCTTCAGGATAAATTTTCCTTGAAAATAAATTAGAGAAAGGACCTGGATAAATTTTCCCTGAAAATAAATTAGAGAAAGGACCTGGAAGGTTGTTGAAAAATTATTTTTCCTTTTGAGTAAAGGTTCTTTTCAGGATTATTTATTTCAGTGCATCTGAAACAGTAAAATAAAATACTCCCAAGAAAATAAAATTCTTCAAAGGTTTTAGGCTGTTGAGGTATTCCTCAAGACCACAGGTAGGTTCACATCAATTTTAAAAATCCACACCACCACCAAGTACACATTATGGAATAAAGATTAAAAGTGTGAGCAGGTGGCTGGAAAATTCTTATCTGTGACAAGAGTCAAGTGCAGTTATCACTGTGTCAGGCCAGAGAGATTTGGGGAGAGTGAAAGCTGATGCAGGTATGAGCTCCAAGCCTGAATTAGAAGACAGATAGGAAGAGATTAACTCTCCTTTTGATTTATCGCCCTCAGAAATGTGATGCCCAACGTGTTCATCCCTCACAGCCCTGATGGAGCATCACCACTGTCCTAACAAACCTGGCTTTCAAAACTCACATTTGCTGCTGCCCAAACTTGGAGAGAGGTAAGGAAAATGAGCCAAGCCCACAGCACAAGCTGGGCAGCTGGCACAGCCACTGCCTTGGTCTGTGCTGTTACTCAGATGTTGCTTAAAGCTTAAGTATTTATTAAGATAAGCTTTTATATGGCTTAAACCCAAGTCTTGCTGCTTTGCTAGGTAGACTCATACCTGGCTTAATTTTTCCATTAGTTTGAGCCTTGGTGACTATTTTTGAAGCACAGTATAAAGGGACATTTTTCCCCTCCCAGAAAAAAAACAACCAACCAACCACACAATAAATAACCAATGTTCTTACTGAAGTACTAGAGCTGCTAAGGAAACATTGTACTGTACTGCCACATTTGCATTATATAGCATCAGCACAACTCCAGTGTAACAAAGGGAAATTAGTGGACTGCAATCAACAGGACTTGTAAATAACTGTCACATTATTTAGCACATCAAGCCACCTCCAGTTACTCCTGCAGCATCACTGTAGGCTCAAGGACAAAAGAGTTGGACAATTCCCATCTGAATTACTACAGAGATGATCAGTGAGCTACCTGATGCTGGCCACAAGCAAGAAATGCTGTACAGTTTCCTCCCACTGCTGTACCAAGGGTAAACCCTCCTGAGGAGCTGAGTAATCAGCACCACTGCCCCTCAGCTGAGCATCCTGATTCTCCAGCCTGAGGAAGAGGAAAAGAAAACTCCTGTCTGCTAAAAGCATAGGCAAACCCGAACTCCAGTTGCATAAATATTTGTATAAATTAGACTGTTGGTGGCATTTCTGAAGTTTAAAAGAGAAAGAATTTACACTTAAGCTTAATTGCTGCTCAGAGGTTTACAGAGCTTTCAAAAAACCCACTAAAGAATAATTGACATTATTAGTTAACTGATTCGGGTCAGTGCATATACAGCATGTTACACGTGGAATAGGACTATGGAGGAAGCCTGCTCCTTGGCTGCATGAACTGTTTTCTCTCAGGTATACTGCTTAGTTAAATCCAGGGTAGTAGAGGGGATTTTTGCTTTTAACATGGAGTGGCAAACTGAAGTCCAGCTGTCAGCTAAGTACACTCACCAAAACCAAGTGATTCTGCGTAGCAGCACACCCTGCAATATTTAGACTACAAGCAGTACTGCAAAAAGCTTTCCTTTTCTGAATGTATTACATGCCAGCCATGTCAAACAGGAAAACGATATCTAAATGTATGCTAATTTAAGTGGAGTCATTAAGAAGTACAGTATATTTACACTTTTAACTCTCTCATGTTTTTGAAGTCCCTATTTCCCATAGAGCATTTCCAAAGATAGGAACACCAGAAGTACTTCAAAATGTACTAGCCAACACAACAGTATTTGCTTTTATTTCCCCAAGAGACTACTGGAAAAATTTTTAACTAAATGTTGGCTATAGCAAGTACATGCTGCACAAGTACAAAGAGAGATACAACTTGCATTTCTTTTGTTTGAGTATTCTGTATATTCATTATACACAAAAAATGTTGTGAAGGACGCTTTTAACAGTTATCTTTGTTTATCCTCATCATTGAGGAAAAACTAGATACACCTTGAAAGGAGAAACATTGGGTAGGTGCTATATTTATGTTAACAGAGAATGGCACATATGCAAAAAACCATAGCCTGACAGATGAAATAAAACTATTATTAGAAGAGATTAAATGAAAGCTGCAGCTTTAGAGAAGTTCCGTATTTGTTAAAAAGTGCTCTCATTTTGAACTTTGAAAGCTAAGTGAAATAAAATGCCAGATGTTGAAGGATCCTGTTCAAAATACTTCTCTTACTCCATAAATCCAAACTGAACACACTGAAGTTGCACTTAGCAATGAAGGCTCAAACCTCACCTGAAAAATTCTACATTTCCAAGCCCCCCAGTACTTTGTTTCCGCCACACAGCAAATAAAGCACTACCTTTCCGCTCCGATCGTTTCTTCCTCCTCCGTTTCCAGTGCCGCTGGACTGTGCAGAAGAGGGTTCCCATGCCGAGAGCTGCGGCTAGAAGAGATGCCATGCACACACCTACAGTTCACCACTGCCGACCCCCTCGCCCCCTCCTAATGGGGCAGCGCTGGGTTCCCGAAAGCAGGGTTAGCCCTGCCTTGCCTTGCCCTCTCCTCACTAAGCCAAGGCCCGTTCCTCGAGCCACAGCGAACAAAGCTGAGCAAATTCTGCAGCTGTCCCTGCCCGCCGCAAGAGGCACATGTGACAATTAACCCTTTGATAAGTGAAAGGGGCAAGGAAGGACAGTTTTTTTAGAAGGACAATATCAAAGACATCCTCACTACTGGGTGTGAAATGGCAAATTTATTTGTATTTCATTACTAAAAAAGAATAGCAATTCTTTGGTGTGGCTTCAGCCTTATACATACCTCAGGAACAAGGAGAGACATAAGGAAACATTTATACATCCTAGTGCATGAAACCAAGATACCTTCAGCATCCTTTAAAATTGCTTCTCATGTTCTTAAGTGTGTATTTCATACCTTGCCTAGAACTGCACAAAATGTATTTGTGAATAGCAGGAATACATATATGCAAATCTCAAAGAGTAATGTTTTAGTAGCAGATATCCCATACGAGGGTTTGTATACCAGGTCTGACCAATGGCTTCCCAATGTCAGCATTAACTGTAGCATTTTCCAGCCTTTTTACAAACAAAAAGAGCAACATGTGATATTATGGGATAATGAGATATTACCCAGTTTCCCCAGTCTAAGCAACCAACCAAACCCATATTCATCCTGTGGATGCCGTGGGTCCTATGGATCAGCAGCACAGACTGGGGGTTGTAGCTATCCTTTAATCCTGCTTGTGGATTGAACCTTGTAGGACAAAAAAAAAATCTTCCAGCAGGGCATGTTTGCAGGTGCAAGCTCCATAGCTTTCTTCAGTGTGTTACTAGAGTGAGGAGACCTCTCTGACAAGTCACCTTCACCTGCTCTCAGACCTTCGTTTCTCAGTATACCAGGCCCTGGCTCTTTGGAAGACAGCACACAGTCAAATCTGGGTAAGTCTGGTAGGTGACTTGCACAAATTGTCATATTTTGAAACTAACCAGGCTGGCATTTTTGGAAAAATATTGCCACTGGCATCTTAAATTAGCAGTACTTCACTAACCAAAAGCAACACAAGTTCACCACTGGGATGGGGTTGACCTGCTAACAAGGAGCCCTACCTCTCTACCTCCTGCTCCATCTACTGGCACTTGTTCTCCAGATCCCAGGTGCCAGTTTATTCACCTCCAGTCTGTGATAGAAAGCTTCTGAAATTGAGTTAACTTGTTGACTGAAATTATTTCTGCAGGACACCCAAGTGCTAAGGGCTCTTCAGAGGAGCTGAAGTTCTACTTCAGCATCTATGTTAATGAACTCTACTTCACTGAGGATGAAGAAATATCAGCAGAACCATCTGTGCTCAGTTTACACAGTTTAAAAAGAAGAACTTGCCATGGTGGAACAAACCATCAATGCCATGGTCATGCTACCACGTGTTCACTACCATCAAGAAGTCCAGGAGGAAATGGGTCCCCATCACCATCTAAAACCAACTCCCCAAACAAGTCTTCCCCAGGGCAAAAAGGTGTGATCTTCCTTTGCAGCAGACATAAGGTCAGGCATTTTCTTATGCTTCCAGCATCTCTCCTTCCTTTATTAAACACTGCCCACTTAGGCTCACAGACCAGAGCCATGCTCTGGATTAACACAGCAACATTTCTCCCTTCATGGAAACCAGAAATAACTTCATTTAAAAGTGATGATAGTCTGACATCAGGCCCTGCAATGTTACATCCCAGCAGGCCTAGCAGTCACAGCAACATTAAGGCAGACATCAAGGGAACCCCAGCAAGGCCCACAGCTCGTGTCAGCACAGGCACCGGCTGTGCCTCGGCAGAGCACTTTCCCATCTGACCAGACCTAATTCAAGACTAAGTTAGCAGTTCTGCACCTCACTAATTAACAGTTTCAGGCCGAGTTTGACATTTCAATCCGCATTAAGCTGTGCATGACAGGGAAAGGACAAGGTGGACAAGGAGGGTATCTACATCTACATGGCTTTGAAGGAAAAGCACCATTGATATACAGAGAGAAAAGGGGCAAAAACACTCCTTAGGGGAAAAGGAATTCATTTTGCTCCTTTAAGCAAAAGTACACGTTGTAAAATGCAAAAAAGCAGCCTGTGAAACTACTGAGCTCTTTACCATAGTTCTTCCAGCTGTTGAAACTTTCACCATCTTGTCCTTACCACAGGTGAGGAAGATGTATGTAACAATGTATATTTTTTCCTTCCCTTTGAGGAGAGGGAGAACGCTGTATTAGGCATTGAAAGTTCAAAAGTGATTCTGCCTTCAACAATTAATTTGTCTGCCCTAACCTGTCAGAGATTTTCATCACAGGACTTGGTGTAAAGACTGAAAAAAGGACTCCTACAGATCACCCCTGTAGCTCTCCTCTCCAAAGCAGCTCTACTGACCATTGCTCCCCAAGGCAAAGTGACTCTGAGGTATGAGAATCAGGAGGAAGAGCTGAGATAATTTTAGCTTGAAGGATGACAGCTTTAAACAGACAAAAAAAGTCTCGAAAATCTGATTACTGACTAAGGAATGTCCACAATGCACTTAGAAAACTTAGTGATCCACTGTCTTTCACTTGCAGTTGGCACATTAACAACAGTTTTAGGAAATAAAAAATATGCAATCTGCAATATGTATGAGATTAAATATTCGATATCTGTAAATACATTGCAAAGTCTGCATGATTAGAACAAAGCAGGTTAAAAGCTGAGTGCAAGGAGGCAAATCCAACACACCAGAACAAAACCATGGCATTCAGTTTTAACATGTGCGTTGGAAGCAGTTAAATGCTGTAACATCTTGTATTTCACATATTCAACACCCACTGAAGCATCAAGGAGAAAATGGACTGCCTTCTCTCCAAAGAAAAAGCAATTCCCAGGAGGAATTTGGTTACATACCTACACATCTTATACATGTCCATCTCGCCTGCATCACTGAATTAGGAATGCAGAGACACTAAACAACTGAGGTAAACTAACCCAAGTGAGATCAGGAGCTGCACAACAAGACTCATGGAAGAGTTCAGTCCCTTCTCAATTCTCCCCTCTACCACCTGGATCACCAGAACAAAGCCAGCCTAGGTTTCTGTGGCTCTATGGCTTGTGATAGAAGGGGTTTTGTGGCTAAGTATTTGTGAGTGCAACCTGGAGACCCTGTAGCTGTGGCATCTACAAGCCCTTCCCATCCAGGTTCCCTAGCACCAGAGAGGCCATGGTACATCCCTCCTGCCAGACATAGCGCTTATCAAGTGTCTCCTTCACCTGGCACTCTTCACAAAACTCATGGGAATAATCTATCGTATCTTCAGGTACACTCCAGACTCACTTCAAATCAGATAAACTGAAAAGCTGCTGGAGAAAGCAGAAAGATGACAAAAAGACTTTGATCACAGAACACAAAAGAAACTCACTATTTTTTTTTAAATACATTACATGAAAAATCTCTACGCACCAAAACCACCTTTGCAAATCTCATTTACTTATAGATTTAGCCACTGTTAACAGCTTACATTATATACTCTTTGAAGAAATAGTCACACACCGTATTTTGTAAGCACTTTCAGTTGTTTTTTTCTCCCACATGCAATTCATGTACTTTTCAAGCATGAGGATGGCATTGCCAACCAACAGCAGTTTTCCTTCAAGTTTTGTGTACTGCAGCAAAAATGAATATAAATTAGCAGCAATGGCTAGAATTTGTATAGGTTAATTACAGCCCAAGCATTTGTTCAGCACAGTGAATCTCAAAACACAGAGTTGCTGGCTGCACACCAGAAACCCCAAGAGCTCTGACACCATATGCCTCAGCTGGCAGTTCAACTCCTCAGGTGATTAAATCCACTCCAACAGCACCATCTACTGTTACACTACATCAATAATTGATTTTACACCTATTGCTCTTTTGACCAAGGAATTCTAGAGCCCAGCTGCAAATTAGAAATAACTTACAATGCTTGCAGATTTATTCGACAGTAAACTATTTTGGAACATATATTTACTATGAAATTTTGTATCCTTTGTCTGTATCCTTCTTACTGGCTTAATTTGAGGACTGAAAAACTAATTCTTAATATATGTTACTTCTGAAGGACTCCTCAAACACCCATGACTGTCAAGAAATGTATTTAAGATGTGCTTCCAAGAAAAAAGTGGTAACCATTCAGAGGAGAAAACTGAGCAGCCTAGATCTCCCAGTAACCATTTAAAAGTAAATAGATGGGGCTACGAATTGGTGCTAAGAAAAATAATAGCTAACTGGAAGAAAAATCTAAAATAGTTTTAAAGGACGTTAAAAAAGCTTCAAAGATCTTGAAGTTATTTTATAAAAAGAGAAAAAAAAAGAGAGTCATGCAGGTAGGGTGATGTTTGGCGTTAGGAAACAGACTTACAAATTGGACATATTTCCTCCTTTCCCACCACAATCAGTTACAAATCTTGGCTCAAACACTTAGCAAACTCTCAAGTCCTATATGCCAGCTTTGCATATTTATTTTATTAATATGGACTGGATACAAACTTGCAGTCAGAAGGGTAAGTAATTTTTTGTAACATATACATTGACTTGATGCAGTTAGATATTTCTTAACAATATTTTCTCCATTTTTAAACTGTATGATTTAATATCTTTGAAGGGATTTAGTGTACAAACAAAAATCAAAGAAATATAAAGTAATAAAGTTTTTAATAACTCTAAATATACTAAGATGAATTCTCTCCTTTGAGTTATGATCCAAATGTATCAATCAGAAAACAAAGAATCTTGCTGTATATTTGCAAATATGGTGTGCTTACCTTTTTAACTATTAGAGACACATGTTGATTTTGCAACCTGCAAAAAGAGGAAACACAATTAGTATTTTTTTCTTTTACAAACTTAAGTGCATTACAAATGGCAACTCCTGACCTTAGAAGGGACAAATGTCTGATTCTGTAAGAATAAACAGTACATACTGCATATACACAGTCATAGAGCCAACGCCCCTGTAACCCCAGCAAAGGTGAGGGGAGAAAAAAAAAAAAAGAAACAAAACTCCAAAAGCCCAAGACCCAAGCCATGCTTAGTACTTGAGGCCAGGAGAAATGTCCCAGAGGTACAAGCAGATAGCAGAATGCAATCTGCAATCTCTGCACATTCTAGGAGAAGGGGTTAGCAAAAAATCTGGCCAATAATGGCCTAAAACTAGAATCAACTTCTCTGTTATCACAGCCAACTTATCCTGCAAGCAAATCTAAAGCTGTCATCTTGTTAGATTTTTTTTTTTTTAGATCTTAAATTTTATTTTTAGTGGTTCATTTTAATCCATATAAACACCACCTCACACTACAACCCCCTTTTTCAAACACCAGTTTCTTCATACTACTGGCATCAGCTTGCATCCTCCTGAAGTGCCTGCAAATGTGGAATATCCCCTCAACTTTAACTACCAGCAGTGGGGTAGGCAAGAAATGGCAGCTGTAGGGTGAGAAGGATACAGGATAACAGGAAGGACTAATGCTACAAGAAATTTTATTTTCTTTCCATTAATAGATACAAACCACACAGCTGTTCAATCAGGAACAGATGGCTTTATTTTTACAGATAAACTCCCAGTTATAAGAAAATATTTATGTGACTGTCAGTGTGAAGATACACTATTCTAAAATGGTTCAGCAAATCACAGAAGCTATTTCCAAAGCAACGGAGTATTTCAGTCAAGCAGCTACATTCTGCAAAAACACACACACAGTCCGGCACTTGATAAGAGTGGGGACACCACCTGTACCTGTAAAGGATTTTGATATTTGCACCTTGAAAAGACAAACATTATCTGCTGTTGCACTGCCCACAAGAGGGTGCTGGCACCCTACAAAAACTTCCACTAAATTTAAGTTATACCATGCACAGCATAGCTATGGAGAACACAAACTGAAGGATGCATATGTTGTATCTTAAACTGTTTTGGTCAAGTTTGAAATGCTGAGGTTTCAACCCCAAACCCCAGATTAAGGTTGACATGTGGATGATTCCCACAGCCCTTCCCAAAGGGGGGGTGAGTTTCCCTTTAAGCTTCCCTCCAGGGTGGTGCCAGCCTTGCAGACAGAGCCATTGGGTAAATGACCCCAGGTATCCCCCATTAAGTAACCCAAGGTCCAGTGTCCCACTGAGGGATAAAAGCTGGGACCACTTGCAGGAGGGGCAGTGTCTGTCTGTGAGGTGGATGCCCTGTGCAGAGTTCCCTGTTGGGGAGTGACCTCCTGCCTCCCTGGGACTGGGCTCCACTCAGGTCTGGCTTTTGTAAATGCAGGTTGTGTAGAGATTCAGTGTGTGGCTTCCTTGGTCTTATGTATTTGGCTTGTTGACTTGGTTGTCTCCTGTCCCTTCTATGGGAGACTGCATGTCACGGTTTATTCCACCTATTGTTGGTTGTACAGTGTTGTTGTTGGGGTCAGTGGGATTGATGCTGATTATGTATAATCTGACTGACTTGTTTGTACCCCCAGCACTCACCCATGTACTGACCCTTTTGTATCAAATACAATTTGATTATTGGTTCATCTTTATGCTGGCTGTGTCCTTTATGCTAGGCCTAATAATTGGCAAAACAAAGTTAGACAAGAAGGGATCTGACACAATATCTAAAGTCCATATACACTAGAAGACTGCATTGATTCAATCTTGGTTTCTTTCAAAGACATTTTAATTTCCTAACGCTTCACGGTGGCATTTTTCAATAATCCAGAAAAATATGCCAATAATACATTGGCCTTAGCATGAAGTAATAAAATGCCTAGAAAGCTCAATGCAGTGTCAACTGAAGTCAGCTTCCCACGCTGCAATGGACTATACTCAAGCCTGCCAAATGGGGATACAGTATTTACAGCATGATGATTTACCATTTCCTTTAATATTTTCCCAACCTAGAAGCCCCATATCCACAAGAAAACCTCTCCCAAACCCTTGGAATATGAGCTATAAACTATGTATGACATGAAATTCCAGTATTTGTGGCAACATCCATTAAAAAAATACATTTTTTTAAAATGAGTTTTTGATAAGTCTTTCTATGTGAGCATTGCTTTAAACAAAGTTGTAATAATCCTGAGACAATGCACACTAGTAGTTTAACTAAGTTTTTAGATTAGTATAACCTTGAGTTGTTGTATAAATTGTATTCCTTATAGACTCTATTATCCCAGCTGGTAATTCCCTGAGTTTCAAACAAACTAAACAAACACAATTCATGAGACTTGGGACTTAAAATAAGTTTACCACTAAGTACAGAAAATCCTTATATATTGACAGCTGCAAACAGTTTTACAGGGTAAGAACCAACCCACAGGCACGATGCTTCCCTGGTGAAACTATGATTGTCATTTTAATACAGGTTTTTTCTCCTGCTACAGACAAGAGTACAATAAAGACTTCAAAAGTAAGCCCAAGAAGAGTTGTTCTTTTTCATCACATGGCTGGAGTAACAACTAGAAAAGAAAACAAATGGAAACCAATAAACTTTTGGACAGCTTCATTTCTAAACATGACTAATGAGTTTACACAAAAAAGTTTGGAAACACACCCGACATAATTTCTGCCAGGGCAGCAAAGGATACTTGCAACCCATTTGAAGAACAAATCATACTGGACATTTAGGACTTTCTGAAAATACTAATTTTTTTAAGTTGAACTGAAAATGTTTGGAGGCAATGAGAATTGAAACAGACATATAACTAACTTCAGTACACAGACTGCATCTCACATGCATGAAAGAGCATCTCTAGTTCCTTGGAGGTAATTTGCTGGCTCTCTGTAAGCCTCCTTATGAGAAAGGCACTAAGAAGTGCATCCAGCTAAAATTCTGAGGTTTTCATTGGTCAAAGAGTTCTAAAATATTTGAGATAGAAGGATTCCAGGGCTCTCCTTGAGCAATGAAGATCTCCTTTCTTGAAGGCAATGAAGATCTCCTTGGCTGAACAGGTGGTGGGGGTCCTGTGACAAACTCTCCAGCTGTCACTGCCACCTTGCCCAAACACCCTGCCCCATCCCAGGAGCCATCAGCCCATCCCAGGCCCACCTCCTCAAGCACAAAGAACTAGAGGCACACCACCAGGCAGGGACACAGAGTCAGAGGATGGGGTGCCCTGTCCAGGCTCCTTCACAGGTAGCTGCAGCCCCAGGTCCCAGGCATGACACCCATGAAGAAGTCAAAGGGAGTAGGCACCCTTGAGTTGGGCACACACACAAATGCATCTGTGCTCCCGTCCAGTAACTTACAGTGATTTTTCCAACATACTTTAAATTTGCAATATGCTAGAAGCATTGATTCAGTTCTGTAAGATTTTGGGGAAAAAAGGATGGCCAGTCGCAGAGCCCTCCAAAACACTCACCCACAAAGGCCAGGAGTCCCACCTTGAGACACAAACCTGCAAGAACCACCCAAACACAACGTAACTATCTGGAAGCACTCACTATAAAAAACACTATTTCCAATCTTTACATAGTTATTTTCCTATTTATTTTATTTTTCCAATGTTGAAAACCACAGGTAAACTGCTGAGGCATCTCAGCTGCAGGTGTCCACGTGATAAAAACCACAGGTATGTTAAATCTGACCTCCTCTGTCCTTCTAATTTTACCCCTGGCTCAGGAAAGAGCACTGTTTAGAGGTGGAAAGCATTGCTCAGCTCATTTTTGCTCGGTTTACACCCTGACACAGATTGTGTCAAGGTGTTTCACAGAGAAGTCAAACAAGAAACTCAGAAGATGGTGTATTTTTCATGCAGACACAGCCATGAGTTTTGCTAACTGATTTGCACACACACGCACACACACCCCCCCGGCACCAGAGAAGGCAGGTTTTTTATTAATTAGGCTTGCCTCTCAACCCTAGATTAAGGCAAGCAGCTGGAAGAAACCTTTATTCCAGCCTGAACTATCCATCCATTCCTCTGCTGGGACATGGGCAAGTGTCAACATAATCCAGTTGCAAAGCAAATGAAGCTGACTGGGACTTGGTTGGTTGTATTTAATTTCTAGAATTTGTCCCTCTTGGTATTTTTCTATACCATCTTCAAGTGGTGGACTTGGCAGTGTTAGGTTTACAGTTGGACTCAATGATCTTAAAGGTCTTTTCCAACTTAAATGATTCTATGATTCTTCTCCTTCAACCAGAAATATTTCCTGCTTCAAACTGCCACCACCCGTTTCCAAAGTGTGCCTCTAGTTTGAGACCAGCTGTGAACAGCTACCAGGGCTTTGCTCCCACTCCTCCTCTTCTCCTCCTCTCCCAGGGAACATGAGGAAGAGGTGCCTTCATAGTAGATTTTGCTCCTGACCCCAGAAAACAATAGAGTTAGCCTGCAATAAAAGAAATTGTATGTCTTTTCATACACAAAGGGGATGAGTCTCTGCCAGAAACTATAAGTTTAACAGCACAACTACAGAACTGAGTTTTCCTCTGGAAATAGTTTTTCCATCTAGATATGAAGAAACAATTTGACATCTATGATATCGAATTTGTCAGCCTGAGTTAGTGAAATAACAGCCCAAATCCAAACCACCATCCCTATATCCCTTCTGAGCTGCGCATTTGAAATTCTAAAATAAATTAAGAACAACTAGCAACCAATCATCATAATGAAAAAAAAAAAAGTTTAGGAAAAAAGGACATACATGCTGCAATTAGAAAAAGCAGTAAGCGCAGTTTATACACAATGCAAAGCTGTCAAATGTGTCTCCTTCCCTTGGCATAAAACAAACTCTTTTTTTGAACTTGTATATAGAAAGCAACTGTTTGTAACACACTGAAACCAAGTTCACTGACAGTTCAAAAGCAATAAAAATTCAGCAGCTATTAAGCAACAGGAATCAGGTTAGTAACCATGGGGAAAAAAAAAAGTATGCTACTCCATGAAGTAATATCCAAGCTATTACTGCTTTTGCTGCAAGTATCAAATAAGATTACATTCATCATTTATTCTGGAACACTCAAATATTCAAACCTGTTCAGGAACAAATACAGACCTAAATTCGTTTTTCAAACATTCTCTCACCAAAAATGGTTTCATGTATACACATAACATCAGCAAGGAAATCTACATTTCTGATTTTTAATTCTGTGATCCCCTACATTTGCAAAATTATATTAACAATGTGTTGGTGCACTCATATTTATGACAGCCTAAAGTCTCAATATAAAATTTAAATTCTGAAACAACATTATTTCAAAATCAAAGAGTTTAATGCCACTCCTGCTTTCTACAGGACCATAACATCCCATGTATAAAAGTAGTTAACCTTAGAAGAGAATGTGACTGAAGTCAAAGAAATTATTCACACGAGCAAAATTACTATAAATGTCTTCAAGTGAATGTAGGTTTTAATCTCGTTGTTCATTATTTCACTATAGCTAATGTTTAAACATTTACATTACTCATTTAGCTGTTTTAAACATTAGTCAAATTCAAATAGTACAATAGTGCAATCTCAAGACGAGCAGCAATTTTTGAAAGATGAAGGAATTTAAGAAATCAATTGAAAGTAATTTCTCTGTTCCGTATTAGTATTTTTTAGACAATACTACAATAAAAAGATTAGTGTGGACTACAGACAGACTGTGGATGAGAATTTTAGGCTAGAGGACAGGCAGGGATGGGACAACAGCAACCCAGCTGCACCAGTTCTGGCTCTGGAAGATGCTCCACTAAGATGTTGATGTTCCTGCACCAACTGAGACAGCCACTGAAAGCTGTTATCTCTGCTACAATGAGCAACCGGGGGGTTCTGCTCAAAACATCCCGAAAAAAACACCTGTAAAACCTCCTGCATTCTTGTTCTACATATGCTCAGCATATACTAGAGGAGTGCATCCTTTGAACAACAGCAATATTTTTAAGATTTCTGAAAAAGGCAGGCTGATTATTTTCAATCTTCTTCCCTAGGGCAAAGATAAGATGCACTTATCTGAGCATTTTATACCTTAACATTACACTTCCAAAAAATGCCTCAGAATCAGTGCTTAATAAAAAGATGCAAACTAATTATCACTTAGATTAATAGTGTTCAAAGCCATGAGGTTATGTCCTGCATTAAGGATGTATCAACGTCTTCTCTAGCCTTTACCATGAGAAGTCACTCCCCCCAGTCCTTAAATAAATTTTATTGCTTCAGGACCATCAAAACAATGCACCTTATTCACAAACTTCTACTTTTAAATGCAGGATGGGATAGCCAAGCCGCTAACGTCAGCTGCCTCCAGCCTCCTGGTATAACAAGCTGATGCAGCCAGGAGACAAACCAGCGATCACCAAAGGTGGGACGAAGCATGCCCACACCAAGCAGCACCTGCTAACACAGGAGACAACTTGCTAGGAGCTCCCAGACCACTTCTGCAGCCTGAAGAACCAACACAATTTATTGCTGGACTTAAAAGCAGAGCACTGAGCGAGACTAGGGTTACCTATCTGCACCAAGTGATGTGAAGATTAAAAACCCCACTCCTGTCAACAAGATCCAAGGGGCACAGGCATACCCCCGCACACCAATGACTGCAGGAAAAAACATCTGATGTAGCCCAGTCAATGAATTTCATTAATTTTATCAGTGAGAAGAAGGCAACTTGATTGCAGTTTATAGCACCTATAAGAAGATAAAACAGCAGAAGAGGGTGCTGCAGCTTCAGTAAAAAGAGTACAGACTGGAAACACAACGCTAACCATTCCCCACCAGCCTGCAGCTTACCAACAGCTTCCCCCACGGGGAGAAACAGCATGAAACTGCATCCACTGTGCACAAAAAGCCAGGAAGCACAAACTAAACCGGGGAAACAAAAATCGTGGATTGCACGCATGTACCAAAAGCCAGGGCACCCAACAGCAGCAAGTACTCTGCCATCCCAGCTATCACTCTACTCAAGCACTCAAGGTTGCGGTTGCTGCTGGTGCATGCTCTATTATTATTTTTTACATAAACATTATGCATTTAACACGGGAGGGTTTCAGAGCTCTTTAATCCTTTAACTTGCACTTTACAGGAACTCCATGCACAGGGAAGTTAAAAGACCACAGAAGAAACCCAAATCACACTGTTTTCCCAAACAAAGGATCGGGGCGTGATTAGCTGGAAATCACACATCCGTGTCAGTTGTCTTCTCGCTGCTTCCCTACTTAGGCATATATACCCATTTTGTGTGCTGGGCAGAGCTGGAGACTGCGGGAGAGCAATCGGAGACAGGCTAACCTCCAAGGGAGCCGGGAAGGAGAAGAGTTGCCAAAGGCTGCACTGAGCCATAACTTTTGCCCTCCTCCTACACATGGGATCACTTGCATACCAGCACACCCTGCTCTTCTCTGCCATCCCAGTCTGGCTGCAGCTGTTTTCACAGCCCAGCCTTGGGGCTGGCTCACAAGCAAGGACTCTGACCTACCTGCAGGCACCTGGCAGCCCTCGCCTTGCTGCACAAGGTGAGGAAAGGGGGATCAGATCCAGTGCCTCAATGCAGCAGGGAACCATAAAACAACACCCTCATCTTAAATTGTGTTTTCTTCCCTGCAGAGGTCTGCTCTCAGGCCATCGCAGCACGCAGGGAGAGCGCAGGGCAGCAGCCTCGGCAAGCCAGACTTGAGGCACCCCATGTTTATAACTCCAGTCTTGCCAACAGTCTGCAGTTCCATGGTGGCAGCTTCCAGGATTTTTGTGTGTGTCTCGTCACTGCAATGTTTCTGAAGGAACCAGCTTCTGGACTTCTAAGAATATGAAAGTGTTACCTTTCACTTCTAAAATCACATTTCTGCTTTTCCCTCACTACAAATACGAGCAGTTTTTAGGAACTTCAAGCTAACTTTTGAGAGGGCTCAACTCCCAGTCAGTCTTCTGAGGTTCTGGAAACCATCCTTGGGACCTGGCAGTGGCAGCTGGCTCTCGGGGATCTCTCTAACACAAGACTGACTCAAACTGTCCCTTCCAGAGTAGTTCCTTGTGTTATTCAACATTAAATATCTGTATGTAAAAAAAAAATAAAACACCAACCACACTTATGGTGTAAAATCTGACTTCCAGCACCACTCTGGTGTGTGGGCAGAGTGTTTGCCATCACAGAACATTAGACATTTTACAGCCACGTTGTGCAGAAACGGTACTTACCACCTTCTTACTCAAGAAACTGTAATACATCCCCAAGTTCGAGAAAACCAGCAAGGGAAACACCCAGCAGAGTTTGGATAAGGCAGGAGGAGAGAAAGAGAGAGGGAGGATGTTGGTATGATCTGGACGCAGGCCAGGATTGCATGTCCAGAACAGACCCTTGGCTTGGATTACTTGCATACAGAAAAAGGTCTGAAAAGTCTTCCATGTTGTGATTCTTGAGCAGAAACCACAGCTGAAGGCAACCGGACAAAAACTTGTCTTGAGTCACTGTCTTGATACACTCACTACAGAAGACAATTTTGATGCATTACCCCCATAGGTTGAGTTGTCAGTAGGTAACTCATAGGCTCATTTTCATTAGTCTTTTTGAGTTCAGGTAAAATTTGATAAGTACCTTTTAAGACAATATAATATCTCTTGCTGAGTATTAAAAGTTGTTCCTGATAGCCAAAAGAAATTAGGTTAATGACAGCAGAAAAACATATGCCTACTTTATTTGCTAACTAAATTATACAAAGTGGCCCGAAGAATCTCCTAGCAAGACAATCTGAAACTACACATAATATAAGTAAAAGGGGGAGAATTAATCACTCAGTGATGAACGTTTCAGATACAGATCAAATTTTTTCTTCACTTTTCTGTGTTCCATTAAAAAAAAAAAATAAATAATAGGGCTGAAAAAATTTGGTTAAAGACTGTAATCTTGAATAGAAACACAAATGTTCAAAATGCAGCAAGCTGAAATAATGCACTTCACTGGTCCATATGAAATACAAAATGCTTCACCAAACTTACACACAAAACCCCACCTTGCCCTGTGTTTGTGGGCTGTTGAGCTGACGTCTGGTGCTGCATGGCTTCCCAGAGCACGGGGATTCCCATACTGCTTGTGCTTTTTTCCAGGAGCATCCTAAGTGGCTTAGCTTTACCCAGATGCAATGCCTGCTACAGCTATGCACCAGGAGCTGCGCCAGGTCTCGAGGTGCTGCAGCTCTCGGTGCAGCCACAGCCAGGCTGGCACTCAGTGAGCACTCACCAAGCTGGAAGATGTGGCAATGCAGTGCCCTTAACCATCAAGCTGTGCTTTTCCCCTCCCAGTGGAGCAAAGGCTGGCTTATGATTCAAGCTACCAATATTCAGGTTAATCCAACAAAGCCAGAAAAAAAATACAAAATACAGTGTTTAACATTGAATGCAGAACTCAGCACATGCTGAAGCTGAAGTAAATTTATGGCTATCAGATTTTGTGTCTACAGCATTCAGCAAAAAAATCTGAATATAGAATCCAAATGATCCCCAAAATCAAAATGATTAAATGGCACGGCATGAAGGTAAGTATTTCTCCACAAAAGCTGGGTGATTTGTCTTTGCAAAGTACAAGTCTCTTATAACTTCACAGGAACTTTGGGGCTGGCTCTCCCCTTGACTAACAAGTCAGAGAAGTGGTATTTCCTCTAACTGCCACAGGTCACTCACAGCAAATCTCATTTTCCATGATAAACTGGTTCCTAGGTAGCTAATCTCTTGATTCTTATGCCAAATGCCATCCTCTTTTTTTTTTTTTTTTTTTTTGGGGGGGGGGGGGGGGGGGGGCAGGTCCACCCTGTGTGTACTTATAGACAAGAATACTTTCTAAATAAATTCATTTTCCTTGAGAGCAGGGGGGTAGAGTTACTTAAATGGTGGTGACTCACAAAACTATACTACGGTAGTAACAGGTACTACCATTCATGTCAAAAAGAGAGGTGAAGAAATTTCAGTCCTAAAAAAAGGGACAAAAATATAAGCCACATGGGGTTTTTTTTTACCCCCATGAGTTAATCAAATCTAAGTCTTAATAATGAGTGAGAAAAATAGCATTTCAGTTACACATACTGAGCTTCAAATTAGCATAATTACAACATCTTAGTGGGGTTTTTTTGTTGTTTCCACACCGGTTGCTTGACTTCAGTACTTCTATGCTTACTTTCATCTGTGCTGCTGTCAATATCTGTATTCCCTAGCTAGTGTAAAGCCTGTATTTCTGCTACTGCCGTTCACTTGGATGGGATTTCATTTTGAACCCACAAAAGTGTTTTGCTGATTCATAAACAATGCAGCCTTGTGATAACTGGGGAAGCTGGGGAAATATTGATGGTAGAAGACGCAAAAATGATTTTTAGAAGAAAAAACCCACTTTGAATAGGAATTAACTCCTCTATAGATTAGTTGAACCAACTGTTAAATAAGACTGGCCAAAGAGAAAGCCTTGATGAGCAACAGAAGGAGAAGCATCAGAGAGGACCACATACCCCATGGGACTCCAACAGTCCAACTGTGTGTTATCATTTACTAGAGATCTCGAGTGAATCAGTGAAGCATTGGTTAGAAGAAGGTGTACTGACCTCATCTAGATTTTCAAATTACTTTTATCAATGTCTCCCTCTCAAGAAATCCCACATTCTTCCAAACATCACCATCGGATGGGCAAGTGACAGAGTTGGAATTTATACCACTCATATCATTTAAAATAAATCAGGATGGTATTTGATAGAACACCATAATAATTAACTAGTTCTGCAGTGATGACAGCGACTTTCAGAATCATAGGGCTTAAAAAAGAGAGAGGACGGGGTTCTGCCAGAAGGGACATTTTGTTGGGGAAAATTTACCAATACAGAAGAATTATTTATATCAGGAATTTATCACTGCATGAGGCACAGCAAAATCGCATACAGGAGCCTGCCCATCTTCACCATCTCCTGCAAATCAGTATCATTTCAGAGCAGAAGGCAAACAGAGAAGGACTACAGGGTGTTTGGCACAGGGAGTTTGAGGGAAGTCTCCCAAAAGCTGCTCAGTCTAAGAAAAGAAATCAGAGTATGACTGTGCCAAATACAGGGGGGCGCGGGAAAAAGGGAAGCATTTATCTGTCCTGGAAGGAAAACCTGAAGGGTTTTTGTATCAAGATAAGAAATAATTCTGCTTTTCAGACAGAATTGATATACATGCTGCAGATGACGGTAGACCAAGGACTACACTGTATTAGCCAGAAGCACCTTTTCTACAGCCTTTCAGAAAGCATTTCCAGGTGGCCCGAGGAGGAGAGAGCTGCCAGCATCCCATGTGTGCGGTGGGAGGGCAGCAGCTGAACGTCACCCAGCTGCTGGCCAGCCCCAAGCCCCCAGGGAAGGAAGGACGCAGAAGCTGAGGGAAGCCAGCCTTCACCTGGAGCACAAGGGCTATCTCCCTGTTATTTTGCTGGAAACCAGAGCGAACGTCTCTTTCTTCCCCTGCCCCGTTGCAGTTCCACTCCAGCACTGCAGTGCCATCCAAGCTGCCTGCTGCGGTACAGGATGCTACTGCCACCCTCCCCACCTCATGGGGCACACACATACCTGTATGTATGTACTGCCACCACATCCCCCCTACATCTCTGCCACTTCCCACACATACACCAACACAAACATAAGATCTGAAGACCACCCCATCATAGGTCCCCAAGAACTGAAAAACAGCAAACGATTAACAGAGACAAGCACTGCTTCTGTACAGACTATGCTGCATCTGCTCCTGCAATAGGGTGGAAATTCCCCATTCCCCTGGCACATTGACACAGGGGAGCAAATAACTCAAGACATAAAAGTTGCTTCAGGTTCAGTACAACAGAACTACAGAGTGAAAGAGCCATTTAGTGCAATCAAGAGTACCTAAGCGATCTCAGCCACCAAAACAAGGAGTACATCAGTTCCTCTGTGCAAAAAATATGTTATCGAGTGGAATTTAGATTATGCACCTACATAAGTATCCTTTTACTGTATCTAAATTATTTCTAATCTGAATTTTTTATTCTGGACAAAGTAATGAGCATAAAAACACATATATATGCACATATTTCATATACATGCATTTACTGCATGCATTTTCTGCATGAAGTAAAGAAGCAGCTATTGATTCAGAAATGCAGGGAGTTTAGCTGTTCTCTGAAGGATAACCTATGCAATGTGAACATGCATTATACAAGAAACTAAGGCTTTAGCTTTGTAAGGTGAAAACCTCCAGTAAGAATGCCAGCAGCCTTCTAACACAGATCCAAAAGTCATTTATTCAAAACTATCTCATTGCACACACATTAAGGCAGTATTCACTACCAATTTGCCAGAACAATGTACACTTGAAGTCCAGGAGTAAGAGGAGCTTGCATGCATTTTAAGTACCAGTGGATGCAAAAATATACATTTAGGCTCACTTTCCCAGACTTCTGCACATCTGGGGGGCTGCTGTTTTCAGATCACTCAGAGGGCTCTGCTGTTTTCACATTTCATGGGACAACCACCATATCTCCTTATCAGAGGGACCTGTACAGGGCTCAGAACCACCATAGTCATCAACCTTCCCCAACGTTCTGCAGGCACAGAGCTGGTTATGGGTACAGTTAAGACTTACACAAGATGATGATTATGGCTCAACAGCAAGAGCAGCAAATACTTTACAGTGGCAGTGCAGTATTCCATTTTAAACAATTCACTCACATTCTGTCAGAACAGTCCACTGTCTAGTCACTCTTCTGGGTCTCCTAATCAGAGCAAAACCTGCAGCTAAATGGTCAGCATTAGTGCTTCCTACCTCTTCCCAGGCAAAGGAACTATCCTGTCCTGATTAATACGCTTGTTTTACAACTTATGGCCCATTTGGACTACAGCAATGTACCAAACCTATGCAAGAAACCACTAGAAGAAGGCAAGAAAGGCATGCAAGCCAGGGAGCAGCACGAATACCAAAGCCAAAACATTAGCTAATGCTGAGGAGCTATGTTACACTGAAAGCTACCAGGAGAACAATTCCTTTCCCTGCTTTCTACCACTGCACTATAAAAGCTATGACCTTCAAAATATTGGCTTTTTTTTTTTTTCTTTCTTTAGGATTCAAAGCAGCCTGTTTTGTCCAAGCAGTCGTATAGATCAGGTGATGCTCTGGCAAGAGAATAACAGTCAATAGCCATATTCCTCAACAGAGCTTTTATCGCAAGAATCAAATGTTGTATTTCTAGTCTCTTCCACATTCACTTAAAGCAATCAAGAGCAGCTATTTAGAAAATGTTCTCACAGCTATCAGGGAAGCTTGCTTAAGACTGGAAAGCCAACTTTCTCTTAAAGTAAACCTCTTGAATGAGTTACTGAGGAAAGAATGGATCAAAAGAAGAACAAAGGACAACTGTGAATTTGAAGCAGGCTTATGCTGAAAGAGCCAGCAAGGGCACCCCTGATGTTGAGAGAAGCTGCACATGTTCCCAACAGGGCTGGCAAAACCGGCCTCAGAAGTATTGTGGTTCAGTTTTGATTGAGATCTCACCTGCTGACTGTTACACCAAACCGAACCCTATGTGAAAAGCAAGCGATTTTGCCTAAGAAAAAATGCACGAGGAGGCCAAAGGAAATGGCAAATGAACAGTGGAGTTGGGAATACTGTCTAATAGCACCAGTTATTATCTGGGCTACAAAAAAGCTAGTCATCATGACCTGAAATGCAATGATGGGAGACGTAGGGGGCTGAGAAAAATGTATGGAGTTGTAGGCACACTAGCTATATTTATTTAAGCTAAATTATATTTAGTCCATTCCCAGGAAACATGACCATGGCCTAACGTTCAAAGTTTATATTTCTAGTGTGCTGAAGCTGTCAGCAGAGCGAGGAGCAGATCCGCTGAAAAAAGCAACCACACGAACTTTGTACCTTTGGCAAAGTGGGGTGAGCAGCCTATGTCCAAAACAAGCCCCCAGGCGACAGCTCCGACGGTGGGGAGGGCTGAAGTCTCCGTCAGGCGATGCGACCCCTCAGCGGGCGCTGCCGCCCGCCCTCCCGCGGGGACACAGGGCAGCCCCCGGGCCCGCTCGGGCCCCGCTCGGCACCACGGAGAGCTCCCGCCCCCCTCCCACCCCCCGGCGGCCGCGGGGGGACCCCGAAGCCACCCGCGCCCGTGGACCTGTGGGACGAGGCCTCCCACGGCGCTCCCCGACCCCCCACCCCGGCTCAGCGGGGCTTCGGACCCGAGCGGAGGAGTGAGAAGCTCCCGCACGAGGAGACTGACAGCTGTCAATCACCAACTTGGTCTTCTCAAGTCAATCAACTCTCCTGTAAGAGAAAATAGAAAGTTTGCCACCAGGCAGTCATTTTACTTTCAAAGCAGGGAAAAAAAAACGTTTCGCTGACTATATCTAGGAATTTGTACACAGAAAAATTAATCTCGACAGCACCAAAGAAAACAAGCAGGGATGACACAGTGCAAGAAGTTATATGCATGAAGAATGATGCTATCTCCCAAAAATATAAATAAATTATCATCTTGGCAATAAATATGAGCCAAAGCTTGAAAGAACTATTTTACTTCCAGGCAAGTTCATTCATAGATCTTATTAACAGCAAACCTGGTTCCTTTATGAACTCAGGAGCAGCAGGAGGAAAAGCATGTAAGAAGATTACGTTAATACTATATTTAAGCATATGTAAGGAAAGTGAATGAAATACTGATTATTCACTCAATTCAAAAAAAACAACCACTTACTAAGAATAGCTTTCAGGCGATAAGAGAAACTAGGCTGCACCAGGAAAAAAAACAGACACAGCTACAGTACTTGCTATCCCTCATTATCCGCATTCATCAGTGCTGAGGTCTATGGAAATCAACTCTGATATAAAAGCATCAACGGGGATAAACCACCCAAAGGCTTTGAGACTAATGCACCCTTTGCACAGACAGGAAGCATTTCCAACTCATTATCATCATGGAAAACAGCAGAGCTGTGTTTAACATAACTTCACAGATTTTTGCAAAGAGGTTCAAAGACACGGGGGGGGGGGGGGGAAATCAGACTTTGCAGATTTTACTATTATAGAAGAACCTGATAGTCCTCAGGAAATAGAGGGGAGACTACTGGGCTCAAGCCCCCACCGGTTTGAGCAGATCAGTTACAGAGTTAAGAGCAGATTTTCTGTACTTCCTTGAAAGCTCTTTAGTCTAGGAGACCTTGTCCCTTTGTCTGTACTTTGCCAAAAGCACAGGCACACACGGTCCCAACCAGACCTCCATGCTTTTGCTGCAGTCAGCTGCACTTCTCTGTCTCACATTCTGAGCTGCGAACTCAGCAAAGGGTCCCAATTTAGCTTCCAATTAATCAAAGGCTGAATGATCATTAGTGATTGAGGCACAATCCAATCACAAACTTACAGGTCGCAGGCGTGCCCTTAGAGCTAATCTCTACGCTCGCCATCCTCCAAAGGGAGCCCAGGCACCCACTCCCAGCTTGCTCCTCCATGCGAGGGGAAGCACAGAGGTGGAGATAAGCAGGAGACTGCCAAAAGCACGTTTCCAATGCAAATTAAAGTGCTAGCACACACACCCAACACACACCTGCCAGGATCACTGGTTTGAGTTAAGCATTAATTTCCAGCTCCACTTTCTTATCAGAACACAGTATCACACGACATCAAACTGCAGAATACTGCTTGGTACTGGTAAGCGGCAGAAGATAAAAAGCATCTGTAAAAATACGACTACAAGAATGTCTGTATAATACACATTAAATCCCAGGAAAGCACATCTGCTCTCAGCACTTGAATGATGACTTTGCTGGCTCCAAGAGTGCTTCTAACCAAGAGAGGGGCTGCAGTTCTAGAGAAGACATCAAAGCCAATGTGGCTGAGAAAATGGAAGTGTCATGCCACACGGCTGCTCTGAAAAGCTTAAGGAGAAAAAAAAAAAAAAAAAAAAGAGAACATGTTTTAGCCTAACTGGAAAAGATGATTCCAGTTTAACATGAAATATGACTGTAATTCATAGTTGCCTGCAGCTCCACACGTTTGAAATGGCACCCAGACTTTGTGCAGACTCCACAGGCAACAGGTCCAAGGTCCTGCAAACCTGCATGGAGTCAGTGTCCAAAAGGAGACATTCAACCAGATTAAAAGTTTCAGCTACCAAAACTACCAACATTTAAGTGAGAAAACAATGCTATTTCTCATACAGATTAAGCAGCTATCACATTAAAACACTCTCTACATAAAACCCCTCAGTAATTTCCATAGCATGGAAAACCCATAAAACACATGTGCTACAAAGTTCTTTCCAGGGTGTAAACTTGACCAAAGGCTATCAGGATTAAAAAAAGTGAGTAGCACCTGACAAAAGAGAAGTTACCTTCTCCTCCTCCTTTGGTCTCCCATGTGAGCTACCTGTGTGTGTCAAGAGCAAGCTTTAAAACTTGGGCAGCAGAGGAGGGCTATAACCCCAGTTCCCCCATGGAGTAGCTTTATTACATATTTCTCACAAACAAAGCACAGTTCAGCCATCGGCTTATGTTCATTCTTCTCATTTTTCAGAGACTTAAATATACCAGTACCGATCCTCTATCTTTAGCTGTGAAAAACATGGCAAGTCTAAGGACAAAAACGGCATTAAAATATGTTATCTCAGTCTGGTTTTGATCAATATACATTTTTTCCTTACTATTCTCCTCATAGCATCCAGGGTGGACCATACCAAGGCTCCATCATCCTGAGGGCTGTACTCTTCCCTCAACAGCTGCTGCAAGAACAGAGCAAGCCTGCAGAGATATTTTCCTTCAATACTCTCCCAAGTAATTTCTGCTGCACAAATTTCCTGATTTACAGTTCGTACCTTGGTTTTTATATTGTCCCTAGCTGTCCTCTGCTAGGGATGTCCACATGTTACTTTCCTGCTAATCTGCATGGACTTGCAAACTTTATTAATGAAAACATAGGGCTGATCATCCTTTTGAATTAAAGATCTTACTGTGCTCTTACTGGGAGTCATATAAAGACTTTTTTTTTCTTACTAAGTACTCAGTAGCTGTGTTCAATATTTGAGGTGAAAAGCAAAAACTCTTTTTGATTCAGAATAGGTGTTGTAAACAAAGTTTTATAAAATCTGCATCGAAAGAAACAAGTCAGAGAAATTTTTTCCCCTCTAATAGTTTCACAGCAACTGTGCCCAAATATTAGAGTATAATTAAGCAAGGAAAAAAGTAGCAAAAGTTAAAAGACTCATTTGCAAATAAAGATGAGGAGCTGAGTAAATCAACCTAAATAAAAATCAACCTCATTTTAGACACCCTGAACACTTTCAGCAGAAACCCTTCAGAATGAAAGAGGCAGGTACTGATTATCTCTGCAAATCTCAGAACTTAAAACAGATTAAATGGGAAAAAACAGGTGAGGCTGCCTCACAATCCCTATGTAAAAACTTCATTTTCACATGCTACATATGACAAAGGAAAGAAACTAATGTTTTCCATACTTGCTTGTTCTCTTTTAGATCAAATTTTAAACTGTTCATCTCTTGCCAGAGTTCATATGACAAAATTAATAGCAGAAAGGAGCAGTGAGAGCCACTGGGAAATTAAAAGAGTGCTAGTGCAAGTAGAGTTTGGAACAATGATAAATTGGCATTGGTATAGTCCTCAAGCCTAATATTACCAAAGGCCCATCACAAAATTGCTTATGTGACAAAATATTATAGTAACAAAATCAACAGACAGCAAGGTAATCAGAGAACACACCCTGATGTGCAACACCGAACTCATCACCAAATGAGGAATATTTCTACCTTCCTTTAAATTCAAAACACAGTATATTCCTCCCATGCTTTCCTTGAATGTGAATACTCAGGATACTCAGCATCTTAACCACAAGACTCAAGACACGGGTCCAAGAGCTCCATTCTGTTAAAATCTCTTTAAACTACAAATAAATTAAAAAAAAAAAAAAAAGTCCTGTTTCAGTGTGTCTCACAAAGGAAAAGCCTCAGAAACCAAAATGGAAAAGAACATCAGTATAAATATCTTAAATTTGTACTGGTGCAAACAGGAAAAAGGCAATACTCTTCAATACCCTGAGCAGACCTTCCTCTTGCATTTCTGCCAAAAGCACTCTGCGCAGAAAAATCCTGACCCAAGCGGTTACGTGGCACCTATAAAAGGACATTTTCCCAGACTACTGAAAAAGCCTTTACAGTGAAATTTAAAATCTTCACTCCAACTTCAGCCCCAAGGGTCAGGGTGAAAAACGGTACCCAAACCCTTTTGTTTTCTTCTATCACCTATGACAATGCAATATTGCTCATCAGATCACTCCTCACCACTTTCACAAAGGAAAACAAGGATTTTAAGGAAACAGCTTCTACTGGAACTACTTATAAAACTCACTTTCCTGTTTGTCTCCCTACCATGAAGATCCTCTGATGTCTAATATGAGCACTCAGCCAACAACTTTTCTTCCAGCAGAGCACTAACCTGAGAATTTCCTCCATGCAGATTCCTGTCCTCGCACAACTTCTCAGCACTTACCTCTGCCATCTCTACCCTCTTGTCAAATTTGATGGACTTTTCAATGTGTTGACCCTTTTCATTCAGGAGCACTGCCAGTGTGATGCTTATGCAATGGGAAATTGAGCTCAGAAACATACAGGTGTGGCAGGAGTTCCCCATAAACATTTGTTCATGAGGCAATTCTGACTTAAAAACATGGAGAGTATCTTTACTTTAAGAGACAGAAATACAGAGACCTAACCCTACAGCATCAGCAAAGAGATTTTTCCCCAAGGAAAACAAAGCACATTTCCTCCTTAAGCTTGTAAGTAAAATAATTAAAATTAATTAAAATAAAATTTAAAAAAACAACACATCCCACAAAGAAATAAAACTGTAACACCATTACAAAGGAAAGAAGCTTCTGGCCTCCGAGCTTCCTGGCACTTTCACAGATGCCTGGAATCACATATAAAAGCTCAGTAACAACCAACTTCCACCAACACACACATATTTACCGAAAGCAGCCCGACATTCCCAGACCCCTCTAATCCGCAGATACCCACTGAGGACACCTCTGTAATCAGGTTATTCCCTGGCTCTGCTGGCAGCAGGCTGGCCGTTCATCCAAGGGTACAGCACTGAGTCACAGCCCTCGGCAGCCAACACTGACTCAGGCCCACACTCCCTGCTGGCACAGGAGGCTCAAGGTAAACCAAAGCGCAGCTTTTGTGAAGGCAATGAATTCCCTTTGCACGGGGACAGACAAACGCCGTGGCTGACCCAGAGGCACAGGACGTAAAAAGATTCCAATTCCCTTTGCAACCAGATATCCTTGAGAGGACGGCTGTCTGGAGCATTGCTCCAAGACAAGCTCAGCTCCCAGAGTAATATCAGTTACGTAGGTTTCTTCTTTTTTTTCTTTTTTTATTATTATTTTTAAATGCACAGATGTGCTGCTGTTTTGGTCAGCTACAGACCTCGATACTCACAGCTGGCTCCTGCCAGCTTCCAGAGCCTGCTGATGACCTCTTCAAGGATTCAACTTGTGAAAACAAATATTTCTCATACCTACCATACAAAAAACATTCACTAAAAGGACTGAAAAAATGCACTCTGTTGTTAAATGGTAGGAAAGAGCAAAAAACAGCCACAATGTATGCAAACAGGAAAGGAACTGGCTTTAAAGTGTCACTTCATTTGCTTACATAATCAATTTGCTGAGCTTTTTTTTTTTTGGGTCACACTACATCATTTCTACTATAAAGGTATCTCCTTTAAAACCAAGGTACATAAATAACAGCTTCTACTGATAAATACAGTCCAAAACCACAGTTTTAATATTTGGTACTTAAACTTAAACTGAAATCCATAGCATGGCAGCTGGATTGCTTGAATTTCAAAGGTGCCAAGCACTTACTGGTTTCAGAAGTTGCAGAAACAGCAAGTGCTACATGTCTCTCTTCATCAGCCCATGTCCTCAGACATTCAAGCAAAGATCCTCACCTAACGTGTCAGGGTCCTGCACCCCCTGACCTGATTTCAAATGTAGGAGGCATCACCCTGACAAGCCACGCTCACTGCCAGCACCTGGAGACACTATTTCAGCGTTGCCTAAAGTCATCCTGGCACAGAGAAGCTCTAACACACTCATTCAGTGCCTGTGGCCAGAGCAATGCTTTTCACCAGAGGCACACCCACCACTGTCATCCCCAAAACTTCCTCAAGTCACAGATGACACCCCAAAACCACTGATGATGAGTTGCTTAGAGGGCACGTAGCATTTCTGGTGTGTCCCACAGCTCTCCCACACGAGTGTTTGCCATCACCCTGTCTGACAGGAACTCCTCATTCCCACACAGGATCTCTGAGCAGGTGACTGACTGCAAACAGCTGAAGGCACCAGTGTGGGGTATGCCGAGTGCAGAGATGCTGGAGAGGAGCAGAGCCTGACCTGGGTGCAGCCCCAAACTGCGACGACCTGTCTGAGCTAGTAAGACCAGCCATTTAGAAGGCTTTACTCACTTAAGTCAAAACACAGTTGGCTTTTAAAAGAGGAAAAAAAAAAGTCCCACTTGTTTATAATAAACAAGATGAAAGTACTCTAGAAGACTTACATGCTCATAGCAAGCAAGAGGCCTTCCACTTGAAGGCTTATGGCACTGTACTTCCATTCCCAAACCACATACAGCCCACAAAAGGGCACTAAATTTTCATCAGAGCAGATAAATCTGAATAAGCTAGGGGCAAATATTAAAATGGCCCGGGGTCCACGAGCGCAGTGTGAGCAAAGCTATGAGACACTTCCTGCTCCAAACACTAAGCACCATGTCGCTATGGTACCTTCTCAGAAAACAAGTCTTCATAAAACAAATTTTCCTCCTGCTGAAAAAGCTGGGATGCTTTCCCTTGAGCTGAGGAGCCAGTGGTTTCACACACAAGCCACACCAGAGAAGCCTCAGCCAGCACACTGGCTGCTGGAAAGAAACTTTACAAAGCATGTGTGCATGAGGGTTAGGGGCACAGCTCATCTGTTATGCCCTGATAAACCATATGGCAAAACATGAGAAATTCATCACACAATCCTTCTTCTTAATTACTGAAAGGAAGAATTGCACATTCATGCAGCTGTGCCTCAGCAAACTGGGGGAAGGCGTCCCGAGAGGCTGTCCTTGGGAAGCTGAGTGCTGTGACAAAGAGCACGGGGCGAGCACACCAGTGCAAGCAGCATGAGTACGATCACGCCTGAGCTGCTCTCCCTTCATCGCACAAAAACCCTGGACTTACCAGCAGAGACAAATGCCAGCGGATGGAGCTCTGCACTGAATTAACTGAGGACAGCACCTCAAAGCAAAAGTGATGCACAGTCATCTGTCAAACCTAACTGCTGGCCACATTTCTGTGAACGTGGCAGCGTACAGAGCATGAATTTTGTGAAAGACAGGGCTGTTTGACCTTGGGTTGCCAGAGGAGTGGTGGGAATCTTTCTGTCCTGCTGCGCCAGCCCCGAACAGTGAGGGTTACTGAGCTTCTCCTCTGATCATTGCACAACTACACGCCATAAGGGCCAAGAACCACATTATTTGCTGCAGAAAAAAAAAAAAGTTAAACAGACAGAGGATTTGGCAAAACCCCCAAAAGCATCTATCTTGGACATCCTAAAAGTAACAACAGTCATTCAAAACATGACTGTTTATACTACAAGACTCATTACACAGGAGGCCTGCCTATTTTTAGAGGTAGATAGCACTACAATTGAGTGCTAGATAAAACCAAACAATTATTTTAAAAGGGTGTTTCATCACTAATTATTCTAAACATCTTCTGCGCTCTGTAGGTTGGCCTACTGCCACTCTCCAGTATAACAGCTCAGAGAACAACGCTACGGCCTCACTTGTGTGACGCTCGAATGGTGGTGACAGGTAACTCGCAGAGCAAGCGGCATGTCCATAAGAGTCCAACAGCTGGGGCGAGCTCATCACTGCTTGTGCATGCCAAAGAAAAAAAAAAAAACCACAATCTTTTATTATGCTGCAAAAACCAGGAAGTTTTAATTTACCAACGGAAAAGATTCCCGAAGGAATAAACGTGCAACAAACAGTGGCGAGCACCCTTGAGTAGCAGCACCGCATTCAGAGCCCCGGGACTCAAATCTGCTACAGCTCAGCATAAAAAGATCAACTGTGGTTTGCTGCTGCTTGGAAGAACCTACTGGAGATGGCCAAAAAAAAAAAAAAGAGGCTAGGCTCCTGCATGCAGATGTATCTGCCCAAAGAACTAAATAAAAGCCCAGGCCAAGCATGTTTCTAACGACCAGCCTGGCTGTTGTCAGCCACACCGCTTATCGATCTGTTTTGTGGTTTCACCAGACTGAGCCCAGAGTCCCGACGGCTTCGCAGGCTCCTCTCCAGCCAAGTGCCACTAGTGCTCCCTTACCCTGAGTTTTGAGGGGTCCATCCAGGGTGAAGACTGGGGCAGAAAGCAGGGCTGGATCAGGCCAGCAGCCGCCTCTCAGCCACAGGCCAGCCAGGCACCCTTTGGGGGGAACTCGACATGCCTCAATTTTTAAAAACACGCGTGAATGTTTTTTAAGCAAACCAGACTTTTTGCACAGTAACGGCTATTGCAACCACGGTCTTATTCCCAAATCCAGGAGGAATCAGAAAACCCAAACCCATCAGTGGCCAAAGCAACAGATTGCACGCTAAGAAAAAAAAAAAAAAAAAGGCTGGTAGGGTACCTTGCCCAGCTAGGGCAGAGAGACACTGCGAGGGGAACCCGCATTTTACGCCCGAGCTGCTCTCGCAAGGACGTGCCCGCCTTCCCCGCTGCAGAAGGCGGGCAGCGGGTGCCGGGGGGGGGCGCAGCCAGCCCCGGCTCCACCGGAGGGGGCACGCCGGTCCCGGGTGGCCGGACGGCAGCCGGGGGAAGGGCAGGGACGGGCGGCCAGGCCACCGCGTTCACCTTCCCCGCCAGCAGCGGGCTGCCGGACGGCGGAGCACCGGGCAGAGCAGGCACCCCGCGGTCCCCGCGGCTGCCGCATCCCAGGGAGGCAGGAGAAGACGCCGGGCTCGGCGGCCGGCCCCGCCGGGTGGCTCCACCGGGGTGGGCGACCGGGGCCAAACTTCCCGCCGCGCCACCACCCCCTCAAAATGGCTTCGCCGCCGCCGCGGCCCCTGGCCGGGTAAGACCGCCCGGGAGCCCGCCCCCGCCCCGCTGCCGGGCACGGCCGGGCCCAGCGCCGCACTGCGCCCCGCCACGCCGGCGGCCGGCACCCCCCGCCCCGCCGCGCTCAACAGGTGCGGGGCGGCCGAGTCCGCCGCCACCGGCACCTGCCGCCGCGTCAGGACCTGGACAGGTCCCGCGGGGCGCTCCCGCCGCCGCACCCGAACCTCACCTCCCCCGGCACCGCGCCGCTGCCCGGGCGCCACCGCCGACCGCCGCTCCGCCATCCGCAGCGCCGGCCGAGCCGAGCGGCGGCCCCCGCTGCGCCGCCGCCGCCGCCGCTACTGCCGCCGCCACCGGCTCCCGTGCGCGCCTGCGCGCGACCGGAGCGACCGGCCGCGCGCGCCCCCGTCGACGTGCAGGCCGCGCCTGGCCCGCCAGCGGCGCGAGCCCCGCGCGCGGGGCGGGGCGGGGCCGGGGACATCATTCCCATTGGCGGAGCCCGGGTGGGGCGGGACCGGCCGCGGGGGGGGGTGGAGCCGGCGCCGATTGGACCAAGGCGACGGGGCGTGGCCAGGCGGCTTCGCGAGGGGCGGGGAGCGCTGCGGCGCAGAGGGGGCAGGGGCGGGGCGGCAGAGGGGGCGGGACAGGGGCGGGCGGGGGGCGGGGCCCGGAGCCGGGGCAGGAGGTGGGGCAGGGCCGGGGCCCGGGGCAGCGCCGCCCTCGCTCTTGTCGGCTTTCATGGTTTGTCAGGCTCGCAGCCCGGTATTACTCCTCTCCTCTGTCCTTCACAGCACTTCAGCATGTCCCAGAGTCTCGTTCCCGGCCACAGCTGACCACAGACATCCACTGGTCCAGCAGAAATCCTGTTTTCCCAGCTTTCTGTCCCTTTGAGGTTACCGAACAAACACAAAAAGTTATAAAATAAGCCATCAGTATAATTTAATTTGCCCTCGGGTAATATTTTTCCGTCTAAAAAGCCACGTTAAACATTATATACTGCAGCCTTTTTGCCTAGAGTGTGGTTTCCAGAGCAAATGATGGAGTATCCATCCATCCATCCATCACATGTCACAGAATCACAGAACCATTCAGGTTGGAAAAGACCCTCAGGATCATTGAGTCCAACCCTCAGCCCTACTCTACAAAGTTCTCCCCTACACCATATCCCCCAACATCTCATCCAAACAACCCTTAAACACATCCAGGGTTGGTGACTCCACCACCTCCCTGGGCAGCCTATTCCACTGCCTGACCACTCTTTCTGGGAAAATTTTTTTCCTAATGTCCAGCCTAAACCTCCCCTGTTGGAGTTTAAAGCCATTCCCTCTTGTTCTGTCACTAATCACCTGTGAGAAGAGACCAGCACCAACCTCCCTACAATGTCCTTGCAGGTAACTGTAGAGAGTGATGAGGTCTCCCCTCAGCCTTCTCCTCACACTAAACAGTCCCAGCTCCTTCAATCGCTCCTCACAGGATTTACTCTCCAGGCCTTTCACCAGCTTCATTGCCCTCCTCTGTACTCGCTCCAGCACCTCGAGATCTCTCTCGTATTGAGGTGCCCAAAACTGGACACAATACTCCAGGTGTGGCCTCACCAGTGCAGAGTACTGGGGGACTGTCACCTCCCCACTTCTGCTGGTCACACTATTGCTGATACAAGCCAGGACACTGTTGGCTTTCTGGGCCACCTGGGCACAATGCTGGCTCATGCTCAGCTGCTTGTCAATTAGAACCCCCAGATCCTTCTCTTCCAGACAGCTCTCCAGCCACACCTCCTCAAGACTGTAGCCATGCAGGCGGTTGTTGTGACCCAAGTGCAGGGCCTGGCACTTGGCAAGGGGGGACAGTGGACACCTCCAGTCCCAGCTGCACATGATGGAAGATCTCAGGATGGAGGTGGACCCATTCACGAAAGCATCAGCTCTGTGATGAAGCTGCCCAGAAGGGCAGCCCAGAAGCTGCCCAGAAGCAAAGGCAAGCTGGCAGATTCAGCTCCACTGTGAACATGCCAGCCCTGCCACTCCTCTCCTGGAGCACTTCTGGGATGTCCAGGCACAAAGTTGTCTTCCTCATGGTAAAAAGATAATGGCTGTTCTGCACCCAGGTGTTTCTGGTGAGAAGAGCAAGGTGTTAAGCACAAAGTCAGTGAAATGCAGAATGTATGCTGGAAACATCCTCAGAAGCTTTCTCCAGGAGAGCAATGGAACATGTGGCCATGGGGTGCACCAGCCCCACAACTCTGCAATGGGTCAAAGCAGAGCAAAGATACCGAGAGTACCAGGCTTACCAAGGGCAGCTAGAGTGCTTCCCCCAGCCTGCCTCCCCACCAAAGCAGAGACAGGTTTCCCCACCCAACACAAAGTTTGGCCATGGATATTGCTCAAAGCCTCCAGCTGCTGTTGACACCAACCTGCTGTTGACACAAGCAGAACCCAGAAACCACCAACCTTTGTACAGAGGAGAGGAATATCTGGAACTGCAACAGCCAATGCTGAAACCAAGGTGCTGTGAAGTAAGGTGGGACTTTGCCCGCAGGGCCCCTCCTGGAAGACCACTCCTGATGTCCATCATCCTGCGGCTGCCCACAGACACCCAGCTTGCTGGCCACCAGAAGAAGAAACTGTTTGTAAAAGTAGCTAGGATCCAAAAGGATGGGACATTTAAAGATAGGATATTTAAAGGGGATATTTAAAGAAAAACACATGGTTTTCTAAGGCTTTGACTCACAGACATGCCAGTGGGAAGAACCTCTGGTGGAAAGACGCCCTGGCATCTCCCATCTGGCTTCCCCTCTGGGAAGCCAGCCCCATCCCATGGTGAGATGTGCCCAGCCATCACAGGAGCCTCGCGTAGAAATCAATCAGACAAAAATGATACATGTTGCTGCATCAACCACCTTGGTATTATTCAAACCTCGTGCTAAGAACATGGTGTGCATTCTCACCCATTTCTCTAGAGCGCTTGGGTGGTGGCATCCCTACTACCGTGTTGCATCACGCCCAGCGCAGGCTCCAGGTGCAGCACCAAGCGGCTGCTCTGCTCGCACGTGGCTTCTTTCCTCTCTCCGTTTGTTCCTGGTGGGTAAGGATCCATACACATGCTCATGGGGAGGGTGAAGAGGACCATCACGAAAGCCTGTGCTGGAAACAACAATCTATTTTTATACTTCCTCCCTCACAGAGACAATCCTCCGCCTCTGCCCTGCTTGGGAGCAGCAGCACCTGTGGGCGGGCAGCTCTTGGCTGGTAAAGCCTTCGCCTCTGGGAACGCCTGTCCGCGTTTCCTTATTGTATTTTATTTTCAGCTCAAGGAATTTAACACTAGCTACTACTTTTTTTTTTTTTTTTCCTCTCTTTAGGATCACTAGTAAAGCCAGCAAAAACAAAACTGCGTTCCTCAATTCCACTTCTGTGTCATGGGCCAAAGTGGTTTTGTTCTGCCAGGGTGTTGGGGAAACCACTACTGGGGCCAGAGCTGGGAGATGAGGCTGAGAATTAATTACCTTGACTGGTACCTCAGATGGTGATGAAGATCACCCACCACTGGGCTGGAAGAGGCTGGGAAGGTGCTGGCCCCTAGGACAGCTCTTCCCTCTGAGTACATCTGGACAGCCAGAAATGCACCTGGAGACCTCCTCTTGGCCCCTCCGGAGTCCAAGGGATGGGGTCTCTGCCAGCTCCAGCCCTGCATTGGAAAGAGGAAAGTCACCACCGAGGCTCTCACAAGGGCTCACATTGGGCAAATGGCACAGAGGCGAGGGTGGGTGGGAGGCACGGCGTGTCCCCAGGGTCCCACTCGATGGCTGGCCTGGCTCCATCGTGGATCAGCTTGGCTCCCTACCACTGCAGGATAAAAAGGGCTCCCTCCCTGAACAGCACTGGCCTTGCTGAGCTGCGCCACTATAACACAGTTGCTGGTGCTTATGAAACACCAAATTTTTACAAATAATTTGCTCTTTTTCTTCATAATTTTCATCCAAATCTTGTTTTGGTTTTATTTGTTTTTTTGCTTGGTTTGTTTTATGTAAGCTTCCTTTAATAAATGAATGGCTTTTTAACAATGAGTTTTTCATCAAAATCCTGGCAAATTGGAAATACTAGGCTGTTGCTTTTTAAAACCAAGCAGAGTGCATTTCAAATGCCACAAGCCAAAAACAGCTTTACAGTTTTCATGTTCTGAAATGGTTTTCCATCACAGGGCAGTTGATTTGCAAGCTGGCCTCGCTCCTTGCAGTTCCCACACCCCAGGACATGTCTTGGGCCTCAATTAGCAGGAGCAGGAGCAGGGCGATGCCCAGCACAGGCTGATGCTCTGCCAGCATTCCCCAGCCATGGCTAATTTGCTGGCCAATATCACCAACTAGGCTTATGCAGCATTGGAGGTCCCTGTGGGATGAGAGCTGAGATGACTGTGGGCTTGCAAGAGCCACAGATTTCAGAAATGACCCACTTCCCCGAACTGTTGCCTGTGATTTCAGGGAATTTTGCCTTGAAATCTTGCCTCACTGCCATGTCTGACCACCAGCTGAAACTTCCTGCTGCTTTTTAATGTCTCTGTCTGCATGTGCCATCCACATCACGCACTGGCATCTTCTGCAGGTGGCTTACCCACAAGCTCTGACCTAGAAAGTGGAGTCCAAGGTGAAGGAGCCACGTTTCAACATCCTGATCGCCTTCAGGGCAGGTACTGAACGTAGCCCTGTGTGCTGGTTGTGCCATCCTGACACAGATCTCTTGCAATGCGGTTTCCATCCCACATCCACCATGCTGGAGCCACACCTTGTGCTTGGTGTGCTAGTTCATCCAGACCTGCTTTTAGAGTCCTTGCCCCTCACCTGAGGGATGTGGTGGATGCACTGCCGGACCCAACGCCTTCTCCATCCTGCCTTTACAAGGACAAATCCCTGGTTACAAAGATAGGGAATGAAGGGTGTGAGCAACAGGCAGTTTTCATTGGGAAGCCCCACAGGGATCTGCATGGCAGAATGAGACTGCATTCCTCATCTCAGTCATAAACGGTCTGGAGAAGGGGAGCACAGCCAGGTGGCACGGCTTGTTGCTGATATTCACATCAAGGAAGCAAAGACAAGGCTGAATGCAAAGAACCGCAGAAAGATTTTCCAAGGCTGACTGAGGGTGTCCAGAAAACAGAGGCAGATGAAATCCAGCATAGGCAATCGCAGAGTGATGCACCAGGAGAGCCCAGTCCTGCAGCCCTGGGCTGGCTGTTACTGCTCAGCTGCGAGGCCTCGGCACTGTGACAGACCGAGCTGACCTTTTTTTGGAGCTGTATCAAGGAGACGTCAAAAAAATAAAAAAAGCAAAGTTAACATTGGGAATTAGGAGGAGGAAAAACTGGAAGAAAGATCCAGCAAGGGTTATTAGGTACAAGAACAACATCTCTGGCTTGGAAATCCCAAATGGAGTTTGGGAGGTTGGAAAAATGTGTGAAAAAGCATTGCTTGAACTGGTTTGCCACTTCTATTAGGCTGGTCACTGTCAGCAACAGCATTCAGGGCTCACCCCAGGTTCCTGCAGCATCCCTCGCTTGGCTGAAGCACACTGAGCCATGCAGAGCATCCCGAGTGTTCACTGGGAGCCCCCCGGCAGCACCAGGCATTGAGGGCAGGGGACACCCTGAGGCAGCACGAGCTCTACCTTTACACAGAGGCCCAAAAGGCAGGTGGAGGAACATCAGCAGGCTTGTAAGAGTTAAGTGCCCTTCCCATAGTAATACCTCCCTGCTCCCAAACCACCAGCAAATGGGTTCATGAGACAGACAGCGGTTGTTTTATCAAGTGAAGTGGAAGGTGTTTAGATTAACCTTTGCATTGGCAAGCAGCGATTAAACGCATCCAGGATGGCTGTAAACACACTCAGGTTAAACGTATCCAAACCAGCTGTAAACACAGTCACATCCCCTTGGGCTGGGCACCAACACTGCTTCCATCGGGGGGCTGCCAGCCCTGTCCCCAGGCTATGGTGCCACTGATGCACTCATAAACCAAACAGTACCCGGGCTTTCAGCCCTCACAGGCTGTGGGAGGCATTGATCCCCCACCACATCCCCATCCTGGTGTGGGGCTCTAAGCAGCCCCCTCCTCCCTGCCGAGCTGGCAGAGCCTGCAGAGAGTGGAGCACCAAGGCAGCAGCTCTCCTTGCCTCCCCCCTCACACATGTTGGCTTCCCTCAGTACCTCAAACAGTGCCTGCTAAAGCCGGACAAGCCACACGTTCAAATACAGATCAAGTTTTCAGCCACAAGAACATTCTGTCCTCATGGGCCCTTCTGCTGTCTGTCTGTCCATCCTCCCGAGCTGGCTGAGAGTGGGACAGAGGGGTGCATGTGCCCGGGGTGGTTATCTCTTCCTCCATCTCTTTCCCCTGGGAGGATATCCTGGCATCATCTGCCTTCACCTATCCAGGCCCTGACATTTGTTCCCTTCCCAGCAGCTTCCTGTTTGGGATATTTCTTTGTCTCAGCTTCCTCTCCTACTTGTGCCACTGAAACTAAGGCAACTGTCCCAGGAGCATTAAGCAATGAAATCGTTGCATGCCATTTTCTGTGCTGTCGATATTGTCCACGGCAAACTGCATCCCACGTCGAGCAGAACTGCTGGCTCACCAGGCTGGGCAGCAACCCTGCTACAGCAGCTTCAACACCACCAGAGACCCCACCACATGGCTGTAGTTCCCACTAGCCAGGCTGACATCTTTCTCCCTGCCTCCCAGGGCCACAGCTCACCTGCTTGTAAAGAGACCTGCACTAGACTAAACCACAGAAATCCTCACTTTATGAAACCTGAGCACAGGGTCTGGATCCTGCTGCAGCCACCCACCCTCATCACCCTGGGGCAGCACAGCAACTCCTTCAGTACCATCCGAGACAACTGCAGCTCCCCACATGCACAGGGATGATGAATCACAGAATCATCTAGGTTGGAAAAGACCTTGAAGATCATCTCGTTCAACCATTAACCTAGCACTGACCGTTCCCAACTCCACCAGACCCCTCAGCACTGGGTCGACCCGACTCTTCAACCCCTCCAGGGATGGGGACTCCCCCGTGCCCTGGGCAGCCCATTCCAACGCCCAACAACCCCTTCTGGAAAGAAATGCTTCCTAATATCTAGTCTAAACCTTCCCTGGTGCAACTTGAGGCCATTCCCTCTTGTTCTATTGCTTATTACTTGGTTCAAGAGACTCATTCCCCCTCTCTGCACCCTCCTTTCAGGGAGTTGTAGAGGGCTATGAGGTCTCCCCTCAGCCTCCTCTTCTCCAGACTAATCACCCAAGGGTGCTGAGAGAGTTGGCAGATGTGCTCGCCAAGCTGCTTTCCATGATTTACAAGTCATGGCTAACTGGGGAGGTCCCATAGGAGTGGAGCGTGGCAAATGTGACACCCATCTACAAGAAAGGCAGAAAGGACTACCTGAGGTTGGTGCTGGTCTCTTTTCACAGGTGATTAGTGACAGAACAAGAGGGAATGGCTTTAAACTCCAACAGGGGAGGTTTAGGCTGGACATTAGGAAAAAAATTTTCCCAGAAAGAGTGGTCAGGCAGTGGAATAGGCTGCCCAGGGAGGTGGTGGAATCACCATCCTTGGATGTGTTTAAGGGTTGTTTAGATGAGATGTTGGGGGATATGGTGTAGGGGAGAACTTTGTAGAGTAGGGATGAGGGTTGGACTCAATGATCCCAAGGGCCTTTTCCAACCTGAATGATTCTATGTTTCTATGTTTAACAACCCCAGAGTCGCACTGACTACTCCCTCTATGGGAGTGGGAGCAGTTCATGTACAAATCATACTGAGTTCAAACAGGGTCACCAACACACCCCGTCTGGCACAAAACACCAATTGTTAAAGCAGAGAGAAACCCTTAGATTATATTTTATGCATCCTGCAATCTGGAAAATCCCAGAGCATTCGGATGCAAAAGCCTAAATATTAACGATGCTCCTGGCAAGGCTGTGTGTTTTGTTTGCACTATTTAACAGCTTCTTCATAAGGAAATGATTGACTGGATTAAAGCCACCACAAAGATTCTCACCCCACTGCTCAGCCGATAGAGCTCCATCAGCGATCTTGCTCTTGACATGAGTCCCAGTTAGGGTTGCTGGAGCTCCTTCACCTAACGAGGCATCTGGATTGGGCGGAGAGAACCAGAGACACACACTGCAACTCCGTCTGCTCGGGTGCCAGGAAGGGACTGGCCTCAGCAAACTGAAGACAACCATTTATTTTTGCATGGTTTTGGAAACACTTCATTTAGCATATAATACATTTTTCTCCCATCTGTATATTTTATAGCCCTCAAATATTTCTGGGTTTTTTTACCACAAATTTAACTTTGTTACATAAATTTCTGCTTCGGGGAACTCTAACCTGTTTCAACACATTGTGGTGTTTTGTTTTTTGTTTTGTTTTTTTTTTTTTTTTGTGGGTGGAGGCAGTGCTTTTTCACTCACTTTGAGCAAGAAGCCCAGCCCTAACAACCGTTGGCCTGCCCAGCACTGTTCACATGCCTGCGCTTTGCCACCCCATACAAGGCTGGGGAGACATCCCAGCAGCTTCCAGAAAACAGAGTAGTTGGGATTTGCAGGTCATGCATCTGCCCCTGCCCTGTGGCTGAGCTGCTGATATGCCTGGCCAGGTCCCCAGGTGCCACCCTGCCTCCGTGCTGGTTCCACCCTGGGTTGTAGCTCCGCAACTCCCAGGGGGAAATGCTGCCTTTTGCAGAGAAAATGGCAGAACAGGATTAAATTGTTCATCAAAATGAAAACACAATGCCAGGTTCAATGCTTCACACTAAAGCAAGTCATGGTTCAGAGCAGAATCAGCAGTTGCCCAGATAATTATCACGTTGGGAAGAGTTAGCATTGGAGGGCATGATTTTCCATTGCAAGGCAATGGTAAACATGGAGATAAGGGGGATCCAATTAACCAGGCTTCACATGGATTTCCAAATGGCATGTGGCAATACTCTTAAGGCTTAAAGAATGCCCAGAATCTCTTAAAGAAGCTGAGCTTCTATGGGATAAGAGGTAGAGACCTTCTGGGATTAGTAACTGATGAAAGGTCAGAAAGTGAAGAGCAGGAGCAGGACTGCATCTTTCCAGAGCTCCCACGGGTCTGACCCATCCTGCACCACCCTGAGCTCTCTGGAAAATGCCAGGACACAGCAAGCTGACTACACATCCTGGCAGGATGGCCACCAAGGGCAGTGAAAGCAATGGACAAAGGATGCCCCAAAAAGGCTATGGTGAAATTCAGGCTTCTGGGCAGGGACATGTGACTTTGTGCTTAGGAGCAAAGGCTTCACCAGGTGATTCACCTTCCCCCTCTCTTGTGCAAGATGTGGATGAAAGGAGGAGTTGCTGGTGCCAATCTCATCTGCTTCCAAAACCATCAAGCAGCTCAAATTGGCATGCAGTTATTTCCTCAGGTTCGATGCAGTGGCTCCTGCTACATCTTCAGGAACCTATCTTGGGTTGGTTTCAGATGTACCCATGCTGTAGATAAAGGGCAAAAGAAATGGGCATGAATGTGCAAGTGACTTCGTAAAGTATGGGAAATCAGCCAGGGCAGAGGGCATCTGGGGGAAGAAATAACCCCACATGTGGAAAGAGCTTGCTGCACTTGCTGGAATGTGCAAGACAGAGCAGTGGCAGAAGGTCACAAGTGTTGGGTCTCTGCTCTGTCAGCCACATTCGATTCTGCCCCTGTCCCTTTTAGGCTGCAAGGAGCAGGAGTCACTGTAGCTTGAACCCTCTGGAGCTCCCTGAGTGCTGGGCCAGCCACACTCCCTGCTGTGAGGCTGTCAAGGACCGTCTCCATGGCTGGAGGGGGCCTGTTGTCTGGGCCAGTCCCCAGGCCAAGTGCTGCAGCCACCTTCCTGGCAAGCGGCCACGGGCAGAGCACACAGGGGCAGGGATGGAGGAAGGAAGTTCAGTGCTACTTGCTATTCAAAGGAAAAATCTGGCTTCCTCATGTCCTGGGATCTCTATTTCCACGAGTCACAGTGCTCCCCAGGAAGCTGACCTGTACACGGTGGGGCCGGATGGGCGCTCCAGGTCACAGAGAGGTGACCAGGACCCAGGCTCAGCAAGGACGGCCGTGGCCAGGCTGAGTCACACCCCGCCGGGTCCCAGACAGACACTCCTGTGGGTTGGGGTGCGACTCAGCCCATGGAGTGGCTGCCCCTGCTCACAGCCCATCCTGGTGACACATGAGGTTAGGGAGGGTGAGGAGTTCAGGTCTTTTTTGTGAGCTGGGAGACACCTCATCCCCAGATAGCAAACCTACAGACAACACCCCCAAATGACTCTGCAGAGGTTCAAGGCTTGACATGCTCCTGGGGACAGTCTGACCAGCGACTGTGGTGAAGCCATGCATGGGAAGGGAGCCAGCCCTGGCTGTCCCCTGGACGGGGAGCAAAGAGCAACAATCCTGCAGGAGAGAGACCCAATGCTCCCAACATTCCCACTGCTCCTCACCAGCTGCTGCTGACACACCAAGTACTGAGTGAAGAACGTAGCCAAGGGCTGGAGTTGCACCAGACCAGGGCAGGACCCAGGGACTGCTGCCAGCTGATGAAGACAAGAACCTGGGAGTCATCTCAAGGAGCCCATGGCAGCCTTCCAGCCCCACTGCCTAGCCAGCAGTTGGCACAAGATGCCCAAGAGCCTCAGGCAGATCACAAATCATAGACTGTTCTGGGTTCGAACTGACCTTAAAGATCATCTAGTTCCAACCCCCTGCCACGAGCAGGGACACCTTCCACTTGACCAGGTTGCCCAAAGCCCCGTCCAACCTGGCCTTGAACACTGCCAGGGAGGGGGCAGCCACAGCTTCTCTGGGCAGCCTGTGCCAGGGGCTTACCACCCTCACAGGGAAGAATTTCTTCATCTAACCTAAACTGACCCTCTTTCAGTTTAAAACCGTTACCCCTCATCCTATCCCTACACTCCTGGATAAAGAGTTTCTCCCCACTCCATAGTACTGGAAGGCTGCTATAGGGTGTCCCCAGAGCCTTCTCTTCTCTGGGCTGAACACCCCCAGCTTTCTCAGCCTGTCCTCACAGGGGAGGTGCTCCAGCCCCCTGATCATCTTCATGGCCTCCTCTGGACCCGCTCTAGCAGGTCCGTGTCCTTCTTATGTTCGTGCCCCCAGAGCTGGACACAGCACTGCAGGGGGGTCTCACAAAGAGCAGAGTAGAGGGGGAGAATCCCCTACCTTGACCTGCTAGCCACACTGCTCTGGATGCAGCCTGTTGGCTTTCTGGGCTGCAAGCATACATTTCTGGGTCATGTTGACCTTCTCATCAACCAACATGCCCAAGTCCTTCTCCTTGGGGCTGTTCTCAATTCACTTGTCACCCAGCCTGTATTTGTGCCAGGGATTGCCCTGACCATGTGCAGGACCTTGCACTTGGCCTTGTTGAACTGAGGTTTGCTCAGTCCCACCTCTCAAGCCTGTCGAGGTCCCTCTGGATGGCACATCCCTTCCCTCCAGTGTGTGACTGCACCACACAGCTTGGTGTCATCAGCAAACTTGCTGAGGGTGCACTCTGTCCCAATGTCCATGTCACCAACAAAGATGTTAAACAGCGTCGGTCCCAACACCGACCCCTGAGGAACAGCACTCACTTGTCACTGCCCTTCACTTGGACATTGAGCTGGTGACCGCAAGTCTTTGAGTGTGACCATCCAGCCAATTCCTTATCCACCGAGTGGTCCATCCATCAAATCCATGACTCTCCAATTTAGAGCAAGGATGTCGTGAGGGACAGTGTCAAATGCTTTGTACAAGTCCAGGTAGATGACATCAGTTGCTCAATCATATGAAGGAAGGATGGCTGGGCTCACTCACAGATGGCTCAGGCCATCTGTGCCTCTCAGGGCAAGGTCTTGCACACATTGGAGGCTGTGTCTGGCACAGCCATGACACACGTCAGCACTTGGGATCAAGCTCAGGAACCTACAGGATGAAGGTAGCTCTACGTGGCTGGAAAACAGCATCCCTGTCAAGACATCCAGCTGTTTCTGCTCAGCCACACCAAGCGAGGGCTTCACTCCCATGACAGGTGATTACACAGCATAGATGAAAGGTTGGGCAATGGTTGGATTTATGGGTCCAAGTGCAGACTACTCACACAGCCAATGTCCCCCTGCCAGAGTCCTGGGATCTCTTCACTAGCTCTGCAAGACTTGGGAAAAAGCAAATTAATCTGCCCTGCTCCCATTCCTCTCCTCCACAAATTGGTGTTGCCAAGAAGGTGGTGCCAATAGCAACCCTCCTGTCATTCAAGGAAAAGTACTACCAGAACTTACAAATGCTGTCCTGCCTATACCCTGAAATAATGATACTGCCCCTGATTTCTCTATGCCAGCCCAACACACCATCCCAGAGCACTTACTGACAGTTTGTTTTTAGTTTGACTAAAGCAGCACGGATTAGACAGTTTTTGCTGTCCATTACAGACTGTATTTACCAGGAAGGTTCAAGTCCAGCTGGGGAGCAGGAGGGGATGCACTTCCAGGGATGGGTTCCCAGTCACGGGCCACCAGACACCCAGCTTGGTGGAGAACCTAGGAGCAGAACTCCCAGGTGCAAAACTCCAACAAACGTGGGAGCTTCGCTGCGCTCACTGGCCTTCCCCCAGCTGCCCCAAGCAGCCTCGGAGGCAGCCAGCTCCACCCTGCCGGTACCTGCCATGCTGGTTGTGCCTCAGTGTCAGAGCTGGCAGGGGTGATGCTGGCAAGCACCATTGCACATGCTTAGCTCTAAGACTAAAAGAAAGCCATGGAGCCAACGTGGCTCATAGCTTCAATCAGTGTGTAAACAAAAGTACTCTCTGCCCGGCATAAATCATATTTTCCATACACGAAGGGGATGGGGGGACTCACTTGCACAAGATCTTTATGGAAAACTTTCCAGGGCAGACAAGCCAGAAAGTGGAAGGAGGAGGGAGTCTACATACTCGCCCTAGGGATTTCCGTGGGTTAGCTGAAGGGCAGGGACAGGTCTATGTGATTCATCACACTTTTCTGAGACATGCCACTGGCCTGATGCAACCCCTGCTCCAGCAGAAATAAAGCACAATGGGCCATTGCTGGTACCAGGGAGAAACATGGGAGTTGCAAGAGCTGCTATTAAAAAAAAAATCCCTTTACAACCTGCGAACCGAAGACATTACCCATGAGCTGCTAGTAAAGGAGAATCCCCTTCCACCCACCACTTTGGGTGCTTTGTGTGTAGCAGAAAATATCTGCTGGTACCACCAGATGGACAGGATACCCAGGCTTCTGCTTTCAGATACGGTTCTGTGAACAGCCTTCAAAGGCAAAATCACCAACAAGAAAGAAAACAACTGCAAAAAGTAGCCCCAAATTTTTCCAGTCCTGAGTCTGCAGTGTATTTGCTGCTTACTTGCTTCTTGCTAAGTCTAGAGCTGCCAGGTCAGGCCCCCGCCTGCCCCTCTGGCACAACTACTCCTTACAGCTTGGAAGCTATTTTTTCCCACCCTGCTACCTAAAAAAAAATAAAAAATAAAAAAAATTGGTGTGAAAGCTTTTATCATTCTGAAAACAAGCCAACTGCGAAGGCGACTCTGTGTCTCAGACGCCTGTTTCCTGGCAGATTTTAAGTCCTTTTGCTCAACTGCTAGGATGGCGGGGGCAGGAGATGCCTGCAGTAGCAGGCTGTGAACTGTAGTTTCAAACACTCACATGTTTAACTGCTGCTAAATACCCAGGAGACCAACATTTTCAAACAGCGGGCTAAGAGCTAGACACACAGCCAAGTGGTGGTGTTGGCCCATTTGAGGTAAAGAAGAGGTGTGAATGTGCTGCACGGTGATGCTGGGCGTGGAATGAAGGGCTACCAGCACCACTACAGGTACCAGGCAGCACTGAGCATGTCACCTGGCTCAACACCTCCACGGGGTCAGTCACCCCTTTGCTTCCCAGGTAACAAGGCTTCAGCTCTATTGGCTCGAGGTGGCTTGGAGGCAAAGGACAGACCCAGCAAGCAGGCTGAGCACGGCAGCAGTGCTGGATGGCTGCCCTGTTGGTGTCCAAACTTCCAGTGACCCACTCTGGCCATAACCACAGCTGGCAACCTAAAGGCACGTACAGGTGGAGAGATGGGGACAGCCGCTGCCTCGATGCCACCCTGGCTGAGCTACACAAACCACAGAGCCCCTCACCCTGGTGATGCTTTTTGGAGCTCCAAGATACTGAGTTGGTTTTGCACGCAGCAACCCAGGATGGTGTTTTATAAACTGGCCCGTGGCTTCTCTTCAGCTATTGCACCAATTTGTGATGGTGCAGAGCAAGACATCACTGCTGCTGCAAAGGGAAGCATGAGGGCACAGCTCAGCTACCACATGACCCAGCTACAAGGAGGCCAGGGCTCTCCTCGTGTGTCACGTACTATCTCAAAACCACAAGACAGAAAGAAAGCTGCAAAGCTCCTGTAAAGTACAGGAGACAAGCAACAGAAGTCCTCCAACATGCCATTCAAGCTGCCTTCCGTGTCTCCTACCCTCCAGATACACTTCTCCCTTCCCCTGAGTGCCTTGTTCACTAACAAGAGGAGCAACCTTCATCCTCCTTTGTACTGGGATGTCTTCGCCTTCTTCATCTCTCGCCTTCCCTCCATTTAAGCACAAGGATGGTGCCTTTCTCAGGAGGCAGCTATCTACCAGCTGGAGTAAAGGGGTGAACAGTAGGCTTACGGGGAAAACTGCCCCAAAAACCTTAGCTCGGTCCAAGTCTTGGTTGCATCTTGGGCTGTTGGAAGCTGCAGAGCAGCTGCAGGCCAAGGGCAGGAGGTGCTGTTAGTGCACAGCCCCATCCCAAGCTCAGCTCTGCAATGTGGTGCCCAGCCGGCAAAACATGAGCAGGGGAAGCATGGCTGCAGCTGGGGTTGGTGTTCAGAGATCAAAACCCAGCATGGCCTAAAAGAAACACAGAATCACAAAATCATCTCAGTTGGAAAAGCCCTTGAAGCTCCTCCAGTCCAACCATCAACCTCTCACTGACCCTTCCCAACTCCACCAGATCTCTCAGCGCTGGGTCAACCCAATTCTTCAACCCCTCCAGGGATGGGGACTCCCCCCCTGCCCTGGGCAGCCCGTTCCAACACCCAACAACCCCTTCTGGAAAGAAATGCTTCCTAAGAGCCAGTCTAAACCTTCCCTGGTGCAACTTGAGGCTATTCCTTCTTGTCCTATCGCTTGTTACTTGGTTCAAGAGACTCATCCCCAGCTCTCTGCATCCTCCAAACACAATCAGATACTGGTAAGAGAGCACGCAGGAACCAGACAGGAGGTGGGGAGGTATTTTGAGCTGTTTGACCCCACCACAGCCATCTGCCTTCCAGTCCTGTAAGGCATTACAGCATGCAGACAAACAGCACAGCAGTGTTTCCCTCCCAGCACTGGTGCAGCAGCCATGAGGGGAGAGGAGGGCCCTGCCAGCACTCTGCCAGCCCAGGAGCAACAGGGTGGAGGATGGGACATAGACAGCGTCTCTCTGCAGCCTCTGCCAGCAGGACTTTCCTGCCAGGCCTTGGGGGAGGAGGGGTGGCATGGTGACATTCCTCTAACAACAAGCAGCATCAGTGACAGCATATGCACTGCCAGGGCTAAGAGGCAGGCATGAGAAAAACTGCCATTGTTCAGCAGTACCAGCCTAGAAGGAGGAAAAGAAATAGCATTAATAGTGATGCAAGAGACAGGTATGATCAAGGTGCCTGCCACTCCCAGTGCAGCTGGTTTTAGGCACTAACTTGAGTAAGAGTCAGCTGCAGCTTCCATGATCTGTCTGTGCATCAGAGTGAATTTCTTCCCTAAAAGTTTCAGATGCTCCTCACAGTTGACCCAAAATAGGCAGACTGCTTTCCCAAGGTTAAGAAGCATCAGAAAACTTTTTGTGCAGTTCAAAAGACAGCACTGACATACTGGGGTGTCAAATTGGGATTATCTCAAATAGGGAATAGTTCCTCCTTCAGTTGACCCCAGGAAAATTTACTGGAGTTTTGTGAAAACTGGTATTCGGTAGAAGGAAAGGACTGCCCCTGCTGCAGTGGTTTCCAAACCAAACATGTAAATGACTGGCTGAAGTTCACAGCCTGCAGCCAGGGCATGTTTTGGGATGCTTCCTAGAGGGCAAGTCAGGTAGGGAACATGACACGGGCCAAAAGGGATAAGCGTCACCCACAGAAAGCACACACTTCCAGGGAAGGAGGAAGGCAAGTCTATGCATTAGACGCGATCTGCAATGATTTCACGTGGCTTCTGTTGCATGCTGCAGCAGCAGTCTAGTGGTTCACTGCACACATGGAAAAAACACATTCTTTTAGATCATTTTTCCAGTGATGGGAATAAGCTCATATTTCAATTAGTATTTACCAAAACAAGAGCCAGACAAACTCAGTACTGTGTGAAAGTCTGTTTATTCCAAAGCTAAATTTCTCACATAAAACAATGTCTCTGAACAGCAGCATCGGTCCTTACACAGATCTACAACAGCCTTCTGGGCTCCAGGGCTTGGGATCTTGAACCATCTCTACAGAGCAGTAGGGAATCTCTTTTCAGAGTTGTCAGAAAGTGGAGGAAATGACAGAAACCAGATATGTTGCCATTGGCACAATTTAAGGAATTGTGCCTGCTCACAAGGAGAGAAAAGGTGTCAAGACACTTTGCAGGGAGCTTAATGTCTGCACAAAGATCTTGCAGCACACCCTGCTCTCTGCAGGCTGCTTTCCAAGGAGCAGCTGCCACTGTCAGGAGAGAACTGCATGATTCCTGCAGACGGAAAACAGGACTGTTGGATTTAATAATCTGCTGAACTGCTTCCAAGGACTGAAGTGGCTGAGAGGTCATGTTAGTGATGTGCTCCTTTGCAGCCCGGCACCCTCACACCAGCTCCAGTGTGCACATTCGGTCCCAGCTGACACCCTAGAGGGGGTTACTTTCTTCCTCCTGCCTCAGCCTCTTGGAGAGATGCTCGCTGATGGCCATAAGGGGGTTGGCTCTGAATCTGGGATCGGTGATGACCTCATGAAACTGAGCCACTTCCTTCTCTCTGAGGAAAGAAAACCAACACACAAATTCTAAGTGCCTCATGCAGAAGGAACTCAGGAGATAAGAACAGAACTCATAAAGCTGTGCGTTCTCTACAGACAGAAATGATCCTGGGTGTAAACCTCAGAAAGAAACAGTGCCAAGAAATAAACCTAATTCACCCAAGGGCAAAGCTCAAATTGCTGCCAGCTTCATGGGAGCCAGATTTGATCTCATGCCACAGAGACAGAAACAATCATGTTTGTGTTCAGCATCACTTGGAAATGTTTTTTCAGAATGTTTCTCTAGTAAATCAAGAACAAGAGACAGGGTATCTGGTAAATCACTAAGAAGGAAAACTACTTCAGATTGCGCTAGCACAAAAGCAGATTCTGCTTTCGAGAGCTCATCTACTGACTCTCTTTATTGCTCAGTGTAGAGGCTTGGTAATCCTACGTGCAACACTAGCTAGACACCATGGGAGGAGCACGACAGAATTACCTCTGCATGCTTGGACACAGATGGTTGCTGTGGAAATGGTCTTGTCTTAAAAAGCAAGCAAGCAAGCACAGAGGAACAAGAACAGATCAGGAGCGTAAAAAAGCCCAGTGAGTTTTCACATAAATCACATCCACTGCAGCCTCCCCATCTCCCTCAGACTGCCAGACTCTCCACAGCCCAGGCAGACACACATCTTCACATTCTCAGTAGTTACTCTGGATCAGCAGAGAGCACTTCAGCTTGCAGCACGCGGCTAGTTCCCCCATCCCAGCACAGCCCCTTCCTTCAATGCCAGCCCTGCCCCCGACAGAGTAGCAGAGAGAGAAGCCAAACCTGAAGCTTGGGTTGTGGCGGTTGGGGCAATAAGGTGAGGCTTAGGGAACCTCCAGTCCCAGCTAACATTCTGGAAAATGAACCTCAAGACCTTTCTCCAAACTTTTTCTCTCCCAAGAAATACAGACCTCCCAGGCCGGTATGGTAGGATACATGTCACTACTCAGTGCATCTCTGTCCAGTTTTGTTCAGAGAAGAGGGAGGCACACGGGATCATCGGCTTGCTGATACAGAGGACTGTGGTGGAGCTGCCTATTTGACTTAGATCTGTATACAAGTGCCTCCTCAAGCAGTGTTCCTCACCCATGAGTTCCAGCACAATGAGACACTTGTGGCACCCCAGGCTGTGACCTGTGGGCTTCTGCAATAAGCCAAGGAGGGACTCATCCAGAAAAGCAGAATTGATCAGAAAAGGCATTCTAGCATCGACACTGGCCAGTTTCAGACAGGGAAAGGTATTCAGAGTGTGCTGGAGAGCAGTGCTGGGATCTGCAGACTGACTGTTCTCAGCCTCAGTTTGAAGTTAAATGGCTCAGAACTGACAGAAATCCTGGAAATGGGGATCACAGAAAGGAAACACTGCCAGATCACAAAGCCTAGCTCCAGAAGAGCTGTGCTGAGGGCAAATGCAGTTCTTGATGCCTGGCGGCAGTATAAAATATCCAATAGAGAGAATAAGGAGTTGCCAGACCGAGTCCAGGAATTACTAAAAAGCATTTAGTGCTTCATTTTACAAGAAAAGGTTTGGCAGATGCCAATGGACAGCTGTCCTCGTAAGGGACATGTGGCATGTAAGTTAGCATCCCAGAGGTGTTTTAACAGAGCAGCTGTAGCTCCTGATATTATGCAGGGTTCCTGTAACTGCAGGAGGCTTTCCTGAATGGTATCAGCTAGACCTACGCGGGCCTGGTGTCATAAGAAACTCATCCACAGCTTGATGTTGCAGCTCCAACTCAGCAAGCCAAGACAAGGGATGCACCACCTGGTCGATGAACAGATCGTCCAGGGCCGCAGAGGGACACAGTGCAGACATACTCACTTGGTACACCCAGAAATGACAACTATGGCCAGGCGGAACAAGATGACAGTTGGTGTGGCTTTGTCCTGAAACCCCACAGACCATACACAGGAGGCCCAAGTCATCACTTTCTTTACAATGAGACAGGGGAAGTGAACTCTTAAAGGAGCAAGTGCTGTTCCTGTGCTCTCTTCGCTCAGACTTTACAAGAGACAGAAGCAGAAGCAGACTGAATCCATTTAGAACTGACCGAGTCTCAAGAGACCAAGACAGAAGGACCACAAACAAACATCCTGCACTGTGTAAAGGGGCAAATCAAAGCTGTCACCTCTTCTAGGTGTGCAAGACTGAAACACCAACCAGGAACTGGTTGCCTGGAGAGGTTGTGTGGTCTCCATTCCTGGAGATATTCAAAAGCTGTGTGGACATGGTCCTGGGCAAACAGTTCTAGGTGACCCTGCCTGAGCAGAGGGCTTGGACCAGCTGGTCTCCAGAAGTCTTTTCCAGTCTCAACCACTCTTGTGATGCTCACGAGGGACTGGACACTGGATAACTGGGTACTTACAAGAGTCGGCGTTTCTGAGCTTGTTTCATCAGACAGAAGTCTGTTGGTTCTGCCTTTGCTTTTACGTGGCTGTGGAGAGAAGAAACAAAACAAGTGACTGAGTTTATAGAGGAGCGTTAATTTAGCAATTGCCGTGAAGATGGAAAGAGTCCAGGGATTCTGTATCTGCCTTCCGAGAAAGTATAGGTAATTGTCCTGTACAGAAATTGTCCTGAAAGGTAATTATTTCCATAGCCAGACAGAATTCTGCCACAGACTGACAACAGGAGTCAGGTCTGAATGGGTAGGAGGCAAATGCACTAAAGAAAAATCAGATCACTTAGTTCTAGAACTGGTCATTAGCTGTCCATGGCCAGATCACTTTCTGCTTATCACTAACCTCCAGGTCAAACCGATACTGTTGCTCAGAGAAAAGATCCCACTGAACTTCCCCTCACCACCGGGCATGCGACACCTCTGCACATCTCATGTTCCTTGCTAACGCTGCAGCGTTCCAGCATTGGCAGACATCAGTTACAGACAGTGCCAACAAGTTACTCAGCAAGAAGAGGGAACTGCCAGCCCTGCTTCACATCCTGCAGCAGGACCCCTGGGGCAGAAGGTGTCACTTATATTTTAAGATAAAGAATGGCAATATTCCTTTTTCCTTGTCTTTGCCAAAGGCTTGCCAGTTTAAGGGAGATGCAAACAGATTAGCTAAAGAGAAAGCACAACAACAGAGCTTCAACTTTCACCACCACAGTTTTTGAGAACTCATGAAGCTGCAAGAAGATGGACTCATGGGAACTACATGCAGTCGAGGCACAGTGGCAAGCATATATCTTCACTCTGCACCCATTTCTTATTCCTGGGCAAAGTCCAGGGGGACCAGAGATGTAATCCCATCGTGCACAGGACGCTGGAAGAATGTGGTGCCTGATGCCAAGCAGCAGCAGAGATTTACCACAAAGCCAAGCACTGAGCCCAAGCAAGGGACACGGAGGAAGAGCAGCGACTGCTTTTGGGACTTGAAGTGCACAAGGGCAATTGCTGGTAGAACTGGACTTGAAGGAAACGAGAAAAAACTTCCATTCTTCAGGATTACACAGATACAGAAGTAAAGAGGAGAAGCAAGTGGGGAAGAGGGTTTGTTTCTGCAGAGCAGCTCTCCTCTGATTCACCCTGTGGCTGAGCCCTGGCACACAGCCCAAGGGGGAAAGAGGGTCTGCCTCCCACCCCTCTGCTGGAGCAGGGCTCAAGGAGGAATCTTTCCTGACTAGTGGGTGCTGGGGGCCAGGGCTTCCCCCACCTGATCGGACCCTTCAGCTTTCTCAAGGGTAGGAAACATGACAGTCCCTCACTTTCTCTTCAAGGATCTGGTCTCTTGTTGGCAGTGCTAGAGTGATCTCCTTTTCCTATTTCCCTCCCTGCCTTGCTACCCTCCATCCTTTTATTCTGCATTTTTTTCCCATTCTTCCTTTCCTTCTCCTCCCTTGCCCTGTATGCCTTTCATCATTCTTCTCTACTCGATCAGCTCCTGCTCCTCTTCCTCATCTCTCCCTCTGCCCATCGTGGCCCATTTTATTCTTCCTCAGGGGGGATCTTGGTGGACCCAGGCTGCTGAGGGCTGCTCTCACCACTGCCCCAATCACATCTGATTTATGCTCTGCCCAGCACAGTGTGCCCCAGCATCAAAACTCACTGCCAACCCAGACAAACCCAAACAGCGTGGATGTATGTCAACAAGCCTTTGCAGCACTGAGCCTGGCAGATCAATGCCTGAATGCTGGTCCTGTACCCCTCAAAGTCACCCTGGCACTGCTGCAATTACACAACAGGCTGGAGAGCTCAGGAGGAATGGCCATCAGAAAGAGCAAACAAACAGCTACAGGGGTTCGAGCAGCTCTCGTCACACCAATGCATCCATTGGTACTGCAGGACACAGAAAGAGCAGGAAACGTCTCTGCTTGCTTTGTGTCTGTTAACTGCTTGGCACAGGAACAATTTCTTGTCCCAGTTTTCCTGGACCGCTCACAGAAGCGCAGAGGAATCCCTTCTCAAGTTAGATGGCAACCCACAGTCACCAGAGCAGGGGCTTGCCAAGCGTGCCCACCAAGTTGCCATGGCAGTCCCTTCAAAGATGAGTGGCTCTGCAAAGGGTGACGATGGCTAAAGGAAAGCCTTTCTCCAGTACTTCCTGGGCCGTATGAGACTAGGTGCCCCAGTGGCTGTGCCTCTCAGGGCAGCTTCCTCTGCAGCACACACCACAAGGGCACGGGGCTGCTTCAGGCTGTGCAAGCCCCCTTTTGCTTCCAGCCGCACCACTATTTTATAGACCTTGGTGCTTCTGAAGGCTTTTCAGTTCCACTCAACAGCTCTGCCCCACTGGTCTGTCAGATTCAAAAGGCTGCTGCCTGGATTTCCCCCACCAAGTCACCAGCATGCTACCTGCTCACGTGGACCATGTTAGTAGCCCTGTTTCATTACACTTCATTACCTTCATTCATTATAAAACAGAATAAAAACCTCACTGTAATGCTCTCTTACCCAGCAGGAGATCAAATTCCTGGAGAATCTAATCTTTTATTAATAATGCTGACAAATCACTAGAGTATTACCCTTCATTTATGTAATGATTCAAATCCTATAAAAGCCTCCTCTGATTATTTCAAACACTTATGCACATACATCCTCATGAAGTCCAGGAAGCCACGGGCCAGCACTCCTCCATGACAGTACCAGAAGGGACTGCTTTTTGGTTGGCACGTCACAGGCAATCTGGGTGACATCAGTTGATGCCAAGCTCCCACCTCCACTGTGCCAACTGCAGATGGTACCAGCCAATCCTGAAATTCTCAGCCAGGGCTGGGCTTCTCTACCCTGCTGTGCCACAGCCCTACTGGGCTTTCTAGACACCAGAGCCTTGCAGCCGAAGTGAAAACAGAGCCAGATGATAAGCTCAGGCTTCCAGAAGGAGGGAAGGGCTGCCATGCTCCCCCAGGAGGTCTAGGTTTGGAGACAGAGGGAGCTGACAGCGCTTCTCTGAGGATGTCAGGCTAGAGATTCATGCCAAGACCACCAAACACTTCCACGTGTGCCACACATTCTCTGCCATTGAGAGTACTGTGGAAGAGAAGAGCAATTGCAGCAGCTGGAAGGACCATTTTGGCCCGTGTTCTGCCTTGAAGCAGCCGGCAGCAGATGGCCAGAGGGATAAGACCAAGACAAGCATATATAGCCACATCCTCTCCAGTATATGCAGCTCAGAGACCTTGTGCCAGCTGCAGTTTATATACACGCAGTAACCCTCCAAGGAGCTCTCCCCATTGGATTTGTCAGGTCTCACCTAGACCCACAGGCTTCCCTCAGCAATGACATCCTGCAGTGAGAAGCTGTGAAGAGCAGTGAGCCTCCTGCTTGCACTGAACTGCCTACTCGCTAGCTATGTTTGATGTCCTTTATTTCTCATACTGGAAAAGAAGATGAACTACTTCCTAACCACATCACACTTGATTTTATAGCCTATTACATTCCCACGCCTCTTTGCCTCTATCTCCTGTCCAGGCTGAGGACTCCCCAGCTCACTTAGTCACTTCTTGTGCAGAAGCTGTGCCAGATCCTCCACTGTCACCCTTGTCAGCCATCTCTGAGCCTATTCCAGCTCTACTCTATCATTTAAGCTGGTCCAGAATTGCAGGCTACAGCGACACTGTGTATTTGTACTAGATTATACAGCCACCCAGGAAAGCAATTCCCAAAGGAAGGACCCTAGCTGTCCTCCCTCCACTACATGTACTTTCTGCAAGCTGCTCTCCTGGATAGCAGGAGCTCAGCCACCAAGGGGCCTGGGGGAAAATGATGAGGGGAATGAGTCCTGAACACAACCTGGAGTCGGATGCCACATGTGGTTGCAGCACATCATCACAGAAAGAGGGAAAAGCCATCTATTCAGGCTCAGGCTAAGCCCTGGCCCAGAACTCCATCCAACCAACCCTTGGTGCTCTATAAGACTTGAAACTCTGCGTGTACTTTTGCTGTTCATTCCCACTGAAAGAGAGGGTAGGCTGACTGAATGGCTGCATAAAGAAAAAAAAGGAGAAAAAATGCTATTCTAAGAATTAGAAGCCAAGTTAAGGAAGAAAATATTTTCCCATGCCTAGACGCAAGGTTCATAGCTGCTGTTTGTCTGAGGAATGGCTATCTGGAAGCACAGGGAACTACCAACTCAGCCATGCTCTGTAGATGGGTGTCCCACCTGGGTCAGAGTTTATTTCTGGGGCATCCAGCAAGTCACAAGAGGGTTTATGGTATCTCCAGCCTTGATCTGCAACCAAAAAAGAGGGTGCTTTGCCAGAGAGACGCCTTCTTGGCTGTTCTCTAATCCAAATGCTTTCTTAGTATGGCCAAAACAAGCTTCTAGTTCCAATCTTTACTGAACAACTGGAGAGGAGTGACACTTAAGTGTCTGTGCAGCACGCAGAGCACTTTCATTCTGCACTGGGGAATGCAAAAGCAGCTGCGACACTGACCGGATGGTCAGACAGAGCACTGCATTAAAAAGGAAAAAACATAAGGGCAACCAGAACCCACCCTACGGCTGGCAGGGATGGTTGACACATGGGTGTCAGAGGATCAGAAATAGCCCTTCTCTTTCAGGGAATGGAAACACCATCTTTCTGCTCTTGTCCAAAGTCACGTTCCAAGCCAACAGGGTGAACAAAGAGTTTGGCCGGAGCACAAAGCTCTGCTCAAAGGGCCTGAACTGCCTCAGGAGAAAGCCTGGAGGTCTGGAAGAACAGAATGGCAGGCTGCAACATAGCTCATGTGGGAAGGCAGTCAAAAATCCTAGCAGGCAGCACTGTGCTCTGGACGCTGGCTCTCCAGATCCACTCCCCTCTGTCACATCAGAGCTGTACGAATTTGGGCAAGCCACCATCCCAGTCTTTGCCACCTGCAATACAAGAATTTGTCCCCTTTGAATGCCGCAGATATAACCTGCTAGAAGAGAATGGATTTCTTTCATTGAGTCAAACATCATTTGCTGATAGTTATGTTTAGGACAATTTTTATCATAAAAATCACACCTCAAGTGCAGATTGAGGTCAGCAGTGTCCACCTTGAAGACAGGTGAGCTCAGCAGCATTACACTCTGGACACTTCTGTGTCACTCCTGCAACTCCCAGGAGATCTGGTTGCTCTCCATCTGGCTGTCTCATGCCAAGCCTCATCTGAGCAATACAGCTCCCCTCTTAGCTGTGGATTCAGAAGACACATTTAAGCTTTTTTCTCGTGGTGATTGAAGCATGGAAAGGGGTGAAATGGAGATGAGAATGAGGTCCTGTTCTCCTGACCATTGTTACTGAGCTTGCACTGCCTGTAACTACAAGTTGAGCTGCAAGGCACTTCCTTGTGCAGGAAGAAGGGAAAGACGCAGCCCATCCCTAAATGTCACGTACCTCTTGGGTGGCTTCCTGCCCCTGCCACCTGTGGTCAGGTCAGAGAGCTCAGGTAGGGCTTCCATCAATGGCTGCATGTCTCCCACCACAGGTGTTGCCTTCCGCTTTGCTTCGGCTTTTTGTTTCTGCTTGGCTAGCTTCACGCTTTCTATTTCTGAATCAGAAACAAAATGTTACTGGAGGAAGGGGAAGCGTTTGTAAGAGGTAACTCTGGAGCTAAGAAATTCATAGGCTGCTTCACCATCTACAGGAACAACAGGCCAGAAGTGATTTAAACCAGGGAAAGACTGAAAATAATGCATCTAATGCATCTGGGTAGTTCCCTCCCTTGCTGTGTTTGCTTATAACTATATACATCTCTACTGACATTTGCAATGGGAAGTGAAATCCCCAGACTGATTTTCTTTGAATTGTTTCCAGCCCTTGCACTGTTCATTGCTCAGAGCAACATGGCACAGGAGTCCTGGGGTGGAAAAAACCACACTGACCTTGCATGGAATTAGGAGAGAGAAACAAGAGGGGAAGGGACAAACCAGGCAGCTCCACATGTGGCATTAAATAGTCACAGCCCTGTCTCTGCTTTGCTGTAGGGACAAAACAATGCTCTATCACAGGCAGAAAAGATGGGACTTCATTTCAGTTGTTGACTTAGTTTGGAGGAAGCCAAGGTCTCACCTTCATGACTCATGGTGGAGCTCAAGCAGTCAGATGCTGGATAAACTGGGTTGTTAGAAAAGCACTGCACCAAGTGGCAGACACAGAGGCGGCTGGCTTTTCCTGGAGCCCACGTTTACCAGTGTCCCTGCAGCAGCTCTGAGCAAGGCTGTGGGCACGTGAGGCTCTACAAATGTTAGGGCAGTCTCCCTTCTCAGCCGTGGGAGGTGGGCATTGAAAGCTGCAGGTTTCTGCCGCAGTCCTTGAGGCTCCCTGGTGTAGAAGTAGGTCCCACAGCTGCCCAAGCCTTACAGAGCCAGCAGCCCCCAGGGCGAGCCCCAGCAGAACACGTTCTCCTCCAAGATAGCCCACAAAAGCCCAGCAATGCTGCAAGCCTCCAGCCGAGCTCCAAGATGCCCCAACCTGTTCTACAAGTGCCTTGGTGATGCCACCACAGCTCACCAGGATCCATGAGCTCCTTCTCCTTCTGTTAGGCAATCTCTGGGCCTGGAAACCCACTGTGTTGCCTTGATACCCATGTGGGGTACCAGCGCTGCAGGGTACCTGGTGAAGGACTCCACCTCCTCCATGTGCACCCAGTGAAGGCCGTGGTGGAAGAGCAGGTTCTGCTTACTGCCTCAGACAACGAGCGTATTGCAAGGATGAGCCTCAGTGCTGAGCTAGGAACTCCTTGTCTGGACATAAAAGAGTGCAGTGCTGCCGTGGGGCCAAGCTGGCGACACATGGAGGCCAACAGCTTCCAACACAGCACAGCCACAGAGCAGGACTAAATCGGTGCAAGTATTTTTGGTGGGAACACGAAAGCAGCCATTCCCACTCTACAGACCGTGGGCAAGATGCCACCAGCAATCTTGCACCTAATCCCGCTGTCCACATTCAAGAAAGCAGAACTCAAATTCACTGGCTTGCCACTGGCTCCTTTAATATCTTCATCTTGTTCAATCCTCAACTCAGCTGAGTTGAAGAGCAACAGTTTTTCATGAACTGCAATCATGCTGTACATGGATGTTTGTGACAAATCTGGATTGTAAACGCTTCTCCTCACAGCAATCCCTGCCAAGAACACAGCTCTCTGTTCTGCATCACTTCTTTTTTTGGTCTGGCTTTATGAAGCTGACTACTTTCAGTGCTTTCATAAACAGTATGTGCTCAAAATTTTCAGACACCTGATTCTGTGCAAACATCCCAAATTCTTTTCCTATGAAGTCTTGTTTGTCTGAGGAGCCATGCAATATATGTATTTTCAAATGTGCATAGTTCTAATGTCTGAAGCATTGCATAATTTTTTTCCCTCTCTAGTCTCTCCTGAGATGATTTATTGGAATGGAAGAAATCTCCAAGTTTTGCGTTTGCACTGCTAGGCTGAACTTTAGTTCCCAGGGTCTTGGCATCCAGTGTCACAAAAGCAGCCCTGGGATAAGAAGAAACAACAAACTCTTGGAAAGGTTTAGAAAAACAGAGATGTAATGATAACAACTTCATCACTCCAAGTTGGGTTCTCTTGAGAGAGAGAGTTGCCTCTCTCTTGAGGGGCAAAACACATGAAGACTTAGCGGAGTTATCTGCATTAGATAAAAATCAATGTGTTTCAGCTGACTGCAGCTCCTTAAGGTCACAATGTTAGAATGCTAAGTTTCATTTAAAAATCTCCATCTCTGGAAATACCAGTTCATCTTGCTCCATCAGCTAGTAATAATAATAAAATCAGTTTCTTTATTGATGTTTATATAGGCTCTTTCCAGCTAATCCATTTTTCCTAGTAACAAGCTGCACACCTGGTACTAACACTTGCTGACTTTTCCTACAGAAATCCCTGGGTACTTGCTACCCTTAGCAAGGCATTTGCTAGGGAATGCTGGTACTTGCCAACTGGCCACAAGTTTAGCAGAGGAGTCAAGAGAGCCACCAATTTAGATACTCCTGTATCCGTAAAGCACTTCTAATACTTGGTATCTTCTAAGACAGATAATTTGGCCTGAAGTTTTCTGTCTTGGTGTTCTCCTCAAAGCAAAGCCTCTGCATTTCATTTGTATTCACTCAGATTAGTAATTTTAGAGCCAAGAGAGAAGGAAAGACGCCACGGCAGGGCCAAAATAACATATGTGATCTTGAGAAAGACTGATGCTACAAAGGCATATATGCAGGAGGGCAGGATTAAGGGTGTGTAGGGGTCCTGCTCCTGGGCTTTACCAAAGCAGCTGACCTTGCCTATGGGAGCAGTGCTGTTACCTAACTGCAGGAGTGTGCCATCTGTTTCTTGCAGAAGACACGAGACCCATGTATCCCTTTTACTGTGGATTCTGTCACAAAATGCTGCTGAGGACATGCTTTCCTCCATGGCACCTGGTACCAGTCCTGGTATCAGGGGAGGGAAAGCTCAGCTGTGCTCCAGCTGTGCTCCAGCAGTCCCCTCCCCTGTTCCCACAATAGTATCAGACAAGGAGAGACATTCAGGAGCACTGAAACTGCAGCCAGCAGTCCAGACGTTAAGACTAGTACAGCCATCTATGCTTTGTGCCCAGCAGGGACACCAAGGGTTGCAGATGTCAAAGGCACTTGGAAGTTGTTGGTTGGTGATAGGGAGGAGATTTCCTTCATGCTCACAGCATTAAATTACCAGCTTTTTATGTAAGAGAAGAGAGATACCCGCACTGCAACTGGTGAAATCACAGGTTTATGGACCTGAGCTCAGAAACAGAGTGTTGCAAAGCATATGGTGTGGCAGAAAGCCACATCCTTCAGCCCCAAACACAGTCTGTCAGCAACTGTGTTGGGCAAGAAGGTGTTAAGGGAAAAGTCTGTCCCAAGAATGGCTCCAGGTGGCAAGAGGAATCCCTCTGCTACACCGGGTAGCACAGCATTGTCTCTCACTGTGCTGAGATACTTGATGCAAAAATCCAGACACTTTCCACAGGAAACAGAAGCATTTCTGCCATGGGCTGGTTTTGTTTAGCTCAGATTTCACAACCTCAAGAAAGGCCAGCCTGTCTGGTAAGTGGGTTCACTGACCTGGGGCATGTGGGAAAGAGCAGTAACGCAAGCAGCAGCATCCAGAGAGCTTCCTCACTGAAGGGCGGGGAGGCCCACTGCAGGCTTTCACCACAGAGGCTTGGGATTAGGTGGTGGCTTGGTGGGTCTCAGCTCCAGGCTGTCCTACCATCCCCACAGCTCCTCAGAGAGGAGGAGCTCCACTATACAGCTAGTAATATCTGTTCCAGAGCTTTAAAAGACAGAGAAACATGCTAAGCCTATATAGGCAGTGTCCTATCTGGATAAATAAAGGTTTTATGTAGTCACTTACACGTGGAGGAGGATTAAAAGTAGGTTTGGGGAAATGACTCAATCTCGGTGCTGAACACTGCGAAACAATGCCTGGGACTTTTACCCCATGTGCTGAGGAGCAGATGTGAAGGTTTCTGAGAGGCATTCAGCCTCCCCCGGCACTGACAATGCTGCCACCCCCACCCCGTGTACAGAGAGATCCAACGGAACCACGCCCTGTGATGCCCACGGAACTGCCGTTTCAGAGAAGTACTTACTCTGTAGCCACCTTTCTTTCCTCAGCTTCATTTTTTCTTTTTTGGAAAGAACCGTTTTTTCTTCTAAACCTAGAAGAAAAGAGAGACATGAGATGAAACCTGGCTCCTGCACACAGGTTCAGTGCTGGACACTGTTCCCAAAGACAGCAGAATCTGAAGTATTTTGTTCAACCCTTGATGCTTTTGAACTTGCTGATAGGTTGGGCAGGCTATAAGCACATTGGGGGCTACACTGCACCTCAACTTTTAGCCAAACAAATCAAACCCGGCACGCTGTTGGTTAAGAAATAAGAAACAGGCAAGTAGATCAGATCGTCAGCACCATAGGCCCTGTTTTCTCAGTCCAGGTAGCTCTTTGAGAAACGACCCTTGCCTCATGTCCTGCATGACCCTGGCCTGGGAGCTGGGATTTGCTTCTGAAGACTAGCTGCAAATGATGGGAGGATCTACAGGTTCCAGAAGTGGGAGCAAACCCCAAGTTTTAATCTTAAAATATGCAGGCCAATAAAGCTAAGAAGAAAGAAAACACGGGCTGCACACATGTGCAAGGGTAGGAGGGAGAATGGCAACCTGACATGGCTATCAGCACCCACCTGCCCAACAGCCTCAACACCTGCCCAGACAGCACGGGGCAGGCAGGGAAGGACGGAAAAGGGTCTGAAATACCCAGACCCATGGCAGCCCTAAGGAACAGCCAATTACTAACAGCTTATAAAAAAAGGCTATATACCAAATTCAGTACTTGGAAACCAGCTGTTGATCACTGATATCCAATACCAAGTAAAGCAACGTCACAAATATTTTTACTGTGGATCCATTGCAGACACTGTAAAATTTTATCTTATCTCTGGTGTTTAAAGCAAAATTGACTTTAGTCATCTTTTCTCCTTAAGTGTGCTGGGAATCCTGCTACAGGAATGCCAATGGAGGAACAAGCTCCCCAAAGACCATTCCTCTCACCTTAGGTTATTCTTAAGTCTGGAAAAGAAAAAAATGCCCCTTTTCTCCCCAAAAGAAACAGGAAAAAGGAATTTAATGCAATTCTGAAAACAACTCACTGTGGGCAACTTCTCTGAAGTTGTGACTCTTTCAGGATGACTTAAACAAAAGCAGGGTCATAATTTAGTAATTTCAATGCCTTAAGATGAGAACAAGCCTACTGGGGCTGGTGGTGAGCGTTTCTATAAAGTCAACAACCGTCACCATATTCTGAGTTTCCAGAGGACACAGAGAACAAAGCTGTAGCTTTCACTGCCTCATGACCTGGAAAAATATGTTATTGTAGTCAATACACCTAGGAAGCGAGAGATAAAACCATGCCTAGAAGCTATCACTTATTTACAAAGCTCAGGGATGTCTTGGAGAGTTTGTATGTGACTGATGCTGCTATCCATCTTTCCATCTCCTGCATAAAGCACTGATGTCCAGGCACCCTGCTAGGCGGAGGCTGGCAGGACAACCCTGCTAGGATGTGGGGCCAAGCAATAGCAGAGACAAACGTCTAATAATGTTAAGGGCAAATTTCCTTCATCCATTTGCTGTGGTATCAAAGCAGACGCTAAAACAAATAATTGCATGTTCCAGTAGCCAACTCCCAGCTATCCTCATCCCCAGTCACCCCACATTTCTGCAGTTCCAGGAAAAAAAAAGGATGAATCTTGAGAGGCCAAAACCCAAATCGTGCCTCGATGCCCTGTGAAGGGCTGCCTGCACGAGACACCTCCGCCCTGACTTTCTGGCCGCCCCAGCCTGCCTGGATTTCAGCATCAGCGGTACTGGGGAGATTTGCCCCCTTGCCTAAAAACCTGCTCATTGCTTCACTGGGAAAACAGAGCCCGGCAGGATTTGTTAATGAAAATTAAAAAAAAAAAAAATTTCAGCCAGCTGGCCAATTCTAGTAATAGCATCAATTCAGACTTTACCCCCGCCCAAACAGCAGTGGAATATTTAAGGAAACACAAAAGCTGCTTTCTTGGCAGCAGCCCAACCTCGCTGCAGGCTGGGGCTGGCGGCCGGCACTCAAGCCGGCCGCTGCAGATCGCCAGAGGGGTGCAGGGAGGGGAACCGGGTCCCTCTCTTCACCCATTGCAAGCAGCCGGCGAAGCGGCTGGTTTCTGCCCTTTTTCACAGCCTGCTCCCAGGACACCTCCATTTTATGTACCCCACCTACCCCCTCAGGAAGTTGTTTTGTTGCTAGAAGGTGCCAAGTTGTGTTTGGCAACTTCCAGTTGCGCTGTCGAGTGCCAAAGCCGCTGGAAATCCACTGGAGAATGGCAGAGGCAGAATTTAGCTAGTTAATTAATGACACAGACTGTCCCCAAGGTAGTCTTTTATTTTTGTTTAGCTTGCAAGCACCTCCAAGATCAAAGGCAGACCACAGCTCTAGTTTAATTATTTTTCTGTGAAATCAGAAGGGTTTTGGTCCCCCCTTTCAGCCCATTTCACATGTAATTTAACAACACTTGCCTTCGAAACCTTGTGCATGGAAGAAAGGTGAGCAAAACCCACTTACATTAGCTCAGCGCAGTTTACAGACTGTAAACTTAACAATTATTCCTTTTAGCGAGGATGTGTGTTTTCTTCCCTCTGATCTGTGTAGTACAAAACATCTCAAATATAAACAGATTTAAAAAAAAAAACAGAAGCTTTTTGCCTCCTACATCAAGCGTTTGATACTACTCCTGGCAATTCTCAGGATCCTGCTTTCAAGGCAAACAAGCAGATATTTTTTCAGTATGGCTTCCTTCATTTCAAAAGGGTTGAGTTTTCTGGGTAAAGGACTCCTTAGACTGAAGAAAGAACCAATATATATATGTATATATATATGTCTGCTTTTCATAAAGAACTCCTTAGACTAAAAATACATATCCTACCTTAAAAGTCCCCACTTTATCCTTTCTAGGCATTCAAAAAGAAGCTAGATCGGGTTAAAGCCACAACACTACAGGCTTCCCTGAGATTCCACTATTTAAATTTGACTCCACAACCGAGAGGGTGAAAACACAGGCTTTACAGTTCCAGGAAACCACATTACTTCAAGGACTTGGCCAGGAGCAGAAATATCAAATAAACCTGTGCCTGTGCAGTGCCACACGAACAAAGGAGGGGCCTTCAGCACCGGGCATCTGCTCCCCACCATGCAAAGCTGCAGTGAAGCATCAGGTCCCCTCTCTGGTATGAACTATTAAGAAATAGCATGTATTATTAAGTATTATTCCCAGAACTCTGATGATACATAACAGTAAAGCTGTTGCTGCTCGAAACATAATATTTTGGCAAAACAGGGTACTGTATAAATTGAAGTTAAATAACAACAGATGTGTTAATTTTAGCCTCAGTTGTATAACTGCAGCAAAAATGAGTATATGCCTACAGCTGTAGGATGAGTTCACTAAAGAAATTCAGAGTACATCCAAAAGCAGAAGACTGGGTGTGTTTGGGGGTGGTTTTTTTTTGTGGTTTGTTTCTTTTTTTAAATTACACAGTGTCACTTGTAAAGTGTCTGATACCCTTTTCCACTGAAAAGGCCTGGGAAATGGCAACCGCAGCCTCGTGGGGCAAACACGACAATGGTGCAGTGCTGTGACCTAACAGAACCACTGAAGGTACTCTTTCTCCTTCAGGAAAAAAGTTGAGGGACAACAGAGGCCAGGCAGAAAGTCAGCCAAGATGTCCTCCAGCAGAGCCAGTGCTCCGCAGGAGCCAGCCCAGTGGCTCGCTGCCCTCACCCCACCCAACAGCTCATCTCCCAACCACACCACCTCCAGCTCTACTTCTCCTCCCAGTAAAGCACCAACATGCAGTCTCTGGGGAGCCTGGTTCACTAGTGGGACCGAGGCTTGGCGGTGGCAAGGACAGAAGCAGGGAGTTGATATCCAAGGTCTTTTCCCCCTTGCTCAGAGGAGCCCCCAGAGACAGCTTGGGAGCCTGCACAGGATGCACAGAGACCATGGGGGGAGAGTGTTCGGGTTTTACCCAGCCCAAGCCCTGCCACCCTGAGCGGGCTTGGGAACCAGTGTTGGAAGAGATGACAACCCCTGCTGAGACAGGGCAGGTTCCACCACGGATACAGCATTTGCTTTTCATGTTCCAAAACAAGCTACATTATTTTTGTTCACCCTTAATCGTTACACCAGGCCGCAAGCTTTCTTCCTGCCCCTGATGAGGAATGCATCCTATTTAAAGTGGGATTTGCATTCTCAGCCCTCTCAGATCCCCTGGTTATTTAGAGTGGAGCCTACTTCCAAGCCCAGCTTCCCATCGGAGACCGGGAGGAGCAGTGCGACTCATGTCCTCGCACCAAGGTCATGCCTTTGTCCAGCCTGGTAAACATCCCCGGGCTCTGACGAGCTACAGCAAGGGCACGAAGCCTCCCCCTGCAGAAGAGCCGAGCCTCATCTCTAGTGAGGCGCATAAGCACACAAGTGACATGCTGTCTGAAGCAGGAGCAGTTTCCCTCAGGAGGTGACTGAGAAGTCACCATCTGCACAGTAGTACACGAAAGGCAACTCCAGACACAGTGTCTGCCCTCCTCCCAAGGGATGTCTTAAGTGCTGCAGACACACTCATCCCATGCCACAGGTAAAAGAACCTCCTCCTCCTCCTCTGCCTGAGGCCTTTGTCACACTTCAGAAATCCGTGCTCTTCCCGCATGCACCTTCTCAGCAGCCCTCCCCAGCACAGAGGTTAACAGTCTCAGACAGGCACATGGAGGATGCTCAAGGTGGCCCAGTGGGTCACTGTCCTTAAAGCCACTTCTGCAGCTGGAAGGTTATTTTCATAACCAAGGCAGAAAGAGGTAACCTGTCTTGGGGAACCTAGACTTCTGAACCAACCATGCCACAAGGTCTGCAAAATGCCTTGTGTGAGCCAGGTGCTTGGCACTGCCAGTTCATGGGAGATCCCAGAAACCACTGTTAGCGTCCCACAGGAGAAGCTATAGCTGCTACAAGGAGCCCACCTCATCCGCCAGGTTGCAGGCTCCTTCCTGGAGCTCTCTGCTCTTGGAAAAAAGAAGTCAGCTTATTTCAGGAGTTATCCTCCCCATAAAACACATACAAAGTACCAACATGGTGCGGCCAGAGGGAGAAACACCCCACCACGACTTCTGTAGCATGCAGCCTTCTTAGGGGAGAAACATCCACAGAAGTAGCACTGGGGAACAGCAGGACAACCATGTGGGCTCTGCTTTATTTTGTTCATGAATTTCCATTAGTGCCTTTCCTGTATTACCTCCATCCTTCTGCGATCACCCATGACAGCAGCAAATTAGGTCAGATCCATCAGTAGCCCAGGACACTGAAATGGTTTTTTTCACGTACATTTTGCTGGTTTTGGAAAGTTTCTCATAAAAAATTGAAAGAAATCGTGTATTTACTATGAGCATGTCCTGCTGAGTCACTGGGTAGGCGGTGAGACTGAAGAGGGAGAACGAAACACAGGATACCAGACAGACAGTGCCACTGTCTGATACTAGACAGGACATGCTGTTTCTCCTCTTCCCGACTAGGAAAGCATTATGAGATGCAGCCAAGACCCACAGGAGACAAAGCAGCTGTAGAAGTGTTTGCTGGCACCCACAGGAAGAGGAGGACTTGCTTACAGCAGGCAAAGTGAACCAAGTATTGAATTCATCTTTCAGAAAGCCTGGCTTTAAGCAAAGCCAAGGGGATCAACGGTAACCATTTGACATCTAATAGAGCTCTTTAAACTCTGCATGCAGAAAGTACCCCCTTTTTAAATAGTTTTATTTTTTTAAACTCATTTGTCCTTATCACATTGCAGACACAGTTTTGCCTGAATAACATAGGTGCTACCACTCACCATCCTTTTTTTTTGCACATTTGGCTGTCTGTTTGTCAGGAGTCTTAGATGACGACAGTGAGCAACAGCCAAACCAACCTCCATGCTCAGCAGACTTGGAGGTACCCTCTTGCTGTTCTTCCACTGAGCACGGAAGCAGTGAATGAAATAGCTCCTCACCTCTTTCTCAAATGCTTCCCTGGTCAGAGAAAAACACCATTTGGCAAAAGGTGCCACTGCTGAGGATACTACTGTACCAGTACAGGAGGTCCACATCATTTGCTAGAAAACGCATCCCCAGTTGTGTATCCTCACCAGACAGGTCAGCTTGCTGCCTGGATTCAACACATCTTTGCTAGAAAAGATGCTGGATTACTTTCTACTTACTTCCCTTCATGTCTCTTTCTGCACCTATGAAAAAACAGTTCTCGGTACTCTCTGAGCTGTAATACTTAAAAAACCACAATGTACATGCAACAAGTGTGTGTACATTTCTTCCAACAAAAAAGCAAGATGACCTCCAAAAGTATCTAGAAGTTCCACAGCACAAGTAGGGTATTCTCATTTGTCAAGGAATGGCATGTCCAAAACAGTTCCTTTTTCTCTGGCATGTATTTGCCTTCTGTTCAGCCCTATAAACAGTTTAAATACTCATGATCACAGTGAATTTTAGGCACAGCAGCTCCCAGCAAGTGCTGCTGCAGCTTCTGCCTTACAAAAGGTCACCCAGTCCAAAGAAATATGAGGCTCAAGCATCAGTGCACATTGGAGACATTTCCAACAGCTCAGTTCATGAAACTTCTTTCAGGTTTCATGGTGAGCCATCTTGTCCTTCCTGCATACACTTCTCTGATCGCAGCAAATTACATAAGAAACAGCCACGGAAGATGAGAATTTTCCATGTTTGCGTGTGAGGCAGAATGAATGGCAAAGCCTTCTTATGATCAAACTGATCCAAGGAGTTGTAGGTCTGCAGCAGAGCCTTGTGTTTTCCACACCCAGCCAAGAAACCTGACTATTTCTAACCTCCTGCCATGCTACTGCTAGCAGAGAAACCCCACCCGCTGGCTTCTGAGGGCAACTTCATGGCCCCAGCCACCTCAGAGCAGAGGCTTTCTTTGCTTTCATTGCCCATGTAGAAGCCCCAGAGTCAAGTCTCTAAGAGGTGCAAGATGGTGGAGCTGAGGCCAAATGCTGCTTCAGGCAGCACCAGGGGAGCGCAGACCCATAATGCCACCATGCACTGCCCTCCCTCGCCTAAGGGAAACAAGTCTGATCTGCTCAAGGTATTCCTTAAGAACGTGAACAAGCACATCTCTGCCAGCTCTCAGGTTAGAAAGCTGATGTGCTTGTACGCTGCCATTGAGCATTACCATAAGGTAAAGCAGCTTCCTCTGTTGTAACTCAGATACAGGGGATGACGGTGCTATGCAAAGCCCTCATGACCTGACTCTCAGGGGGAAGGCTCCCCTGGAAGCATGGACAGCCCTCACTTCCCAAAGACATCAGCCTTCCCAAAGTTGTGGCACTCAGCCCTAGCAAAAGTTTTGCAAACAAGCAGCACACAACCCGCCTTGGGAGCACACCCACTATACCTGCTTCCCCACTCCTGCTGGGAATGAGACCTGGTCTGACAGGATTTGCACTGTCTGTTCCACTGCCAATTCCTTCCCTTGCCTGTGGAAGCCTAGCAAGCCGCTCTTCCTCCTCCTCCTTTCATCCAACACTCACACTATTTCTGGGAAGGAGCACATAAGCCTGGGGTATGAAGCATGCCACAGCAGCCCATACATTCACAGCCCGGATCAGCTGTGGTATAAGCTAGGACTGAAAGCAGACTCATCACTATCCTCTTCTTATCTCTGCCACAGACACTTCTGACCTATCTCTTACTCAAGTTTTGAACAATTTGTCATTTCTTCCAATACAACAGAAAAATAAAATTCTGCTCCCTTCAGCAAGAAGGCTGGCACTTGCTCTCTGCAGAGATGGGTTTCCAAAAAAAATCCGTAGAGGCCTGAGAGTTCAGGTCCTCAGGTGTCACTAGCACCCAGTCTCAAATGCCATGCTTAGAGTCAAACAAACCCAAAATTAAATAGACACATCACTATCCAAATTGTGTGTTGGGGGCGCTTTCCTTATGCAAGCATGACTGACACGTATCATACCTCTGACATGAAAAGACTACAGAGACAAGGAGGTCAGCTATAGGAAGAAGTAGTGGAGAATGCCCTGAGCATTATATCACATGTGAAAGTGTAAAAGGGCAACAGCCAAGATACAAGGGGCTGTGTTCCCATTTATAAGCACTGCCCTTTGGGAAAGGCTTACAGCAAGGGCAGACTGCACACTGCTACAGGGTACTTGGAATCCCTTCACTGAGCTGGATGTGGAATTGTAATGCTGTTAGTTAACAGATTCCTGAGCAATTAGTGAGAAAGGTCAAAACTAAACCAAGTGGAAGGGCTATGGAGGGTGTGTGCACCCACTGATGGACCTTCCCACTAGCTCAGTGCTGTAACCCCCCTCCATCGCTATCTTCCTCTTCTCCATCTATCTCCTCTCTTCCGTGTCATAAGCTTCCAGATGTGAACAAAGAGCTGCTGACCTGCTGGAGAGCAGCTTTTCAGAAAAGGCCCTGGGGGTCCTGGTGGCCACCAAGTTGAACATGAGCCAGCAACATGCCCTTGAGACAAAGACAGCCAACGGTGTCCTGGGCTGCGTTAGGAGGAGTGTTGTCAGCTGGCCAAGGGAGGTGATCCTCCCCTCTGCTCAGCACTGGGGAGGCCACGGCTAGAGCGATGGGTCTGCTTCTGGGCTCCCCAATGCAAGAAAAATATGGACTTACTGGAATGAATCAGTTAAACACCACTAAGATGATTAAGGGACTGGAGCATCTTTCACTTGAGGAGAGGCTGAGAGAGCTGGAAAAGCAGTGGCTCAGGGAAAATCTTATTAATGTGCACAAATACCTGATGAGAAGGAAGGAGAAGAGGGAGCCAGACTATTCGCCATAGTGCCCACTGACAAGAAAAGGAGGCAATAGGCACTCATTCAAACACTTGGTTTGGGGATAATTTTCATGTTCTTTTAACTGTGAGGGTAGACAAACACTGGAACAGGCTGCCCAAAGAGGTTATAGAGCCTCTCCAGGTCTGCATCCATGGTGATATTCAAACCCTGACTAGACATAGTTCTGGACAATCTGCTGTACCTGACCCTGCTTGAGCAGACTCCTCCCAACCTTCAGAATTTTGTGCAACATCCAAAAAAAAATTTCAGATACTTTTCACTGAAGCACCTACTTTCAATGCCCCTATAGGGGGGCAATCCTTTAGGAAGGATACTTGCCGTAAAAACAAAACACTTGCCTGGTGTGGTGTGGGGAAGCACTGCAGAAGATTTTTCATCCCTACCCTTGCCTGCTGCTGCTTTCAAAAAAGATCAGTGCCACCAGCAGAGCACACAAGCTTAGCACAGATCAGCCTCAGCACACGCTGATCATGCAGGGTTGCAGGGTTTTGCTTTCCAGTTTGTTTTCTGTAAGGCAAGAGCACTAGAAGTAGGGAGTGCTCGAGCTTCCCAGCTGCCCTGACAGGACACGACCCACCTTCCTGGCTGGCCAGCACGACATGGACAGATCCACTCCCTTTTGAGTCCACCCTTGATTTACGAGCAGTGAGGAAAGCACACAGATCTGTGGCTCCCTTGTCAGAAAAGATGTGTCCTTGCAAAAACAGTATTTGAAAAGTCACCTTGGCAACAGAGTTCCTTCAAGCAGGCATCTGTAAGGCAATGACTCACAGGTTTGCCATCGCAACCTGAAAACAAGGTACTGGGGGCACATGAAGGTGTAGTTCTGAGCTGTCTTTACCTCCTGCAGCAAGTATTTTTAAGGTTTGTACAAAACCATGGACACCACCAAGGCGGACCCACTGAAGTAGAGTCCAGGAAGTCCACAGCATGGCACAATCTGGACAGTTGGCAACTCCCCTTTCACAGAGGATAAAAATTTATATTTTAACAACACAGAAAGATATATGCATAATAAACATTTGTGTGGATACTGCAGTTTTGATAGAGAACAGTGGGAAGAATAGAATACAATTTCTACAAAAGCTTAAACAGCAACAAATATCTGGAATGAGATTTATTCTGTGACCAAAAGTAATTCATGTTTACCAATGGGTAAATTCTCTCCTTAGGGCTTACTAAAGGAGACAGAATACTGAAACATCCCTACGCTTTTTGACAGCACCTTGCAGGCTTGTATTTTAAAGAGATTTTCACCAAAATATCCTTTCTATTCTTGCTAATAAGATTACCTTTGACTACATTGTCCTTTGAAGAGTTTGAAAAATCAGTAGTTTGATAACTTCTGCAGCATTACATAGTAAAAGATCTAGATCTGAAAAGTGCAATACTACTTGATTTTACCTGGTGCTTATAAGTTCTGCAAAAATCAAGAAAGCATTAATTCACTTTCATTTCCTTGTCTTTCAACTGTATATTAGCTAGTAGACAATTAAATGGGTATTCTCTAGGGAAGTTTTCCATTTCCAGCCACTGCTTCTTATAACCTCTCTTGCATTTGTTTTGGTACCTGACGTTTCTTTTACAAGTGTATTCTTACCTATCACTTCATATATGCTCTTTCAGCTCCTTAGAGGAGCCAGCTCTGTTCAGTGTTGCTTGTTACTGCATTCCCAATGCACGGATTTAGTGGTGACCCTGCAAACCAGTTATCAATCTCCTTCCCTAGGTTTAACAACACGCAGATATCTTCCCACCTGAATTCTCCACTTCAGCCCTTAGTTTCTGAAGAGCTTCTTGAATGTGGGACTGCAGACAAAAGACTTCTGTTTTACCCAAAATACAGATTTTACTCTTTAGCAGTTTTCTATAGTTGAAGCCACCCTACACAAAAAATTTTGTAGCTCCTGCAAGTTGTGCACAAAGGAGGTTTAGGCATAATTGCTGTTTATTCATATTTATGAACACACTTGTACGTTCACCATAGCTATGTTTTAACCACAGGTATTCTTCCTCAAAATATACACAGCAGAGAGCCTCATTTTATACTGCATTTCCCTCAAGGCCAAAGCAGTGTCCTGATGGGGTGCTGGGGGAAGGAGAGAGGGCAGACAACAATAGGGAAGAGAGGGAAAAAATAATTATTTAATGATGCTCACAGGAACTGCACAAGCACAGAGAGTGAGACTTCCGAGTCAGACAGGCAAATATGTCACTGTCAGGTGCCACTGCAGCACTGGCAGCAGACCAGCCGCACACAGAGAGATGTGTGAGACGATACCTAGAACAAGTTGTGGAGTTGTTTTCTGTTCCTCAGAGATTACAGCAGACACTACAATGTGTTACGTGTGGAGCCCCCCCCCCGCCCCTTTCTCTAGATAATACATTTCATGGATTTATTGGTTTGTTGTTAGAAGCCCTGAGTTTTCCTCATTCCCTCAATCCAGATTTAGCATCTAAAGCCATTTTCCCTCCCTCCACTGGGAAAAACAGGACATGGGAGAGATGCAGACAGATGGTATCATCTGAAATTATTTCTTCAAACTGAAATGGGGAAGGACAGGCAATCGGACCACATTCACTATGTTACTCAGTGAAACAAGCACTTGCAGGAACCTCTGCCTTAATCAGTGGACAAGACAGGAATGCAGCCAGTAGGAAGAACTGCAGCTGGACCTTTCCTCGGATGGAGATGGAGGAAGGGAGGCGGAAGGAATCCCAAGGGCTCAGACCTTCTGGTACTGCTGAGCAAAGGCAGCATATGCTTTACTTGACAGTAAGAGCTGGGGAAAGAAGAGATGCTAATAAAACAGTTGCACCACTAAATGCTATGTAAAACTGAAGACAAGGATGCCCCTTCAACCATCCCTTTGCATCTACTTCGATGTAAATACATATGAAGGTGCAGAAAGAGATGCTGTTTCCCCAGTAACATGCAACTTAAGATCCTTATGCGGGCCAAAAGGACTGCTCTATCACTTCTCTGCTGTCCCTTCTCCATCCTGGAGAAGTATGCAGTAAGCCCTGCTAAGTAAGCCTACTAAGGCTCTCAGAACAGGCTTTGCATGGAAACATGGCACAAAGCAGCAGCCACAGCACAGGCATCCCTGGGCCATGTGAGTTTGCAGCTAGTCTGTAGAGTTTTCCATAAACCAGGCTGCTGTTTGGCTGCCATCCTCTTACCGTGCAGAAGCACACCACGCCTTGCTGTGATTCTTGCTAAATTAGTAATGATCTGTGGGAAATGCTTCCACCGTCCCAGGAAAGCCTGCGGATTCCAAATTCAAACTACTTCAGAATTTAAGGATACATTAACAGAGATTACAAAACTATCTCCACCAAAATCCTTTTGGTTTAATGCTTTTTACTTTGTTTTGAAAAGACACAACAATGGAAAATAAAATTATTTCAGAGTTTTATCCTAATTTTTTTGACTCTTCCTCCCAAACAGTTCAGGGATACAAATGAATTTTTAGGCAGTTTTTCATTAGAAAATACTCTATAAAGAAAAAACAGCCCTAAGTGTTTCACAGTAACCAAACATCCTGCAGGACCACTCCATCAGATGCCTTCAAACATGGAGAGAGGTTGTTCTATCCACACTACTAGGGTAAAAAAATTCTTACAAAGTTGTGTGCTTTACAAAGAGTGCAGGATGTAACTGGAAAACACGTACAAAAATAGAGACAGCCTTCTGCAGGCAAACCTCACTCTGACATTGCCTGAGTCAGCAACAGCATTCCTCTAAAGGGGAAAATTACACAGCAAACCATTTTATAAATGATATTGCCAATGACAGACCCTCTCACCCTTCTCCAAGCAGCATACAAGCTTTGTTTTAATTTATGGCTATTTCCAAGCTTTGAATCTAAATGTCCTCCCAACATTCAAGTCCCACAAGTCACATCCCAGCTCCGGCCACTCCATACAGAATGGGATGTACCACAGGCATCATGGACTCCAACTCTACAGTCCATCCACTCTATTTTAGGACAATCTGACTTGAGTATTTGAAAATACTTCTTGCAGGTTTGTTCACACTGTCTAGTTTGGTTGAGGCTGGCTCCTCAGGGTCCAAATCAAGATCAGTAACAAGTGGCATCCCTCAGGGGTCCCTATTGGGACTGGTACTGTTCAGTACCGTCATTAATGACATAGCCAGTGGGACTGAGTGCACCCTCAGCAGGTTTGTGGATGGCACCAAGCTGAGCGGTGCTGCTGATTCACTTGCAGGAAGGGATGTGCCATCCAGAGGGACCTGGACAGGCCGGAGGAGTGGGCCCATGGGAACCCCATGAAGTTCAACAAAGCCAAGTGCAAGGTCCTGCTACACTGCAACTGTGATGATATGAACAGCCACGTAATTGGCTAGCCCAGTATTTAAATTCCCCAAACATCTTAAAACCTTCATAATAAAACAGGGTTTAGCTCATCACACGCTGCAGTAACTAAGCAGGAGGGACACAAAGTAAAAAGCTCTGTATCTCCCACCACATTCAATGAGGTCAGGCTACGTGATATTTTTATGCTAGTTGTAGCACTGAGGAAGCCAGCAGGCGCAGTTTCTGGTTAAGCATACAGCTCATATTAAAGGCCACCTCTGACCAGAGATTTTCAAAGATTTTTGATGGACAGAATCCAATGTGGATTGGTAGCAAGACTTCACAGCAGAGAAATGGTTTTTTCCCATCTGTGCTTCTTAAGCCCTGTTATCTACAATGGCTCTCTGTAGGTGTAAGGGAGGTGTGGGAGCTGGAGCAGTGGAGACCGCCAGGGAGCAAAGAGGACAAGTTGCATTTATTTGCACTCTCTGTGATGTGGAGACCTGGCAGAGGAAGGCATCTTCCAGCAAGCAGCTACTCAGCTCCTAAATCAGGTCAGCTACTGACACTCACTCTGTCTGAGTGAGGGACATGCTGGCGTTTTCCACGAAGCCCCCAGAAGGCAAGATGTTAACTGGAAGTACTCCAGCCTGACTTCCAACAGGCAAAAGGATTTAGCAGTGACCACTGAGGTGGTGTAGGGCTTCTCCTGGAAATTTATGACCAGCAGAGAGTAACAAGCAGAATAGACAAGAAACAACAGTACCAACAAAACAGCAGTGCCCAGACCACCACTGGCTGAGGGACTCGCAATATTCAAAGGCAAAAAGGAAAGCAAACAGCCCACTACTCCAAGGTCTCTCTACACCCTTCCTCTCAACACATGCACACAATGCTACTTAAGCTGGTAGGTAACAAACATTACTGGAATGACACACTGCTACACATAATTAATATATTAAGTAATTTGACCGCTGAGTGCTCTGTGATCAATACTTAATTATATTTCCAGGCAATACAACATCAGCCAGAAATTGAACTGGGTATACAATGCAGATACATAAGTTCCACGTAAAACCAAAACCATCACAAGAACAGCAATAAGTGGGACTTGTACAGGCGTTTCAGCAGCGCGCGCAGAGTGGAGAGAACAGATCACATCACAGATGTTTTCACAGTGAAGGAGGAAGAACTGAGCCATGAAGGTCACGATAAGAATGTCAAAACTGGCTGAAATGATAGGTTCAAATGACAGGAAGATAAGGATGAAGTTCTTGCACAGAGACTAAGGGGGGAAAAGCAGGACAGCTAGGGAAGAGGCAGAAACAAGGGCATTAAGGGAAGCTGGACATCCACGAGACACTATTAAGTGTACAGTGAGGTTTGTCTTCCAGCAGTCAGATGCAGGACTGCCAGACAATTGAGGCCACAGCAAAACCGAAGCACACAGAAAGCCCACCTGGGCAGGCCTGGAGAAGAGATGCTTTCAGGAAGGCAGTATGACCATTTCTGTTCCCGGTGTGGTGACCTGAAGAGGTTACTCACTCAGGCTTCTCTTCTCCACAGGACACATGAGGCACAGATCAGGCAAGTTTTATCCTCTCCCTTCATCAGTGGAGAAGGAATAAGCATTCGGAGGTATAGTAGAAGGCAGAGAAGAGCTGGGAGAGGAAAGGATTCCCCTCACCATTACTTCCTCAGTCTAGTTTGCTAGAAGGGCATCAAGTACTTCACCCCAACATCTTCTCTTTCAGAAATAACTGTGCTCATGCCAATCAGTGCTTTGCAGAAAAATCTGAACCTATTACTTTTTAAACAGGACAGCTGACCCAAAAGTAATTTCCAAGCCTGATCTTTGCATCCCACCATTCCCCACGGCAGACACTATTCCAAAGGCAACAAGGACTTGAACTTGCCCAAACTAAGAGAAGACTGCCTACAATTTATTCCTGAAGCCCTTCCTGCCTTCCAAGTGTCCAGAAATAGAAGGACACAAAGGAAGCCTATGTGTGAAACAGAGAAATCTTCGGAAAATTCTTCAAGATCCACAGAAGTATCCTTCCCAGCTAACAGTTTCCCTGCCTCTCCTTGGGAGATTTGCTAAATTAGCATCTGAAGTGTGCACTGCCTTCAGCTGTGAGAGCCCAGTTGCAATCTAGCCCTGAGGAAAGGGATTTGCTAGATGGCCCTGACTGAGTTAGTTCCTTTAACACTGTTGTGGCAAGTAGCTATTTCAGGCCTCCTTTTCAGCAAGGCCACATGCTCAGGAAGCAGAGAGGATGCTTGATCTGTAGGAAGAACCATCTTGCCACCAAGGTCCAGGGACCTGTATGGCCTTCAGGCTCAGTCTGCCATTTAAGTTCAGAGAACAGTGGCGGAGGTGTGACAAGGAAGCTGAAATGTCACCCCTCTGCTTTCCCACCTCAAAAGACCTTCCAGTAAGCAGAAATAGTCCTTCAGTGTATATAATCAAACTAGGATTCCACCAAGACAGATATTCCAGAAAAATATGTCAGGTAACAAATAAAAAGACTGAAGTGTAGCCAGCCATGCCTAAAGTAGGCAATCCTCAGCCTTTGCTAGACTATGCATAGAGGGGAGCCTTGACTTAATTTAATCAACCCCATTCAGTAAATCTGCTTTCTTGGCACACTAGCAGCCTCTTCCACTACATGCCTGTACAGGCAATGTTTCCAGCACGCCACTCCAAGGTCTCTTGTATGCCAACACCACACCTACTGTTAAAGGGATTGATTGCTCCCATCCATCAGCAAATGTCCATGAGCACAGCAAGAGCAGTCACTTCTGCACAAGGACCTCACACTCATATTAAAAATCAGAATAATTTCCTTCTAATGCAAACAGAAAAGAACTAATTTAAGTCTTCAGCATGGCTTCCCGCCTCGGCCCAAGTCTATGAAGAAGAGGGAAGACATATTTCTCAGACTCTTCTGTGATGCTGGCAGGGTGCTCAGGGGTTGTTTGGAGAGCTGGGAAGAGGTCTGGAAGGTGCTGACCTGCTCCAGGGAATACTGAAAGCAATATTGGATTGCTTGTCTCTAATGGAACTAGAGAAAAAAAATCAATTGCAGTCGACTTCTCTGTTAATGACACAGACAGGGCTGTTTCCTCTGGAAAGATCGACATGCAGTGTGCAGCAGTATCGATACCAGCAGCATTATCAACACATGACATTTGGAAACTTGGCACGGAGACAACAGCAGGCAGACTTCAGGGAAGAGCAGCTCAGGGTGCAGGCAAATGAGAGTTCAGCTTAGCTTACCCAAGAGTTTGTTGCTGCAACAGCAGCAGCCGCCTTCCGCCATGCTTCCCACACACCCTCCTACCCCAGCTCTGGTGCACCTCCAACAGAAAAAACTAACTCACTTCCACCCAGGTTAGTTTTCTGCTAGTTTAGTGAGCTGAACCAAATGAAGTCAGCATCAGGCCAGGAAGATGCATAGTCAGGAGCAGGGGAAGGAGGAAGCACACCTCATCATCATCAGCGGCAGGCTGTTTGATGCAGCTGGACTGATCTTGCAGACTTCACCCCTGAGATCTAAAGAGCCTATCGTCTATTTTAGACAGAAGTTAAAATTTATCAGTAGCAACATATCTCTAGATCAACTGTTGTCTTTATTCCAGCCTGAGCACACGAGCACTCCAAGTTCCCCGGATGGGCTTACAAGCAAGGGCAGAGGCAATGTCCACAGAACTTCTCAGGGCTGGGGGAACAGTGGGGCTCAAAAGATTTGGCACTGGTGGTATCTACAGCCTTCTACTTCCTCAGATCACTAGCTTGTTTTTTATAATAGTTATTAGGCACTGGAAATTTTTAAGTGCCAGTTAAGCATTTTGAGGAAAGTACTGCTATAGTCTCCAGGTTTTCCCTGCTGTCAAAAGATGGGATCACCCAACTTGGCTACCCTTTTGTTCTGACATGGTACACCAGCTCATATGCCAAGCTATGTGGGAAAGATCTTGTCACAGTTAGAGGTTCAGAAGTGACAGCACTGACCAAGCCCTGAGAAACAAGAGAAATGGGAAAATCATTGCTTTGTGCCTCTAGGTAATACCCAGAGGTAATTACCAATTACTTCTAACATGGTAATTCCAGCAGTGGGCAGGACACTGGAAATTAAGCAACATTTCAGAGTTTGATGAGTGGAGACTTCTTTTGTTTTAGTTTTCTTCACAGAGCCCAGACCAGAAAATACTCAATCATCTACTAAACTCATGCTAAAAAAATAACAAAGGGATGAAGCATTGCAATCTAGGAATACTACTGCCTTGTGCCTAAATTACTCTAAGTAGATTAGCTGAACTGCCACAACATGAGATAAATCTGTTCTAAGGCAGAGTGCAGTCCTCTCCTCTGCTCTTTGCATGCTGCCAGGAGCCCAGGTGTGAAAATCCTGTTGATATTTTGGGACAGAAGAAGCAGCAAGGCTGAGATGGATCCTGAAATACATCCTGATTTCAAGGTTCTTCTAGGTTTATTCAAACCAAGCAACAAAAATGCATAACCATGCTACTTCAAAGGGCCAAGAGCCCTGTATCTAGCATTGGCATAGCTCACTGTCCAAAGGTCAGGCTGACCCACTCCATCCCTCACCTTGCAGGCACATCTCCCCCACCCACAGGAACCACAGAAATGTGTACTTCTCACCATCAGACAAAGAGGGGAAGAAAAAAATTTCCTGATCAAACATCTCAGCACCAATTCCCACCCCGATAGCAGCCTAGAAGTACAAAACAGAAGTGACTTCAGAAACAGCTCAGGGGTCAACATCAAACGGGCAGTTTCTGACCAGCTTTAACACCAGCTCATCAACAGCCTGAAAAATCTTCCTTCCTCTGCAATTTCACCTTCTCCATTTATGTTTCTAGCTGCAGATTTCTCAGCTGGGTTCTGCCTCTTCCCAAGGAACTAATTAGAAGACCGAACAGCCAAAAGGCAGCCACTGTGGCTCTATCGGAAAATAAGGCAACATGTGGCACAGGAGAAGGAAGACGGCCAGAGACAAGACCGGGCATGACACCACGGCTTGATTTCCCAGCCAGACTCAGATGCTAGCTCAGGTTTGACTCCAGAAGAGCCATGTTGTTAGACAGGAGGAGGCAAGGGAGGGGAGCAGCTGGCAGTGGACTCCCAACAGGAAACTTGGATGCATGCTCTGAATAAAGAGCTTTTGGGGTGAACCCTGACCACATCTCCCACATCTGTCTGTTGAACAGTTATGATGAACACTGCTACATAACATATTCCTCTCTCTCTTCTTCCCCACAGATGACTTGAGTAATAGCTGAATAGTTTAGTCTCTCATGGCACAAATGCCTCTCCCCTCTTCCTATGGTCCTGTAACTGTCCCATGAATGAGCCTTTCACCACCTCCACAGTCTCTCTCTGCCTTTCCTACTCACTCTCTAGATGTGAACACCTCCATCTCAATACCCAGAAGGGAGACCTTGGTAAGAGGTCAGGCCACCAAGACTACAAAACATAAGATTTATCAGCTCAAGGCTGCACCAGGAAGCTGGTGGTAAGAGGCTGTGCAAGCACACCAAAGGTGCACTAGGTTTCAGATAGAGATGGCAATGAAAAAAGTGCCTGCACTGGCTCTTGGAAAACACCTGATGTGAAGAAAGCAGGCAGCCAGAGAGATGCTCTCCTGCGTGGGCCAAGGCACACTCAGTGCAGCCTTACTGCATGTGAGCATCTCGCGTGCAAAGGTTTCAAAGTTAAGTGGGATCCCTGCACCTGCTGCTATAGTGACAGGCTCCTTCCTCCTGGTGTGTGAACACCTCGTCACTCTAACAGGAGGTCCAGCCTCCTCGTCTCTCGCTGACTTTCTCCGGACACTAAACTTTCCCCAAGGAAAGGATCTCAGGAAAGAAAAAAGCAGGAAATAAAATGTTGATGATGCAAGAAGAAAAATACAGTAGATATTTGTAACATTTGGTGGCACTCACAGGCCTACCTCTGTGGCCTGACTGACATGTCTTACATGCTGTGTGCTTGCAAATAGCAAATTCATAACTGGTCCCAGGCATATACAGAGTGTAAGATACATATAAAAGCAGTGGTACAGCATCAGCCACCCCACTGTCCAGTTTGGCCCAGACCACACACCCAGAGAAGAGTATGTGGCTACTAAAGAAAAGATGCAAGCATGACAGAAACTTCATGTTGGATGTGCACGTGGGAATTTCAGAAGGAACAAACAGACACAGCTTGAATTTTGGAATAGGCCAATGAACAGAAGAAAACAGAATGGGAAGAGAAGCAAAGGAGGGGACTAAAAGCTCTAGTCTGCTTTAGGAATGGGTGTGAGGTGAGAAGAAGAGTTTGGGCAGAAGACCACACAATCCCAGACTGCAGAATGCAGAGTTCAAACATCAGAGGTACCTTTAACAGATTCACCATGGGGACTGCTTCTCTGTTAGCTAGCTTGGGCAGCCTCCTACTCCTTCCAACCCTCTTGTGGGATGGGCTGAAATCCAGTCCTACACAACCCTGCCTAACACTGGCAGTTTGTGATGAATTAGCCGAGAGCAGGAGCACAGACACAGTGAAACTGAAGGGCATCTCCTGCCTCGAGCTTGGTGGTGGAAGGACTGAGACAGTACGTTACACACTATCACCCCGACAAACTGGCCATAGAGTTTAAGCAGAACTGAAACTGCTGCAGAAATCTGGCCACGCGCTACAGGGTGGAAATCTATGATTGCACCAGCTGGCACAATTGGTACGGCACACCACGGCAGGGCAGGGGAAGATGCAGGGACGCGACAGGAAGCTTCTCTTCCCTAGGTCAAGACTTGCTATGGGACAACTTGCCACTCTAAGCCTAGCTGTCCCTGAAGCACTGAACAAGCACGATCATATGCTCAAGCCCAGGAGAGTAAAGCTCCAGGCTTCAGGGATGTAAACCAGATATAAACCAGGGTGTAAACACTGGGATGTAAACCAGACGCACCCTTTGCTTGGGACAAAGGGGTGGGACGAAGGTTCAAGCCTCTTCTAAGGAAACCTCCCGTGCCTGACCCTGGGTGAGACTAATGTGCAGTTAATCCAATCACACTGCCTCTGCCTTTCCACCCAGCCTCCAAACAGTTGCTTCCCAGCCATTTAGGCTCAGGTTACCCTTCTTCCACAGCAGCAGAAGGAGCTTTTCTATTGTCTACTATATTCTTTCCCTGTTTGCTTGTTTAATCATAACCTCTCCTCTCCTCCTCAGTGCTACAATAGCTGATATTTCCAGTCTTGGTTGTAGACCTTACTGTCCAGACAAAATCTGCACACCCCATTTTGAAGCAAGAAACATGGAGCAGATGCCTCGTATCTTACAGAAAGGTTATGTGTTACATTTCTGTACTTTACCTGAGATAGCACTGCCAGCAAACTCCTGCTGTATGCAGGAAAAAAATTTCTTTCCCACTTCTTTTTTCCTCACCAATTAATAGCATGACAGATCTGAAGGCCAGCAGGAAGCACAGGAGAGAAGAAAGCAGTACAGACTAATGACTGCAAAACACACTGGGTAGATTTAGCAATTTTCAGCCAGTTACAAGAACGCTACAGACAGAAAGGACGAAAAAGCCCAAAGCCTAACTTGTACCCCTGAAATATTTTAATCAGCTCCCCTCGATTCCAGCAGGTCTGCCATAGAATTGTATTAAAGGCAACTCTGCAAGGTCAGATTCTTAACCCTTTCATTTCAGTTTCTAAATTTCATTAGAAATACAGTGACAACTTTATGCTAAAATAGCCAAATGGCAGAATTACTGCATGAACATCCTTCTTGCACATTTCCAGGAAGCCTGCTGCCTCTATCCTTCTGGTGGTTTCATTCGAACACCTCCTCTTTGCAAGGCTCCCCAGAGGTCGACAGGCACTACTGTTCGGCATTCAAATAATTAAAGATTAGCAGTCCATGTGTTTGGAAAAAAAAAAAAAAAGACCTCTCCATAGCATTACAAATCCAGCTGCTCAGTTATGCAGGAGAGCGGACTAAAGCACCTGTGCAAATTAGGAGATAAGACATCACCTGCAGTTGCAGGCCAGGGTTGCAAACCCAACGGAAACCCAAAGACGCAACCCACGCAAGAGCTGCAGCCAGCCCATCGTAACGCCCACTGGAACAGCCATGGCCAGCCTCCCCCCTTGCCTTTCCCTCTGCTCCTGCCAACCACCCGCAGAAGCAACACACAAAAACCCTGTAGAGCTTTAACAGAAGGCACTTTGAGGACCTGAGTCTGCACGTGGGTGTCCAGCTTTACCACTAGTAAATAGTACCACTGGGCTATGAACACATCAGGCCTGACCAGAGCTTCATGCAAGCCAATACCAACAGGGCCAGTGATCACTGTCCAAGTACAGAGTGGGTGCATTTAGTACCCCAATGTATTTTTATATGGGGGGATCTGACCCCTTACTTTGAAGCCCATGCAGGTACTAGAAATTCAGAACACCTACGTGCAAGGAGTCCCACAACTTAACTGTCATTTTCCTGAAGGAACTTTGCCCATCCTGAAACCAGCACCTTCTACTTCAGGTTCATTTCTTCCACTTATCTCACTGGAAGAGACTGGGAATAAGTCTAACTCTCTTCACCTCTGTGGCAATCATATTTTACCAAACTTCATCAGCTCTTCTTTTCTCAGACAGTAATTTCTTCCAGGCAAAAGAGCTCTGATCCTTTAATCATTGCTCATATTCCACGCCTTTAGCATCAATGCTGAAAAACTGATCTACAGATAAACACAAATGCTCTGACAGGACTGCATTTGACTGCAGACACTGTTATAAGCTCATATATCCAGGCTGGCTGATGGCTTTACTTCTGAGATGACAGGCACATGTGCTTTTTCTGCTCCTGTGCTAAAAAAGCTCAGGGAACCCTGATATCACCTTCTATACATTCACAGCCACGAGTACTCAGGTGACGTCTACATGCCAGCAGGAAAAAAAGCAGCAGCAGAGTTTCTGGAGATGATTCCTTGCTGCTCCAATCAGAGTGCATGAAGTAATTACTCTGAACCTTGATCAGAGCTCATTAGGAACACAGCAAAATTTCCACTGTTATTTTAACTGTTGATTAATTCTCTTTTCCTGGCAGATTTCCTTGGATTCTTTAACATGTCTGGTCTCAGGCTCCCCGTGGTGTGAGTTTGTTTCCCCACTCCCAACAGTCCATGCATTGACAGGGAAATGAAAAAAGTAATCACATGTCAGAGCTTGCCCTTGATTTTTAAGTCTTTGTGGCAGATTAATGTAGTGCGTTCCCCCTCCTCATGCTGTCCTATCTATTGCACAACTGTACGTCAAGGAGTTAATCCTGCCATCTGCAGCTGTCAGAGCTCTGGCGCACCAGGAAACCCAAACACCTAACACTTCGGGAGCACCAAGGGAACTGAAAGTCCAACCGTACCTTCTACCGCTGAACAGCCATATATTAATCACATTAATTTCTTTTACCCGATAACCTGCTCAGTCAACATATACAAGATAATTTTAGATTTAGAGATGAAAAAGAGCTCAACATCTCAGCCTGCATAATGCCAGCAGACTTTCATTATTTACATAACCTAAGAATTATTAGCTCAATCCCAGACACATTCTGATCAGTCAGTTCCAACACCACTTGCATTGTAAGTGGCTTTATAAACTGCTGCACACATAGAGGACTGCAACACTAACATAAATACAGAGTAGGATGGGGGTGAGAATACCCAGGAAAGCTTCCCAAATAGTTTGTGACAGGCATGTATTTGACCTTCAGCCCCCAGCACACCATTCAGCTTTGTCTACATGCAGTCGGGCAACAACTGACACACAGGATCGGCAATGCTTAACACTACTGGAGCCTCACTGCCCATGCTTCCCCTCTCCTTTTTTTGGAGCACGTATAGCAGATTTCAAAACTGGAAAGCATTTGAAGAATGGAGCTAGACAAATAATCGCCTGGAGAAGTACAAGGCATGAAATCCACACAGCTCTGGTCTGAGATGGGGTGGAGAGATAACTCGATCCCAATCTCAAGTACCTATTGCAGGTTAGCATCTGGTGCACCCAGGTACCCTCTCCTGCCTGATGTAAGCACACAGCCCTCCTAGCTCAAAGGGCTGGCAAGTTATGCCCAGACCAGAAACAAGCTGAATTTTTCTTTGCAGCACTAAAAAACTGACTACCACTGACAAGTAAATGCTTCACCACAACATCAAGACTGAAGATGCCAAGCGAAGCCCCTAAAGCAAAGACAAAGGTGATCCAGTGTCTGCATGAAGACTGTTATGATCATAATGGCCCTTTAACCTTGAAAAGGTCTTACTCATTCTAGCATTCAAACGTGACACAGTGGTGTTTGTGGTGATGGTGTTGTTGGTTACACAGTCCAGCGAGCCTAACCCATGAAAACACTCATTCCAGTGTTGTCCCAAATCTGGGTTCTTCATGCAGTGTGCAAAGAGCCAATCAACACACCGAGTCAAGATATCTGTCTTCCATTTCTAGTCTGCAGAGTAGGGTGCCAGGCATCTAACACCAGCCAGAACTCTGAACACATCAAGCATTCCTTTTTTGTAGTAATAAAACGCAGCTGATTGGCATTCTCAGACTTCCTTATCCACTCTCACCCACCCTCATCATACATATACATTTTATCTCATGTATAAAACATTTGGGGAGGTCCCCTAATTAGCATGCTCATTATTCACAAGTGGGTGTGTAGTTTAGTATTATAATTACCTAAGGTTACTATAGGATACACTCTCATTTTGATTTTATTCCAAAATCGTGCACATAAAACTCCAAAGCAGAAATTTACAGCTTTCTTACCCTGGGAGTTTCTGTGTTGTCTTTGTTTGAGATTAGGTATGTTCCAAGGTTTCGATGTGACCATACTCAGACACTCTCCCACAAGCCTACACAGTTGCTTAATTTGGAATCTTAACCCTCTTCTTTCAACATCACCAGGAGGGGCCCAAGCACCTCAAGTGTCCTTCCCTCCCTCTTGGGCGCACAGACTGCCCCATAAGTGGAACTGGGCCAAACACTGCCTCACTGCCTCTTCCAGCATCTGACATTTCTGGTGGCTGCTGCTTTTGTGCCCTCTCAACCGCTCTTCCCGCTTCAGTGAACAATTTAGAGCTCCCAAAAGCCCTGAGGCACTAATACAATCACCAGCTCTGCCATCTTACGCAATACACAACACTCTCACAGCAACCTCTCCCCCCAGCCCAACCCCCCAACAGCCCTACACCCACCCCCCACCCTCCCACTCCTCTTTTGCCCGGCTCCAGGGGACACACAGGCACTGTCTTTACCAAGCCCCTCGACAGACCACCCTGACCATTACCTCACTACAGACCTCCTATGGAATTCTTCATCTCCTGCCAAAGTTGGCCTTGACCGCTCTGCCATGGACCCTTTGTCTTTCCCACAATGATTCTCACACAAGACAACTGCCTTTTTTCAAAGAAGTCTTCAATTAGAGCAAGCCACTCTACTCCAGTATGCCCATTTGGCTCACTTAAGTGAAGATGAAATCTTTAAAAAGGAAAAATCAAGATCTGAGACCCTCTAGGAGAGGCAGAAGTTATTTTTTTCTCCCTCATCACCTTTTATTTGAAACTTGCAGGACAGGATCAGTCACCCATCGGGGAATGCTGTTGTCCTGGCAGAATCTATTTTAAAGCAAGCAAAATTTTGAAAAAATGACAGAGCTCCACCACTTTGTACTTCATGCTCTCTACACCTCTGCCAGCAGCAGACGCATACACTAACAGCCTCAGCAAAAGGCATGCACTGCTGCACAGCATTTATACCACGCCTGCATTAGCACAAACAGGTGCTCTCACCACAGCCCCATCTACCCTGTGCAGTTATGAGAACCAGCAGGTGCCAGAAGAGAGCTGGTGCAAGAACACTCCTGTCGTTAAAAGAAATAACGGGGTGGGTAAGGACCAAGCCATAGTAGGTGCTTCTCTGACACTCCCTGCTGTCAGTTTTCAGAGCTGCCAGACATTTGGCATTGCCTCGATCTTCTCAGCTTTGGGACTAATCAGAGAGCCCTGAGAAGCAACAGTCCCCTCGCCTCTCTGTGCTTCAGTATCCCCGTGCTTACAGGGGAACATGGGCCTGGCATCATTCCTAAAAAAACAGTGATCCTCAAACAGAAATACTACACACCCCTTCCCAAGCGGTAGGGAAGGCTTAGGCTCACCATGCACAAAATACACCTACTGAGAACACCTGCATCCCCCAAAACATACTGTATTAGTTCTCAGAACGAGAGAGACTTTCACTGTAAAAGAAGGGCCCACAGAAGATCTTTCCATATTGCACAGAAGATGCTGGCAAGGAGTATTTCTCTGTGGTGAAGAGCGCTGCTGGCATGAACACTCTGCCTGCTAATTTCCTAATATGGACCAAACAGTCAAAGGGGTTTAGATCCACACGTTGTCTGTCTACAGACTTACTGCTGGTGCCTCACTTTGTGTAAGGCTGAGTTTAATCTTTTTACCCTATTGACAGGATACTAATTTTTACCTAATGGACCAAGAGCTGCCAAGCACTGTGAGGCATTTTTCACATTTTTCTGGCTTTGTTCAGTTTTTCTTTCCTGATTGGGACCTTCCCATTAGTCCTGCTTTCACTGAGGTGTCACAACAAAGACACAAAGAAATGCCAGGATTGCAAACCGGGAGTGCAAAGCACAATCTGGACTTCTTCAGTAGGTGGGACTGATCCAAGCCGCTGTGCCAGGAACAACGTTTGCCAATATCAAGAAGGCTATTCCACTTCAGTGGTTTGCGGGCTTGGATATTGCCACCCTAAAAAATAAGTAGGACAGAAAGCAGCAGCCAAGTCCACCCTGCTGTGCGCTAGAGACCCCACCCATGGGAGGAGCACATGACACCTACCAAATCCTGAGGAACATGCAGCTAAGCGCCCGTTTGGGTGAAGACGTCCCCCTTTGTGTAGGGGAAAGGGTGATACAAAAATCTGCAGGATGTAATGCAAAAACACCCCAACACATTCTAGGAAAGAGAGAAAGGTGTCATGTCTCCCCTGCCAATACTCACAAGGGCTCCACCGTCCTGGGCTAAGAAACTTCAGGAAGAGGAAGATTCAGCAAACATTCTCAAGGCAGAAAACCCATTTGTACATCTCTTGAAATAGTAATTTTCTTCTAGTTAATGAAGTTTTGCTTCCACTGAGGACCTTACAAAATCAGAGCCATCTGTTGGAAACCAATGGCTGATGCTGCTAAAACTGAAAACCCCATGTTTCCTGCTATTGCAGCTGCCTTGAACCAGCTCACATCCCCCCAAGAGGTCAACAGTGTGCAAAATATTGCTAATAAAACGTGCATTGGAGACATTTGCTCCTAGCCAGGATTTCTACATAGCTGTTTCTGAAGCCAGAAACACACTAGCTGCAAAGACAAACAGCGCCACAACCTTCTTCTATGAATGTTACATAATAAATAATGCATTTAAGTATTGTGATGTAGGGCTCCAAATCCCAGCCTCACTTAGCCTTTAAAGACTGGTGCCATAATTATTTATAGTATTCGTATTAGAGGAATGGGGGGGGGGGGGGCATACTATCAGATCTCATTTAAAGATTACTTTCAGAAGAAGCAAGTTTGGTTCTTTAACATTTTCTTCGAGTAGAAAAAGGTGGCTGCAGCAGTTGGGGTAGAGCAAACAAATCGACAGACACATATGGACATATAGGTCAAATAAGAATTAGGCTGAGCAAAACCTAAGTTAGCTGTGAAACATTCCTTTGGCTGCTCTTCCACATATGGTGCTAGCCATTTGTGGTTTAATCTTAAAGAAGCTCCATCTCATCTGAGCCTGCAACACTTAACAAGCTTCCAAGAAGCAAATTTTTACTATAATTGCTCTATGTTTCTTTATACTGGGTAACCTTTTCACACAAGCATAGATGCTTTATACGCTTATTGCACTAGGAAGAACTGAAGGAAGAACTGGAAAATTTTGTTCTGTGTCCTGCGGAGGAGAAAAATATCATTCAAAAATATAGAACTGACCTAGAAAAACAAAGTTATTCTGCTGCCCTCTAATGAGCACATCTAACATCTGAAAAAGAGCACTCTCAAAGAGACATGTTCTGTTCGGCCACAGGCACATTCCTTCATGCTGCAGTTGTCAGCACTGCAGTCACAGGTGGAGCAAGGCAACACCTCCTACACAGCAAAGACATGCAGAAGAAACATCTGGATGGACCCGAGACCTATTTTATACTTTCCTGAGCTTAGGCTACAGCATATGGCTGTGTCCTGTTTTGTTCCCATTCCTTCCCCAAATAGAAGGAGGGAAGAGGTTCCTAATTCTGACCTTCAGGACACGAACAGGTATATCTATCAGCTCACCTCTGCAGCATTCATGAGGACCATCCCCCCTTCTAAAGTTACTTCCAAAGTACATTTGCTGCATTCACCTTCCCTATCCCTTCCTTGGGTCCATCTGGGTGCTATTCATAAATTCAATCTCTTAATTCAACCCAGCAAAGAACACACTGTAACCTCATGCTATATAGTTAGAGTGTACGCTTCACTGTCACAGAGGGCCATGATGTTGTCACAGATACACAGGTACAACAGAAACAGGGAGGAATGACTTGCTTAAACATCTGTGAGTATTAATGAAAAGCAAAGGAATTCGGTTCTCATGCAAGGGTGTCTCTGGATCTCCACAGTGCTCAGAAGACATTCAGTTGAAAAAGGTGGTAAGGAAGGGAGAACAGCCACGGAGCAACAGTTCTACCTGGTACTGAATTTAATCTCAACTTTTACCAAGCAACAGTAAAGTGGTGGGTTGACTGTGGCCAACTGCCAGGTGCCCACCCAGCCTCTCCATCACTCCCCCTCCTCAACGGAACAGGGTGAGAAAATAAGATGGAAAGTTCGTGGGCCGAAGTAACAGGGAGATCACTCACCATCACAGGCAAAGCAGGCTCAACTTGGGGAAAATTAATTTAACGCATTGCCAATTCAAATAGAATTGGGTGGTGAGAAACAGACACTAAAACACCCTCCCCCACCCATTCCCCTTCTCCCAGGCTCAGCTTCACTCCTTCATTCCCAACTCCTCTACCTCCTCCCCTGAACAACGCAGGGGGACGGGGAGTAGCATTAGTCAGTCCATCACAGCTCTGCTCTGCCACACTCCTTCCTCCTCAAATTTATCCACTGTGGTCCTCTCCACAGGCTGCTCAGTGTCTGGAGCACCTCCTAATCCTCCTTTCTGACTCTGGTGTTCACAGGGCTGTCTCTCACTTTTTCCCCCACTCCTCCACCTGTCCAGCACTTTTACACCTGCTTAATTACATGTTTTCTCAGAGGCACCTCCGCGGTGGCCAAGGGGCTCAGCTGTGGCTGCAGTGGGTGCAGTGGAGCTGTCTGGATCCAGGTGGGTTGGGAACAGGGCAGCCCTGACCTCTCTCCTGCTACCAAAACCTTGACTCACCCAATACAGGTAAACAAGCCAACACCCTCTATTCTGGAGGAAGAAAAGACATGAAGAAGTTAAAATAAACCCATATAAACAGCACCTACATATTTGTATGCTATTTCCACAAATAAAAACTGCTCAGCTACAGGCACTAAAGCAGCAAGCATGCCTGCAGCTGCAGAGGAGTACACATAAGCCCAGCCCTGGGGTCACAGACTGCTGGCATGAATCAAAAGCAATAGCCAGAAGCTTCATGGAGAAAAAGATGAAAGTGCCACTGAACAAAGCAACTTAAAACTCAAAACCGTAATTTCTGTCAGCAGAACTCCTGCAGTCTGGAACAGCCTTTCCCTGCCTCCCAATCCACAAGCACACCAGGTTGTTTCAACTCAAAGCTCCTTGCAAAATAACTACTGAATACAGTCAACACAGCCTGTACCTGTCACAGCTAGGAATGTCCTACCCATGCTAAAGAAGCCCATTCCCAGTTACATAAGAACACTCAGTAACACGAATATACAAGTAATCTTTATTTTGAAAGGAAGGAGAGGAAAACATGGAAGTAAAACCAAATTTTAAAAGTCATATAGCTAGGAAATGCAACGGAAGCACATCAGCCCAGAGCATGCACATGCACAGCCACATTAGGCACGAATGTCCACAGCAACCCCAGAAGCCAAAATTCTTTAAGCAGATCTATTGATTTTCTGTGTGTCCTCCACGCATAGTTGAGGACACGGCACCAGTGGGCCAGGAAACAAATTTGTGTGCCCCATTTTCCCTCGGATATCCTACCAGGGAGGGACTCTCTGAAACATGACATTTCATTAGAGTTGGTTGACAATATCACTAAAGACAATGCTTCCAGGAGTACCTTCCAGCTGACAGTCACTCATTGCCTGAACATCTGCTTGGATAGCCTCTTCTTCTCCTACAGGATCCATTTTCTGTGGTTAGCTTCACAGCATATTTGCAACACTGCTAGTTCAATCTAAACCTGTCCAAATTACCACTTCAAACAACCCAGAATATTTCAGTACCCACTGCATTTAATTCTCGCATAGGCTTGTTTCCTGCATTTAGTTTAGACAATGTCCATTGAGATTTGACAGTGTTAAAAACTCCATTTAAAAAAAACCCAAAACTTACTTCCTTTCTATAAGCCACTTGACTAGAAAGCTAAACCCAAATTATGTGCCATTACCAGTTATGTCACATACGAACATCAATAACGCCACTTTTGAAGCACTGAAGTGGGCAAACAGACCTTCAGCTGGTACACACATTTCTACCTGAGCGTAAAGAAAACCTTTGTGCATAAATTGCTCACAAAGACTTTTTGAATACCTCTGTATCGGAGGATCCCCTGAGCAGAACGGCTCTCAGCACAGGAGCCAGCACTACATACTATTTCTTAAATGTGCACTGCAATCAGTGGTGGTCTGAGAGAAGGAGGTGGCTCTGGGAGAGTATCACGTTTTCCCATAATTATAACCTATGGGCCATTAGTACTGTAACTGAAGAATTACAGATTATCTGTCTCCCTATTAACAGACTGTAAAATTTAGAAAACAAAAACAAAAACAAAAACCTCAGGCAAGCCAGACTTGCTACTATTCCAATAAAGAATAATTTACACAGAATAATACTATAGGTCCCACTTAGTCTGAATTATAGACATCAACTCTTGAGACATCTGCCATTAAATACACAGCCTGTAGCTCAGATAAGACCCACATTAGCAGGGCAGAGATTTATCCCTAGGTAAATCAGAAATCTGATTTATAAAGATGATGATCTTAGCATAGAAGTTCTTGGAAAAAATACCCAAGCAAAATAACCTTCCTCACATGGGCATTTGCCAGGGGTACTAGCAGAGGAAAGAGGAGGTTGATTTATTCCTGCACCCAAAAAGCCTGTCAAGGCAAGTCAGAAGGGGCAACTCAGAAGAAGGAGACCTTGCATGTCATCCACCCTTTACCAGCCTCTACCAATTTTCTAAATAGAGCGTCTATTAAATATTAAACTCCCAGGACGCATATTTCAGAAATACATTTGACAGCTTGACACAATTCCATACTGACGCTGGTGACAAGGGAAGAGCTCTAACTTCCAGAGCTGTCAATCTGCCCTCTCCACAAGCGCTCCTTCATCCCTCTTGGGATTCAGTTTCTCAGTTCACGCAGTGTTAAACTGTTCCTCTCATACCCCGTGAGAGGTTTTCATTACGGGGACTTGTGCTGGGTGGTATCTTCACCACCAGTGCAGAACTGCGCCTCCTCTCTCTTTGTAGCATTTATAATTTTGTAACTTGATTATGCCAAAGCTGTAACATTAGAACAGCATGGATTTCAGCTCATAACCCTCTTTTGTAACACTGCAGAATCAGTACTCCACTAAGCAGGGCTGATCTATTTTTGTGTAAGTAAGGATGTCTGACCGTTTAAAACTGATTTAGCAGGAGAATACCAGGCTACATTAGTATCCTTCTAAAGCCTTGGGAATCATAATCACACGGAGAAAGACACAGCATGACATGCAAACTGCCATGCCCCATCACACCTGACCAGGAAGGCAAGGAGGTACGCTGGCCCCAAATTCAGCAAGTCCTTCAGTGACACAAGGGCCTGACGCATTTCACCTAAAAAGCACACGCTTCAGCGCCCAGCTTTTACAAAGGCCAGAGGAAGGCTTTGCAAAAGCACAGAGCAGCACCTCCGAAGCCTCACCAGAGGCGTCCCCAATCCCTTCACTGAGGCTGAGGTGATGGTGACGATGGTGAGATCGCCATCACCCTCCTCTTCAGCCACCCAGCTTCAACACAGCCCACAAAGCAACACGTAAAGGCTGCTCCGGGGCAGACATGTACCTTCCAGCATTGCTAGTGGTGAATGTTACGCACCAGGCACAGCCGCAGGACCCAACCATAATAAGAAACTACAGGGATCTGACACATCGTTCAAACTCCTAAGACTCATTTCAGGCTCTTCCCACTACCAACAGCCTCCTCTCCACGGAGCAGACTGCAAACATCTTGGCAGCTTCGGGCACTCTGGAAAACATTACTGTGTTTGTGTAGTGCTCAGTATCCATGACCACTAGCTAACTGGAGGATTTTTTTTTTTTAAACATTAATTTTAAGAACAAGGACTTACCCACAGCTAGAGGGAGAGAAGGAAAAAAGGAAGCTAATTACTTCCATAAATATTAACACAACTGATTCCCATGATCTGGCAGAAGGCACTCACAACATTGAAATGGTCTATCTCCAGAAGGGCAGTCAAAGCACTTCAAGCAGTGCAAGTTTCAGATGCTCATTTAGCTCTTTTCATTTAATTGCACTGACTCTAATTAAAGTGGAGTTTCATACAGCTATTCTCACAGCCAGCAACACACTGCACAGACAATAAATTGTTAAACTAATTTTAAACAGCATGGATTTTTTATTTTTTAAAAAATTATTATTAAGGCACCAGTGTCTTTAGCTTTCAGTAGGATTCCCACTCCAAATTCTCCCAGAAGCCACCTACAGCAGGTCACTGTCCTCCATCTCAAGCAGTTTCCACAGCTTTTCACATCTGATGGAGAACTTGGCCAACTTGACTCTTGAAGCAAGGTCCCACTGATTTTCACCCTCTGACTGAAACAACAGAAGAGCCCTATGGTTTCAAGGTGCGTTGTTGCAACCTACAGCCTTCTGTTTGAGGCATCCTGCAGGCTGAGGGCATCTGACCTCACTGGAGAGGCTTCCCATCCCACAAAGAGCTATCAGAGCTCCTCTCAAACACCATGCAGTTTTCTAATGGCCTGCTATAAAACAGACACCAAAACAGCCTTTACAAGGTGATCTGGTGTCAAGGTAAGAACAGCTCCTAAGGATGCAGTCAAAAATCCAAATACATTTCAGCCAAAAAGCAAGGAAGAGGAACACAGGGTAAACTGTCACCTGGCACCTTATCAAACTACCAGGGTGGCTATCCTAGATGCAGCCTTGCTCTGCTGGTCAGCACCCTTCCATGCTCTTCACCTGCTCCCTCCTTTCTACTTCAAGCTGTGACATGGTCTTCTTAAGGGAACTCCCATCCACAGCCAAAAAACAACCTGCCAGTAGTCCTAAGCCTGAAATAAAAGTATTTTCAGCTATTGTCAACTCTGTAAATATATTAATAAATGGCATACTGGGTTATCAAATGTTAACAGCACTCTGTCTCCAGGAGGTTCAAGTTTTCCAAGTACTGTGTCCACCTCTGGGGCCCCCAACACAAGAAGGACATGGACCTGCTCGAGTGGGTCCAGAGAAGGCCATGGAGATGATCGGTGGCCTGGAGCACCTCCCCTGTGAGAACAGGCTGAGAGAGTTCGGGGTGTTCAGCTGGAGAAGAGAAGGCTCCAGGGAGACCTTAGAGCAGCTTCCCAGGACTAAAAGGGGCTACAGGAAAGTTGGGGAGGGACTCCTCATCAGGGAGTGTAGAATAGCATGAGAGTTAATAGTTTTAAACTGAAAGAGGGTATATTTTAATTAGCTGGAAGGAAGAAATTCTTCCCTGTGAGAGTGGTGAGGCCCTGGCTGCCCAACCTGGAGGCACAGGTTGCCCAGAGAAGCTGTGGCTGCCCCCTCCCTGGCAGTGTTCAAGACCAGGTTGGATGGGGCTTTGGGCAACCTGGGCTAGTGGAAGGTGTCCCTGCCCTGGGCAGGGGGATGGACTTAAAGGTCCCTTCCAACCCAAAGCAGTCTGTGATTCTGTGGTTTGATGCTATGCAAGAAAGGCACTGGGCTCCCCCCTGTTCCATGCTGGTCGGTCTCAGCTGGGACCAAGAGCCTCCTGGTAGGGTCAGTCTCCTCCCGCTCAGTGGCACCAGTTCAGGCTCTGGCTGCAGCGCACCACACCAGTCAGGGTACAGGGATGGACAGGGTTAATTACAGCTCAGCTCATGAAGTGAGCAATACTTTTTGGACTGTGCTTCTGCAAACAGGCAGTTAATGCAATAAAGACACATACAGTGTCCTTCACAGCCATTTCTGGATGCCAAGTCATTAACCTTGGGGCTGGGGGGGAGAGGAAAAGAGTATCACTTTGCCTGTTTAATCCCTGCCCAGCTCTTCCCCCTTCCTGGAAATTTTTCCTTTCTTGCAAATTCTTTTCAAGGTTTCAAGCACTTTCACACACAATGTCAGAGAAAACACAAGTTTATGGAGGGAAGTTTGCAGTTTGACCTGAGACCTGCATGTTTCAGTCCTGGGACACATCCTTGACCTGTGCAGGTTACCAAAGGACACACACACCTTGCAGAAGGTACATGGGTGGGGAGGAGAGAGGCACGCAAAGGAGAGGTGTGCAGCCCACGCCTGCCCTGGGACAGAGTCCTCAGGGCTGAAGGTGGCTGCACTTCGACTATTCATGTCTGCTGGGTGGATGAAGATACAGTAGGAGTAAGAATATGAAAGAGACATGAGGAACTGCCAAAATAGTTGCTGGCTTTCCTGAGCCCTTTTTCTTCCCATGTCCCTCAAGTCTGCACATGGAAGGGGAGCTGGTCTCTACCCGAGGCTGGATGCCCACTGGCATGTGTCATTCTCAGCCTGTTGGGGCAAGAGGTGAGGGATACTGCAGAGGTACTCTGCCTCAAAACCACAACAAGCAGCTGCCACCGCCCGCATCAGGGGCAGCAGGTGAGTGGGACAGGCTGGGAGCACAACTTCATGTGACAAAGGCTGAGCTTTACCCAAGCTGCAATAGCTGAAGGCTCCTTTAACGGCACTTGGGTGCCCTGTTTTAAAGATATGTTGATATCCAGTCCCCGCCCTCAAAAGTGAGAAATCCCAGCTTAAATGCCACTCAAACAGATGCTCCTCCTACGGCAGCATCCACGTGCCAAGTAGAAATTTTCAGATGTCAAAATCATTTCAGTGCAACACCACTAAGGGCATCGCCAATAGGCTACCTCTGACACCACCTTAAGGGAGAGCATTTCAACGCTCTCAAAATTCACACAGACCAAAGCCTGGGCAGCTAATAACAAAGACAGATGGAGCAGGAACATTTTGTCATTTTGGACTAGCACAGCACGTCACATTTTACACACACTGGAGATGCTACAGCCGCTCCTCACAGGCCAATCACTGTCATCCTCAGTTTGAGGAGCAAACCATTTTCACCCCTTCCTATCTGAAAAGTGTTACAGTGGGGAACAGCTTGAGAAAGGCTCTCTGCCCAAAACAAACACAAGATAAGAGTATGACAGCTGCCAGCACAGAATTAAATGTTGAAGAAAAGCAACAGCAGCAGAATCATGAAGATCTAGCAGCTTTCCACACCAGCAATGTGGCAAATGACCAGCACAAGCAGATTTAAAAATACCCCAAGTGCGCATTAAGAAAAAGCAGCAAAGGCTTAAAATTGATACTCAGAAAGGATGCGTTCATTAAAACAATCAGGATTAAATTATTTTTTATCCTTCAATTGCTAAACACACCAACATGGCAGAAAAGAAAAAAAAAAAAAAAAACACAAAACAAACAGGAAACCTCCAGCTTCATGAGGCTAGGCACTGCACTGTACCCAGGAAGGCACAGCTGAAGGGGACTATACGACATGGCAGGCACCATGCCATACAGGAGGTGAAGGAAAGGACCAAAATGTATGCAGTGGGAAGGCTGCCGATGTCTCCGGCCTGTTCTTACCGATTCAGGTCACCAAAAATCTGCCTAAAGAAGGTACACAGTGCTAAGATTAGACATAGCAGGAGGGCAGATTCACATCATGCTCTGCAGAGAAACACAGCCTCCCATCTTCCCAGCAGAAGCAACTTGCTCCTACCAACAGCACAACTCTAGGCTTTGCACAGAAGCATTTCATGGAGAAATGTGATCATGGGTGAGGACAGAAGAGGAAGAACCATAATACTGAAAGGCCACAAACAAGCAGTAACCCAACAAACAGATGGGAATAAGTTATGGGACACAAAGATTTGCATCCTGTCAGAGCTCCTCTTGAGTCATGAGGCCATGGCTGCAATTCTGCAAGCAACACAACTGTGGATCCACTGCAGTGGTAACCATGAGTCCAGACACTGCAGGAACAGCGATGCTGGAAGAGGAGAGGCCTTACGTGGATTCTGCCACATCACCCATTAAAAAAACAAACAGGAAAGCAAATCATGTCACATGAAGTTGGTGTATGGTCCCACGACAGCACCATGATGCCAACCAACCACAGCTTTTCTGCTTCTCATTTGAGACTGCAACAGAACAGAATTGGACAAGTGGCTGCAGAGCCCAAGGAGAAGGGAGCAGATACGTGACAGACACAGCAAATCTGGAACACCAGAGCAGAAGCTGAGGTGCAAACCAGAAGGGTATAGTCAATGACTCTGCAGTGGGAGGCCTGGTAACAGAAGGAACTCACAGAGTATCTAACAAAGGGGAAAAGCAAGGCTATGCACAGGCTGCAGACTACAGCAATTCCAAGCTGTCAGGTTGCTGCTTGGCCTGACTTTATTCTCTCCTGTCTCCACACTTCTTCAGGAAGAAAGGGACTTCCTTCTTTGTCAGATGTTCAGTAATTTCACTCCTCTGTTCCCCTCTGTGCTACTGACAGAGAAACCCCATGCTGCTGCAAGACCCCAAGCTCCTGGTCATCAGAGGACAAGAGCTCTGAAGATCCAAAAGGAAGTCAGAGATACTACCGCACGCATGGCTGAAACTCCCCTATAGTTTTGCATGACATTGTGCAAATCAGCAACAGTGAGGCCCAGCACAACCTCTGTTCAGGCTAATGTCCTACGTCACTCTGTGCATCCCACCTCGCTACAGAATCACAGACTTACAGAGTGGTTTGGGTTTGAAGAGACCTTCAGAGATCATCTAGTCCAATCCCCCTCTCATCTTCCACTAGCCCAGGGTGCCCAAAGCCCCGTCCAACCTGGACTTGAACACTTCCACCGATGGTGCATCCACAGCTTCTCTGGGCAACCTGTGCCAGTGTCTCACTACCCTCATAGTAAAAAAATGTCTTCTTTATATCTAGTCTAAACCTACCCTCTGGTAGACCTTATGGTATCCTTAAGAACCCTTAACCTGTTCAGGACCAGAGGCAGCAAATAGTTTTAATCCGTGTTTCACATTTTCCTGGCTCACCAGTGGCACAGATTGTTAGAGCAATCTGCAGGAAAAGCTACTCCTGCCACAACCTCAGAAATCAAGGTGACAAGCGAAAGTTTTATGAGTAGTTCTGAAGAGGTAGCACTTGCTGTCCTTGCACTTTTGCTTTCTCAACCACACATCTTGTCACAGTTCCCTTCTGGAGAAGCTGAAAATAAAGCAGGAAGCTGCCAGTCCAGCTGTTCGTATCATTCCACAACTGGTTAATCATCCACTCCATAAAAAGAGCCATTCCCAGGCAACTGGTTTGCCAGAGCCACATTTGAACAGGAACAGGCCCTTCCTTCAAGGAGCTAACATTGAGAAAGAAAAGCTAAAAAAAAAAAAATAAAGCAACCCCATCATATGACAGGACATTATTTCTGACTTAGTTGGAAACATTTAATTCCTGTGCTACAGAGACTCACCCAGATGAAATTTATTCACTCACACTAGTAACAGAGCTCCTTGCATGGATTAGATTACGGCAAAGCATTTGATTTACCTTATGTCAATAGCTAACTAAACTACACTGATAGGAAGTAATCTTTCAAGACATAACTCATGGACTTAACTCCAGTGTTCACAGTGATGATGCTGGATTTTGTTACCTACGAGCATGTGGAAATCATCTGGAATCTGGTGTTAAGATGAGCTAATGATTGAGGACAAGAAGCAGAGCAGGAGAAAGAAGTTGCATCAGGTCTGCTTCACAATATGACATGGCTCAGAGCTCCCTGTATTAAAATACTTTCCATGTTAGACCACCAGTTTATCCTCCCAAAACAAGGGGCCTCTTTCTATCTCCTTTCAGCCCCAGAACACACAATCCCTGACGTTAACTAAGATACTAACCCTGCTATAGATGAACTTTCCAACTTACTTATCATGCTCCTCCCTGATCCATCAGAATAACCGCAGCCAAAAGATGAGCAAAATCTGGTCACTTAATGAATTGAGAAAAACTAAGGGGAAAAAAGGTAGAGAGAGGTCTCCTCTCTCATTGGTGGCTAGAGAAAATAGCCCTGGAGCCCCAGCACACCAGCTTGCTTTCCTACAGGACTGCATCCCTCTGGCTCCAACGTATCAAAGTAGGTCTTCCAGGAAGTAATCATGCTCTGCTGTTGTTTAGCTAGTCCCTAGCACATCACTCAGGCCCTCCTCTTGCCCCAGCTGTCCCACCCTGCCTTGGTGGCAGTCCATGTCCCCTCCCTGCACATCTCGGTGGCCTGAGCCACCACACAGCCCCCTGACTGCCTCTCTGTGCTGCACACAGGGACCTCCTTGGATTTAGGACCACTGCCTGGGGGTGGGGAAAGCCTGCTACAACAGTCCTGCTACAACACTACAAGGCATTTCCAGGCCTCGATCGATATCTCTCCTTTTTTCCACCTAAGTAAGACCCAGCAAGAGCAGAAACAGCACACTTCACCTGCACATCCTAAACCAGACGAATCCTTGCATTAAAAAACCCCAACAGCCCACTCCATCAATCCTTGCAGCCCCTTTCTGAACCCACAGAAGCGTCCAGTGCCCATATTACCATCATGTGCAGTGCAGACACAGAGCCCAGAGCTGAATTTGCCACATGAGATGCAAAATGTCTTTCTTGTTTGGGTGCGTGTCTACCATCTGCTATTGTCATTGCTTCTTCCAGGTTTGTAGTGGAAGAGACAGCAGAGAACTGCACCCACCCTGCCTCATCATGCAGCTACCAGGCTTCCATCACACCCTGTCTCGCTGCCTTCCCAAAAAGCCCAGGACTTTTTGCTTTAGGAACAACTACACAAGTATCCCAGGCCTCCAAGCAGCCTTGCTGCCCTCCTCTGAATATTTGAGGGTCTGCTACATCTTTTCTGAGATGAGAGGACCAGGACCACACACAGCATGAAATAGTTGCATGTACCATGGATTTATTTATGGAGCACAGCAATACTCCCCAGGTCATTCTCTTTTCCTCCTACTTCCCAACAGCCCATTTGCTTTTTTGACCACTGTTGAGCTCCAAGCTGACATCTTCTGAAATCTAACCCAATTCCAAGCTCTTCCTCAGACTAGATTTTAATTGGAAGAGACCAGACCTGTAGAGTGAAGCACAGTGTAAAAATTCAGTATGCAAGGGGTATTTTTCATTTGCTGATTTTACAGGTACTCCAAATAATTCAGCAAATTCAAAATGTCACCTCTCTGCCTACTGTCCAAGCTGCCCTGACTGTCTTTGTTAGAGCCCCACAGTACAGGCAGCCTTTCCCCACACTGCACCCAAGGCCTGCGTGCTTACACATCTCCCCACACTCCCATCCTTCTGCAGGCTGCTTTGAATGAAGACGGGGCAACCAGAAACCTGCCTTAGGAATTAGGAACATGAGGAGAAGGCAGTCATCCTCTTTGACAACAAAGCTGAACACAAACCCTGAGAAAAAAGTCTCTCCAGGCCAAGCTGGGAGAGGTGATCCTTACTACAGTTTTAGCCTCAACCACCAACAGCATCTGAGGGTTTCAAATAGGCTCCTGCCTTTCTCTGCAGCTTGCTTCTTCAGCTCTCCACCACCTCCCAAATCTAAGGCATTCAGAAGAACTGGGATATGGCAGGGCATTCATGGCAGACACAGGAACGTAACAGTGGAGAGAAACACATCTCCTCTAGCTGCTCAATTAACAGTCCTCATTCACCTGTCTGAACTTCTGGTCTTAGAGCAAAAAGATGACAGGAACCAAGAGTCACCTCATCTTCTCCAGAGAAAATGAAGCAGAATATTTTGTCATGAGCACAGATACCTTCACAGCTGGGCAAAGGTAATCTGTAAAAGCTGCCCTGAGTGCCCAGGACATGTGGGAGAGAGGAAGGAACTACACAAGCATGCTGAATAGGCAGAGGATGGACAGAGAGAAAGTAGGGAGCCAGAAAGTACGTGCTAGGTATACGAGGCAGAGAGGGAAGCCAAGGAACCCAAGAGAAGTAGCAAGCTAAAGATGCACCATCATTGTCACCCAGTCATCCCTGTTACAGAAGGACAAAGACACAAGACAAAGGGGAAAGGGAGCTCCACAACCCTCCAAGTCTTCCAGGCAGGAGCAGGTCTGGCTGGCTCTTCCCCCTACCTCACACCGGTTCAGGAGTAACTGCTGTCCCTGCATCATGCTGTGAGGAGACCAGGCTTTCCAGGTGCCTTCTGCTGATCCAGCCAGTCCTCGCTTAAACAGTGAGGGGTTGTGCTGACAGGTGGCACCACAGCCAATGTCACCACCTCTTCCTTCTTACTTTTTCAGCAACAAGCAATCTCTTGATCCCTGTGTATCCTTCTGGGTCAGCTTCACATCTGACAGCTTCAGAATTAGCAGAGAGCACTCCAGCTCACATAGCTGTGGTGCTCAGGCTCTGTCAAGACAAAAGTTGGGTCCCCCAGTTCAAGCATAAAGCCAAAATGTGAAAGCCCAAGTGGAGAAAGGAACAGAGGCAGAATAGTAGTAGGAAGGTCAAATGTTTTACCCAGAAACATCTTATGCAGATACCTTCAACCATGCTGCAGTGCCATGGAAGCTGAGCCATGGAGTGAGATGCTGGTTCTCTGGGAACCACATCTCCAAAAGCAGAGGGCTGCAGGGTCTAAGGAAGAGAGATAACAGAGCCAAAACCTGTAGCTGCCAGCTGGGCTTGGTAACCCAGCAGAGTGTCTCCTGACAGGTCCAAGCTCTGTAACTGCTCCCTTGTTTCACTCTTGCCCTTCAGGTCTCTTTAAGCCCACACTGAAGTCTTCCTGGCTGTCCCTAAAGTGTCACAGCACAAGGCCAGATCATAACACAAAACACAGAGATACCAGCAATCTTCAATAATGTGAAGCAATCTTAGGTACACCCAGGACAAACATACCAGCTTTCGCAACTGCCACATAGGATCCTTGACAGCAAAAAAAATCTTCCTCAGCTGTGAAAAGCACAGGAGATAGAGAGAGTAAGCCCACTTACAGTCTGCCAACTTGACCTTCTCAGAGCAAATGGGAAAAGAAAACCTTCTTTTCAAGCAAATGGGAGAGAAACACTTTTTTTGTCTTGCTATTAAATCCTAAAATAACAATGTACAGGAGAATCCTACCCTGTGCACTGAACTACAGGGGGATGGGAGGAGAGGGGCAGGGAGGGCTGGAGTAAAGTTGAATTTCCTGCTGAACAGGCTCTCAGCAGACCAGAGATCCCAGGAGACAAAGCACTTCTGCCTACAATCTCTTTTCTAACTCCAGGGTGTCTGCCATTGTATGCACAGCCTAGTTACAGTTCACTGAATTAACACAAAAAAAATGAATTGATTTCCATAATGAAAAAAGCCTCCACATGGCTCCAGAGTGACACAAGAAGAAAGGGCACAGAAGCTCGGGAAGATCTAAAAAAAAAAATAAAATCCCTTTTTGCTTCATTGAATTGCAGTTTTGAGCCCCCAAATAAACAGCTATTTTTAGCTGATCATCTGGAAAGTGCAAGGGAGAACAAAGCACTGGGGTCAGCATCACTGCCTGCAGGAAGCCATCATGCAGCCTCAAGAGAGGGTTAAACATAGTCAGGCACTGCACATCTGCATCATCAGCACTGCACAGGGACCAGCAGCACAGGTCTATTTATAAACCAGACATGTACAGCTGTAGCCTGCAATGAAAGAGTAGGATTGCAGGCTGTCAGCCTGCAACAACACACTGTCTAATTTAATTAAAGAGATGGCTATGTTCACATGCACACACATATGCACACATGTCCTTTTCCCAAGAGACTCAGGAACAAAGAGCTCAGTGTTTTGAAAACAGTACATTTCACAAAGGTTTCTATGCAGAGGGCAAGCATCTCCAGCAAACATGTCTTCACACAAACTTCTTCATTCCCTCACTGTGACCAAATATGACCAATGGGCTATGGGTGCTACTGCTTACCACTGCTTGGGTAGCCACTAGCCCTTGGGTGGTTACTGGGTTTGTTTGTAGCCCTAGACATGAAAACAGTCACTGTAGCAGTATTAATCTGCATGGTGAGAAGAAATTTTACTTAGCTTGCAAACAAGGTATTCGGGAGTCACATGCATCTTCTGCACCAGGACAGATTGCTGTGCCATCCACTTCCATTCAGAGAGGTAAAACCCAGTTTCAGATACAAAGCTCGCTCTGCCACGAAGGAGCTAAAGGGAGGACTTCCTTGTTGTGGGACTAGAAACAAACACCTCAATCGTCTCCTCCCTGTTCCCATTCTCACTCCCCATACTCCCTGGTGAGCTGGACTCTCCTGCCCAGGATCCCTTGAGCCAGGGACCTCGCAACAGCAAAAGACAGGAAGAGAGAACTGGCTGCATCAGGCTGCTATGGGTAAAGCACTGTTGAGGCACAACAAGCAACTTGCTGACAAAATACTGGGGTATGAATGGCAGCCACTGGTGAGGCAAAAGCAGCCACAGAGGGAGCCCAAAGACCAGGCCACAGCCTGGGCTCTGCTGTCCCCTCAGCCTCTAGGGACCAGGTGTCTTCGGTGCTATGGGACATCCCTCCCGCAGGCATGGGGACATCCCACAGGCCACGGGGACATCCCACAGGTGGGGGTTCCAGCTGCACAGGTAGCCTGAAGCTAGTTCCCCACCTGGGGAGCACTAAGCGCACACATGCCTTTTTGCCTCCTCAAACAGAAACTGCTTTGAAAAGCCCCTGCAGGAACACGGGATGCTGTGCCTGGGTTCCATGCTCCTGGGTTTGTTCTGACAGTCACTGCAAATACAGTTGCCAGTGTCTGCTGGCAACCTAAAGCGGCACTCATTCAAAATGCAACAAACCTGTTCTGGAGGAAATGATGCTTCTGGAGTCCAAGTCGAGCTTCTTTACTAGAGTATCAGGGTCAATCTTCAGCCCAGCAAAGACACCAGAAGATGAGAAGTCCCAGTCCTTATCCAAAAGAAACATTAAGTAGGAGTCAGTACAAACACCACAAGGCAACGTTTGTTAAAAAAAAAAAAAAATCAAATCCAGGCAGAAGCAGGGTGCAAACTCCAGCGGTAGTGTGCAGGCACATCTCCTGAGGTAAGCCACCCCGCTGGCCTGTGGTCCCCCCAGGCTCTTCCACGCAGACTGAAGTTTTACAAAGTCACATTTTGGACTGTTGTATTTTTAACAGATTTCTACCTGAACTCAACCTCACCTCACTCAAGAGAATTCAGGTATTAATCCTAGGAGGACTGTGAAAAGCATCCTTAGGAAAAGCAAGATTTATTCCAGGTATGTAAGTACGTAACAATACAGATAAGCAACAAATGAGCAGATTAGGGGCCTAAATACTAATTCAATGGACACTACACAGATTCAGTGACTACAAGCGACTTACCAAATCTTCAGCACCTAGTTCCTTTAAGCATGCAATACTTGTGTAAGTCCTAAGCTTTGCACTGGCTTCTCTGGTTGGCTAAGAAGACTTTAATATTTTAGCCCAGCGCTGACACGTAACTTCACAGTGGTATAAAACCAGCTGTATATGGCACAGCCTATTCCTCCCTCCTCACAAGGAAGGCTGTAGGTGCATAAAAACAATTTACTGCTGCTCCATGTCCTTGCTGCAAGGGGGCTGGGGTAGGCACCCAGCTTTAACCTGAACTGCGTATTAATACCACAGCTGGTAAAACCAGACACGGTCTAAATCTCCTAAATGACTGCGTGTAAACTCACAGCTCACCTGCACCTTACCTAACCTGAAATCAAAGAGAACGACTGCAAAACAAGCCAGGCAGCCTCTTATCCCTCTGCTCCCCACACTCACTGGCGATGATCCCTGCCACTGCATCCAAGTCACGGCAGCGAGAGGCGGCACAGGCACGTTCTCCCCCAGCAGCAGGAGCAGTGCCGGCACACGGCCCTCACGGCCACCGCCTGCAGAAGGCTCTCCTGCCCACATGCTAAAGGCCTGGCCGTGCCATAGCATGGCTGCCATAACCGCCACGGCGTGGCAGTTCCATCACCACAGCCAACGGTGTGGAGCAGCAGTAGCCACCACCAAAGCGTTATCTGAAAAGCAGATTCATGCCCGGCATGCAGTAAACCAGTCTGAACGTGCTCAGGAGAGATACTGTATTTATTCAGGCCTGGGTGCTTGGTGGACTTTCTCACAAATCAAGCACACCAACAGCAGGTTTTAATGCTCCTTTTATACACAAAAATCAGAGGTTAGTACTTTTCCAAACACACCTATTACATACTGATTGGTTAGTGATTAACATACAATTATAATACATAATTCTTCTTACATAATTACATTCTCACATTCTTACATAATACTTCTACCACTGAAAGTTAAATTTTTAGAACAACGTAGCAGAATTATGCTTAGGTCAAGAAAGATGTTTTTTGTACATGTTAAAACCAAAGGCATCCTGAATCAGCAGAACAAGCCAATAGCCTCGAGCAAGGACATCCCAGAACCAATAGACCTTGAAGAGGGTACATCGCCAACTTGGCAAGCAGACTCAAGGTCTGGGTATCTGTAGCTGAACTACCTGCATTATAATACTAAAAATCACACCTACAGGTTAAGAAGATCCTTGCCCAGGTGAAGACCCTTCCCCTGAGTACGTGTCATAGTAGAAGGGTTGTATCAGCAGTATTATAATTGTATGTAAATTGCTAACCAATCATCATAGAGAGGATGGACTTGAAAAATCACTATCTTTGCAAATTCTGTGTATAAATACAGCGTAGAAAGTCCCACTGGTGTGCTTGATTTGAAGGAAACCACCAATCACTAAGGCTTACGCAAGCCTAAAATAAGTAAGTAATGTCCCTCCTGAGTGTGTGATTATAGACCTACTGCACACCAGGTGACAAACCTGGGTTTTATACACCACTACTACTACACATGCTCAGGCAAAGGGTCTTAACCTGAGCAGGGGTCTTTTTGACCTGTGAGTATGGTTTTTGGCATTATAATGAAAGTAGTTCACTTTCAAGACACTCAAAAGTTAGTTTCATTGCCAACTGAAGTAATCAAATAGTCACTTTGCCAGGCTGTCAAATAACTCATCCTCAGGATAATCCCTGACATTCCCTTCATGGTCCAGGACATTCTGTTTTCTAGGGTTTTGAAAGGGCTTAAACCAATGAATTTCTGATTAAGTCTAAACTGTGATGCAGGAAAGTTTTCCTTGTGTTTGTTTCACAAGGACTCCTCAGCTGTTTTCCCTCGGAAACGCTCCCTGTGTGACCCACTGAGGGCAGACCCAAAGCCCTCAGTGGGCAAACTAAGCTGAGGGGAACTCGAACAAAAGGACACAGAGGTTCAATCTAGGGAGGGTGATCTCACTGATTTAGGAAGAATGCACCTGGACTTTACGTCACAGTGCGTGCTCTGGAAAGAGCGGACACTGTGAAGAAGACCACGTACTTCTGCCCTCGACCACCGAAAACCCTCACCCTATTTTTACTATGCATGCTCGGACTGTGTAAAAGAATTCCAGGAACTCATTATCATAAGACGTTCCTTTCCATGAAATCTAATGAATAATTTGTGTGTATGTAAACTGATGTCCCTTCTTAGTTCCTGGGAGCTCTTACGGTGGAGAATCCACAGGGCGGCTCCAGCGCTGCCAATCAAGAATACCTGCTCAACTGTTCCGTTGAATTCTGACTGTTAATTTCTTTTTCAGTTTGGAGATCCAAGCCAATTCTTTATGAATTTCTTACCGCTCCCCGATGTGTGGCAACTACAGCTACTCGCATAATCCCGAGCCACGGCTACCAGCGAATGCGGAGGGCGCTCTCTCCGGGGCACAGGCGGGCCCTGGCGCCGGGGCCCTGAAGCTCCAGGCCTCCTCGTTTTGCCTCCCGGCCCGCTCCGGGGATCGCCCGCCCCCGCCGGTGAGCAGCCGGCAGCCGCCCGCCGAAGGGCCCCGCCGCAGCGCCGAGGCCGCCGGGGCAGCGCCGGTGGCACGACGGGGCTTTCCCCGGCGGGAACGGGCGCCCGGCCGCCGCGCGCGGAGGGGAGCGGCCCCGCCCCGCCAGGGCCCCGCGCCCGTCACGGCACCGAGCGGCCCACGTGACACGGCCTCGCACCCCCGCCCCCCCGCTACCTTGCCGGCCGCCGCGCTCCAGCTGCCCGCGCCGGGGCCGGGGCCGGGGTCGGGGCCGGGATCGGGGCGCGGCGGATCCCGGGCGGGCCATGGCCGGGGGGCGGCGCGGTGGAGCCGCGGGCGCTTGACCTTCCCCACCATGGCGGGCGGCGCGGCGCGGCGCGGAGGAGAGGGGCGGGAGGAAGGGGGCGGGCCGGCCGGTGCCGCGCCTCTCCCGCCCCGGTGCCGCCCCCGCCCGGGCGGGCCCTGCCGGCTGCCAGCGCCGGCCCCCGGGGCGGCTGCGGCGGAGGACACCGGCCCTCGGGCCCTCGGGGAGGCTCCCCTTCCCCGCTGCTGTGGTGCCTCCGTGGTAGCCCCAGCCCGCCCGCTCCGCGGCTGTTGACTCTGGAACGTAATGATGGCGTCGTAAATGCCGGTAGTCCGCCACCAGTCGCTTTGATGAGCAGCCTGGGGGTGAATTGCCTTCAGCCTGGCAGTACGGCACAGAGCCTGCTGAGGGTGGCTCCTGGAAATAGCCAGAGCGTGTTTGGTCCGTGTGTTTAGGTTAAATCCAGAGACACAGGCACAGTCTGGTGTAAGCCCCTGGAAGAGATGAGGCCTCCCGGTAGCACCCTTGATGTTTGAACTCGATGATCCCAAGGGTCTTTTCCAACCTGAATGATTCTGTGATTCTACGATTCTATGGTAGGACAGAAATCCGAACTCTCTAACTCCCTGGCAGAAATTATTTCCATAGTCACAACAGCAGAAAATACTTGATGAGCCCCTGTGGAGCCTGAGCACATGTTTGTGCAGTCACAGGCCTGTGTGGGGACTCGTGACAAAACAGCCTCAGCCCTAGCTGCACCTTTTCATGCATGTGAGGGGGTGAAATGCAAGGCCACTTCTCACCCCCCAGTGAATAAAAGGCTCTAGCCTTGTGAACCACAGTAGCTTTGCTCTTAAAAAGCCCCGATGTGTGCTCCATGGTTAATGTATCTTTATTTTCCAGCTGGCCTTTCTCTGCCCTCCCTGCCCCCCTCCAAGCTGTTTTTCCCAGGGCGTGATGTTGGGAAGAAGCCCCAGGGACCCACCTCCCCACCCTCACTTCAGGCCTACCCTGTGTAGCATTTTTAACACTGCTCTTTTGAAACATCAAAAAATACAAAAAAACACCCCAAAACCAAAAAATACAGTGACAAACGTCACATTCACTGATAAATGGTTTCTTAAAGCAGGTCAAACTTCTTGCCATGTACTTCCCTACACTGACTGAAGTTCCTTTTTGATTTTCCTCAGGTCCCTTGTTCAGCCCTGGCATGCAGATGGATCACAGAGTCACAGAATCATCTCGGCTGGAAAAACCATTGAAGCTCCTCCAGTCCAGCCATGAACCTCACACTGACCGTTCCCAACTCCACCAGATCCCTCAGCGCTGGGTCAACCCGACTCTTCAACCCCTCCAGGGATGGGGACTCCCCCCCTGCCCTGGGCAGCCCATTCCAACCCCCAACAACCCCTTCTGGGAAGAAATGCTTCCTAAGAGCCAGTCTGACCCTGCCCTGGCGCAGCTTGAGGCCATTCCCTCTTGTCCTGGCGCTGGTTCCTTGGTTCAAGAGACTCATCCCCCCTCTCTGCACCCTCCTTTCAGGTAGCTGTAGAGGGCGATGAGGTCTCCCCTCAGCCTCCTCTTCTCCAGACTAAACCCCCCCAGTTCCCTCAGCCGCTCCCATCAGACCTGTGCTCCAGACCCTGCACCGGCTCCGTTGCCCTTCTCTGGACACGCTCGAGTCATTCAATGGCCTTTTTGTAGTGAGGGGCCCAAAACTGAACCCAGTCATCGAGGGGCGGCCTCACCAGTGCCGAGTACAGGGGTGAGATCCCTTCCCTGTCCCTGCTGGCCACGCTATTGCTGACACAAGCCAGGATGCCATTGGCCTTCTTGGCCACCTGGGCACACTGCTGGCTCATGTTCAGCCAGCTGTCAATCAACACCCCCAGATCCCTCCCTGACTGGCTCTGGATGAAAGAGGACGTGCCAGAGGATGAGAAGAGTGAGGCCTGGGAAAGCCCAGCTGCTCCCAACAGGAAGGCCAGCATCGGTGAGTCCATCTCCTGGGTGGCAGCTGCTCCCACCCAGCCAAGGGGTCAGTGAGCGTGGCTGGTTGTGGACAGCATAGAACTGCAAGGCAAGGTGTGCCACAGCAGTGCATGGCTGGTGACCCTCCTCCTGGGTACCAGGGACACAGGGAAATGTGAGGAGAGGTCCCTGGGAAGGTGATGCTACTTGGAAAGGTGCCACATCCCGTTTAGGCATCAGCTCACGGCCAAGTGTACCTGTATGCAAGAAGGTTGAAAATAAAAAATATCTCTGAGGATGGAGATCCCACAGCCCCCCAAATCCCTGCTCCCATTGTGCTGCTCCCTCAGCTGGAGTATGGCAGTGGCTGGGACACACCAGAGAAGATTTAATGTTCATCAGGGATGGAAAATAACACCGGGAAAACTTCTATTACGTTACTGTAGGCTGGGTGAGCATCATTCAGGAGCAAAGCACCAAAATTACTTCTCTGATCACCAAAATCAGTGCCTCCAGCGAGCAAATGCTCCAAGAGTGCCCAGCTGGGTGCACATCCGGATGCCCTGCTCCCCACCCCGGCTGCAAAAACCACAACTGTCTCACAGTTGGCGGCAGGGAGAAACACAATCCACTCTAGTAAAAATAAAAAGGGGAACTAATAAAAATAAAGATGATTGAAAGACAATAGAAAAAGGAATGTTTAACAGCTTAAAACGCTTACAGTCAGGTTGGGGAGCGTACACACTGTGACTAAGCACGTACATGTCTCCAAAAGGTGACCACCCCCTTCACCTGCAGCAGGCTTAAACAGCAGCAAGGGGAAATAAACTGTAGAAACAAAAAGACATCCTCTAAAAAATGGAAGTTGTTCCCAAACTGGGAAGTATCAAAGATTAAAATCTCAAGCAGGTGAAACCCACACTGAAGGAGCATGGGTAGCGAGCAAGAGAGATTAGACACCAGCGTCCTAATGCTGCCTACTCCAGCCCTGGCTTGCTTCATCTTGGACATCTTGTCCCATTTGTGACTGTGAAAGCACGGACACGGCATAAGCGTAACTACTTATTGGCTAATACATGTAGTAAATAGGCAGGATTAAGGAGCTACTGGGCTAAGCACTGATATGCTGGAGGCAGGAGGGAGCGGATGTGTGAAGGGTTGCCTGGGAATTGTAGGGACAGTGCTTTGCTGTGGATGTCCCCTCAAGGCCAAAGCTGCAAGAGAGCCTTGGGAATGGCTCGGCAGGAACTGGGAGTATGCCAGGGAGCTCCAGCTTCGGGCTACAAGGAGCCATGGCATACCCACTCTGCTCCAGCTCAGGAGGCTGCCAGCTCTCCCGCCCCCTTCCCTCCACCTTTTGTCAGTGGGAGCAGAGTGTTTTGACAAACCCCATGAAATAATTGAAGAGAAAAGAGCAGCCCAACAAAGGCCTTATGCAATACAAAAGGAAAAATTACGACAGCTCATCTCACTTGAGCACACTTCCTTCCCCCAGATCTGCCACCAGCAATGCCGGCAGGAAGCCCCACCAGCTTCACACACCGCAGCCCACCCGCTCCAGGGCTGGGGGCTGCTCTGCGGCACCCAGCTGCAGCCACTCACTCTTTCCAAGCAAGCTGGGGTGGGTACTTCAGCTCCCAGCAGGGTCGTCCTGGGGCTCCATCCTCTCTGGATCCTGCTCCAGCCAGGCGATAGCTGTTCTGACGCTCCCATCCCACTGCAAGCACTGCTACAACTCTTTCTCAATACACTCTGCACCAGAGCTCTGTTGTCTTCTTTAATAACACTAACCTATGGAGCATTCATCTAGTGCTCAAAGATTTGCAACTAGCATTGCGATTCTCTTTGCTTGCTACAAAAATAAACCCAGTTCCATCACTGTAAGACAGCAGCAGGTGAAATGCATTGGTGCCTTACAATGTATCGCGGTCACTCAACGTTACCTTGCTGGAAGGGAACCTACAAAGCAATTAACAAAATCTTCACATTAATGACCTTTATAAAAATCTACAATCATCTACATTTTCTAACCGACCTCTTTTTGTTTTTACGTGAGTGCCCTAAAGAGGTTAAGAGATCGTTGCCAGGAGCCGGTTCCTCTCTGCTCAGGGAAATACTGTTGTGGGTGCATTGGGAGGAGTTATTGCAGCCTTCACAACAAAATTTGAAAGCTGCTTAAGAAAAGCCACACAGCCCTGATCTGCACCACAGCAAGAACAGCACTGGCATCCTCTGCCAAGCAAGGAGGCCTCGCTACCCCAGCAGCGAGCCCCAACACAAAAATTTCAGAGTCCAACCCAGAGTCTGAGGGGAGCCAGCTCCCCATCTTCTCCACACCCATGGCTACTGGTAGCTTCCAAAGGAACCAGTTTTCCCCACTACCAGCTGGGGGACTGGACTGGCCCTCAGCAGTGCTGTGAAAGGTTAAAAGTGGGGAAAAAAGGGCAAGTTTGGGGTAGGGACGCTTTCTGGGGTGCAGAGGGAGGACTGCAGCCCCCCTGGTGTAGCCCAGGGAGGAGATCACCCCAGTCCTGCAGGGAACGCGAGTGGGGATGGTTGAGTTTTTTGGGGGTGAACACGCCCTCCCACAGCCAATGCTCTGACTTCCTCCTTTCTGCCCCAGCCGCCTGTAAGACAGAAATAGGAAGGAAGGATTGGGGTGCGTCACAAAGCTCCTGATGCCCGGCTGCTTTTCCCAGCCAAGCTTAAGAAGCTGAGACCATCCTCATCCCAGCCCAAGCACTGGACAGAGGAGAGGCTTGATACAAGGCAAGTACAGCATTTCCATTTTCTTTGCTTTTGTTCCTCCTTTCTGGGAGGGGGGGGGGGGGGGAGGCAGCCAAGCAACAAGGCGGTTTCATAGCTCTGGTGTTTCCAGTGAATTTGTTTTATAATTCCTGATCTAACCTCTGACTGCTCGAGTCCTGAGGCGGGTTTCAGGGAGCTGGGCGCAGTGTCCCTCCTGCATACAGCATGGCGCGGTGGTCAGTCTACACAGCCTTTGCAAAGGCAGCTTGCCTGCTCTGTGGTGGTTTTGCTTTTGGAGATAGGATTAAGTCTGGAACTGCAGGTGGTTATCAGGGGGAGGATGTCAAACCCCAAACAACCCTTCCTCGCCACCCCATGGGCCTGGAAAGCAGAGCAGAGGGGTTGCAGCATGCTCCCCCTGCAGCCTCGCAAATGGCGCTGGGGAGAGCGGCGCTGGCTGCACAGCTGCCAGCGAGCACCCGAGCTGGGGGCTGTGCCGGCTGCCCTCCTGGGACCCCCCTCATCCTCATGGGATCCCGTACAAGCAGCCACCACCATCTACAGAATGTACCAGCTCAGAGGGGAAGAGGGAACGGGCACAGTGGCATGGCACGAGGGTGGTGGGGACAGCTGCCAGGAGGGGCTCAGCTCAGTGCCACCGCCAGCGTGCTGACGCAGGGACCTTCCTGGAGGTCCCTGCACCCCTGTGGGCATGGGAGAAGAGGTGGGAGAGAGGGAGGAGACCCTCACTCTTCTCCTCCATCTCTCTTGTGCTGTACACATCAAACACTCTGCTGAGGACTGTTGAAAATGCCTGGCAGTGTCAGGGAAAGCAGCAGAGGCTGCAGACAGGTTAACCCCGGGGAGAGCAGGTCCTTCCCAAAATCTCTGTGGCTCTCAGATGCAGACAAAATGTGGGATACACCCCAGCTGTCAGGGAAGGCAGCCTGGCATCTGGTTTTGATGCTTTTTCCAACTCCTTGGCCCTAGCTCCTGGCCTCCCAGGCAGGTGAAAAGCAAACGTGGGAGCCCTCGCAGAGGCGTCATGCCCTGTGGCCGACAGGATGCTGGTATTCGGCTTCTGCAAGGTGTGGGAAGGCTTTAAACAGTACATTTTGCTGTCACAGCTGTCACATCCTGCTTCACAGGGTGGTTTTGCACATTTTCTGTCCTCATGCCGGTGGTGTTTCAGTCACAAGCAATTTCAACATGCTCAGTGCAGGTTGACTTATTTTCTCAGAGAAAGACATACATGAGTCACCACAGAGCTGATAGTGAGAGAGGATCCCTCCTTTGCTCCCAGGAAGCACAAGCTCTGGAAGCTCCAGGGGACAGGCTATGCCCTCGGGCAGGTCCCCTGGGTCCCTGCTCAGGCCCAGGACTCTGTCCTGCCTCTCTGCAAACCCAGCAGTTGTCACAGCACCCTTGCTGGGATCAGCCCAAGGGAAGGTTTAAACTGAATGTCGGGAAGTCTTTCTTTCCAGACGGGGTTTTTGGGGGTTGGAATGGGCTGCCCAGGGCAGGGGGGGGAGTCCCCATCCCTGAAGGGGTTGAAGAGTCGGGGTGACCCAGCGCTGAGGGATCTGGTGGAGTTGAGAACGGTCAGCGTGAGGTTCATGGTTGGACTGGAGGAGCTTCAAGGTCTTTTCCAACTGAGATGATTCTGTGATTCTGTGATGGCCACTGGAGATGAGACACAAGAAATGGCTTCTCTGCTCTTAAAAATTGCAGACTCCCCAGGGCACAACATCCAGCGAGGCAGCCCCTTCCCACCCAAGCGGGTCTCTGACCCAGGAAGACCCAATAGCACAAACGCCTACCCTCCCTCAGGACAAGGGCCCCACAGCACCCGGGGACCTCAGTGCTCACAACAAAGGGATGCCACAGGCCAGGGGCTCATCCCACAGCCCTGTCCTCTGCAGTCACTGGAGGCTGCTGGAAGGAGATATCTGTGAAATATATACATATTTCCTGTAATGGGACGTAGGAATATGTATATACACACACACACATTCTTTATATATATATTAAAAATACTTTTATATTTTTTATTTAATGTATTTTAATGTTTTTTCTGTAATTTTTTAATATATATAAAAATATATATCTATAAAAACACCTATACACACATTGTGTGATACTCTGCATGAAGAGGAAGCGGAAAGCCCTGCATATGGCCATCTGCCTTGGTGGGATCTATCCACATCAGAAAAACAAGTGATGGAAGAAATGGCTGCAAGCCAAGTGACATCCAGTCTCCCATCCTTTCTGTACCCCGCTCTGCTTGTTTCCCACCTGTGCACGGGGTCTGGGGCCACCCAGATTTGGGTGGGGAAAGGAGCAGCACTGCTGGGTGCGATAGCCACTGTGATGGCACTGTGGCACCAGGGATGCTTGGGAGCATGGAGGAAGAACCCAGGGGCACTGAGGCACAAGTATTGACATTAGTGACACCTCCCTGTTGCAGGTGGATGGTGCAAACACCCCAGGAGTCCTCCTGGGATGCTGGGGACGAGAGCATGTCCTCACATTTTGCAAGTAAACATGTTTAACAAAGCACTGAAGGGGAGTTGTGGCTAACAGACTGCAAGACCCATCTCTGCTGTTGAACGCTCATTTTATAGCAGCAAGATCACCAGTAGCATCAACACTTCCTCTTCAGCCCTATTTATAAACCCCGACTGGCTCCTCCATGCTGCACAGCAGCCTGCCCCATCCCACTGACACCCCCAGCCTGAGATGCTAGTGTGCCCCTGCTTTGCTTCCTGCCCACACACAGGCCAGCACCCAGCCTTTTCCTCATGCACCTTCCCCGAGGCCACCTTCACATTTTCTGCCTCACAGACCTTTCAGAAGCATCTTGCCCTGCCTAAATCATGCCAAGTACATGACTTACAGCAAGCAACAGATGCTCCATAGACAGAATACCCTGGTGGCTTCTGCAAAGAGCTCCTGGTGAAGCAGAGCCCTGGTCTGGAGCTGCCTAAGGCATGTGGTGAGAAATTCAGAGCTCAGGGCCAAGCAGGACCCTGGTCCCGGGGTGCAGCCTTGTCCCCCACAATGCCACCATGCAGTCCTGGCCCAGGAGGACCCTGGTGGCAATGCATCCTGCCCCTATCCAGGGCGCTTGGCACCTCGCTCCACAACCCAGGATGAAGGTGGTGGCAAAGCTCTGCAGTTCTGTTCCTTCACACAGAGCAGGAAGATAGACTATGCGCATCCCTCTGATTGCCTTAATTTATGAAAAAGAGGAAAAAACGCCCAAACATCCCAGGCAGAGCACACCCAGGAGAAGAGCACCCAGGGCTGGTGGTGGCAGTGCAAATCCAGGGCTGAGCCAAAGGGATTGTCAAGGGAGTTGGAGAAAATGCTGCTGAGGCCCATATCTAGGCCTTGCTAATGCAGAGTCAGACCGAAAACCTGCTTTCCCCTCCTCTGAACACTGTAAGGAGGCAGACAAGAGCAGAAGCCCCATTTGTTCTCTTTGAAAGTCACCCTACATCACGTATACACTTACCCGCCCACACACCACTGAATAATTTCCCTCCACAGCAGAAGAGAAGTGGTGAGCTTTCTTCTGCTGCTCTCCTCTCATATCAGGATGTGCTTTACGTTCTTGTGACAGGGGAAAGAAATGACTTTGGGGATTAGAAAGGCATTCAAATCCAGGCCATGAAATTAACCCTACGTTACAAAACTCAATAGCAGCCAGAACTGGGCATGTGTTGAAGTTCCCACTTTATTTCTGGGGTTTGGGAGCTTTTTAAAGTCCAGTTTTAATTCAAAACTTGCTCTGATGAGCCAGTGAGTAGGAACCTCTAACCTCCAGCAAGGATGAAGAGCTCTGAGAGCCCTGGTCCACCCCATCACTGCCCCATGCCTTGGCATGGCAGCAGGAAATAAACACTTGGAAACTTTGGGCAGATGGGATGGCAGGAGCTGAGGGGAGACCTCATAGCCCTCTACAACTCCCTGAAAGGAGGGTGCAGAGAGGGGGGATGAGCCTCTTGATTCAAGGAACAAGTGCCAGGACAAGAGGGACTGGCCTCAAGCTGCGCCAGGGCAGGGTCAGACTGGCTCTTAGGAAGCATTTCTTCCCAGAAGGGGTTGTTGGGGGTTGGAATGGGCTGCCCAGGGCAGGGGGGGAGTCCCCATCCCTGGAGGGGTTGAAGAGTCGGGTTGACCCGGCACTGAGGGATCTGGTGGAGTTGGGAACGGTCAGTGTGAGGTTCATGGTTGGACTGGAGGAGCTTCAAGGGCTTTTGTAACCAAGATGACTCTGTGATTCTGTGATTCTGTGAACTCATCCAGCCCATGGGTTTTGTCCCCATAGCCTGTGTAGGGACTTCTAGTTTGTAGAAGAGCTGGAGCCTAACTAGGCACATCTCGGGGGCCGATAGGCTGAATGCTACAGGAAACAAGGGGGGAATGGCTCTTGCCTCCAGCTAGTAGTGCAAGTTCTTGATGGGCAAGAGTCCATTTCCCTGGCCCTGTTTTTTGGAGTAGGTTGCAGAAATACGAGTTCACACTGTTTTCAGCATCCCCCGGGCACTACTAATTAACCAGGCACTTGTGGCAAAGCAGATACAGTCAGCAATCAATAACAAATGCAGAGCGTGAATACAGCTGAGAGTACAGCAAAGGTGGTCATGAAGGAGGCAGCTATGCCTCAGAGTGCAGTGTTGGACTGGCAGAGGTCGCTGGGTGCACCTCAGGTACAGGGTGTCACAGCCCAAATAATTGATCAAAGTAATTTTCCAGCAAGGTGCACCCAGGAGGGTCCAACAAGGATCTGATGTCCACCCTGCCTTGACAAGAGCTTTTACTGTTAAGACCTTTTTATTTATTTATTTATTTTCCACTTTAAGAGTTTTTACCTCTTGTCTGCAAGCTCAAACAGTGCTGGCAGAATTTAGAGGTGACAAAAAGGTGTTGGGCCAGTTAAGCACAGCAAGTGTGTATTATGCAGGTGGAGACGTTGCAGCTGTGACAATAAAAGATTCTGCAAAGAACTCACCAAGGTGGCCTGTGGTGCTGGAGAGGGACTTGCGGATGACATTTTTCTGTAGAAGGGCTCTGTCACCCACCACAGGATGGCCTTGGACCGGACACAGCAGAGTGAGCTCCTGGACCACATCACCATGAGGGTTTGGCCAGGTGACCACAGAGGTGTCCGTGCAGCTGTGCGGTGGCACAGCTGATGGAGCTGTGCTGGGGAGGCAGCAGGGGAGGGTGGCTTCCCAAGGCTGCAGACTTTCACATGCAGATGTCCTCTGCCATAAGCAATGGTGGCAACCAGCCTTAGTGGTCCTGCCACATTTCTGAGTCCATACTCCAGCTGGGCTCCAAACCTCACTGTCATGGTTTTGGCTGGGATAGAGTTAATTCTTCTTCTTAGTAGCTAGAATAGTGCTGGGGTTTGGGTTCAGCATGGGATTTGGTGTGAGAAGAATGCTGATAATACACTGATGTTTATGGTTGTTGCTAAGAGATCAAGGTCTTTCCAGCTCCCCGTGTCACATCCATGCACAGATGTACAAGAATCTGGAAGGGGGCACAGCCAGAGCACCAGAACTAAATTAGCCAATGGAATATTCCATATCATGTAACGTCATGCTCAGTATATAAAGGAGGGGTGGCCAGGAAGGAGGGAGGTTATCTCTTTCTTCCAGGATTGTGACTGCAGGATCTTGTTTCTTCATGAACACTAGCCAGGAATGGGCTGGGTATCAGCATTGTGCATTACCCACTTGTACTTTCTATAATTGTATTTTATTACAATAACTAATTGTTGGTTTTTTGTTGTGTTTTTTTTTTTTTTTTTTTAAATCTCAACCTATGAGTCTTCCTTTACCCCTCCAATTAACTCCCCCACTTTCCAGGCAGGGGGAGGGTGAGAGAGCAGCTGTGTGGTTTTTGGCTGCAGGCCAGGTTCAAACCACAACAAATGTCACTGTGCAAATGTCACTGAGATGACACCCATTGACCTACACAGACCTTCTTTCTACCCTCAGGAGGACACCAGACTTTTCAAGGCTGACCAGTGTCATCCTTTGCTGGTATCTTACAGAGGCTGATGAGTTAAGAAAGGACATCCTGACGTCTCAGAAGGGGATCTGAGCAGCCCTACATATTAATCTGGCCTCAATGCCTTGTTTTCTTGTTTTCACTTCACTCTGAGCTGTTAATTTGGCAGGTTCACAAGAGAGAGTGATGGCACTTTGCAAAGTTGGCAGGAGCCAGGGAGTGGTTATTTTCTCGCTCAGGGCAGCGTCAGAGCTATTTCAAAACGAATGAACTGTTTTTCAGATGCTATGTCTAATATTGCTAAAAAGGGCAATGTTTATTGTTCCTTCATGCTTTCATATTCCTTTTTCTTCTTTTAACAAATTCCTCTTTTCTCACTTCCCCATGTGCGTCCATGTTGCAAGGCCATGACTCTGTTGGGTTTTACTCTGAGGCTGAGCTGGGGGGAAGGCATTATGAGAAGTTACGGCATTAATAAACATTATCTCATTGACACGATGGGAAGAATGCTGAAAAATCATTCTCCAAGAGCAATTTAGCCAACTTTGTGGATAGCATAAATTTCTGGGATCAGGAGATGTGCTTTGGGGCAAGAAGCAAGTAGCATGAGCAGCTAGAACAAGCACTGTGAGAAAGGGCTTTTGAAGAACAGGGTCTGAGACACTGGTGTAGCTGAGGATAGCAAGTGCTTGTGGGGTTTGGACAATGTACTGGGAGTCCTTCTGTTCACTCTGATAAGAAATGTGCAGCCACCTCCCAGCCCCAGGGTCAGAGGCCCCACGCACAGCATCACGTCCTGACCCATCTCCCTGTGTGGGTCTGACTCCACCACCCCCTCCTTCTTCCTCACCCCGCGCATTGTGCAAGAGCCAGCCTGATGCTTGGCACGCTGGCAGGCTGGACCTCACCGTGCAGTGTGAGCCACCGTCTCCACTTCCCTTGGGGACTGGACTGTGGCTCTCCTAGGATGTCAGTTGCCTGTGCTGTGATGTTGGAGACCTTTGCTTGTTGGAAAACCTCAGCAGAAAAACTTACATTAATTCACTACATGAAATACTCCATTTCCTTGATGAATCAGTGAAATGTAAAGCAAGTAGTAATAGGCTTTTTTTCCCATGTAGCTAGCACGCCATGGTAGTTAAGTAATAGAAACGGTCCTTTTCTTTTTTTTTTTTTTTTTTTTCCTTAATTTCTAAATTCTTCAATTTCCATACAAATATAGCTCTACACAGAAACTGAAAAAACTCACATCTAATAAAAACTAAATGCAGCACTTGAGATTTTCCAGTGTTGCATAGAAGAGTCTGGATAAATACTACATCAGCTGAATGCATAAAGATACACTGCAAGTTCCCACTCTGCTGACTTCCACATTTAGTCCAAAGGCCATGTTTACTGGAAACCAACTTATTTTCTTATGAGCACATGAGCACTTGTCCCAAGTCAGCCCACACACCCGGGCTGCCCTGCCCTGGCCCTGGCTGCCCAACTCCCAGGGCTGCGGCAGGGTCACCCTCCCAGGCTCTACCTGAAGTGGCACGGCTGCAGGAAGGGCATGTCCCCTGGGGGCCACCAACCTCTGCAGCCACTTTCTATAGCACTCGAGGGCTCCTCGCTCTGCAGCTGTCATGCACCAGGTGCTCACAGGGATGCTGTTTGTCTTGCAGAAAATGTTGCGTGACCAGTGCCTCTGGCTGCCAGCGGTGACCTGGGTGCTGCTGCTGGTGATGACAGGTGAGCCCAGCCTGCCCTTCCTCACTGCCTTCCTCCCGGCACCTTATGTGGCAGTGAACCCCACCAATGCTGCCCAACATGGGGAGAACCCAAATGCTGGCCAACAGTGGCAGGAACATAGCACTGGGAGATGTGCAAGGGCCAGATCTTACATTTCCTGGGATCTGAATTTAACTCGAGCCAGCCCAGCTGAGGGACAGCAAGGCCCTGTCAGGGCCCCCAGCTTGGGTTTATAGGCAGTGTGGGCTCAGGACAGCATGGGTCCCGACACTGGGTCAGAGCACCCCATGGCTGCTGCTGCTGTGGACTGGCCTCCCCCAGGTGCCCCCCACACCAATGCTGTCTTCTCTCTGTTTCAGCCTTTGCCATGGAGTGCCCCAAGATCAAGGTGGGGACGTGCAAGGACTGCATCCAGTCTGGTCCCGGCTGTGCCTGGTGCAAGAAGCCGGTAGGTCTGCATAGCCTCTTGCGTTGTCAGCCCCCAGCAGTCAGCTAACAGGTGGTGGGATGGTCTCCTTGCCTGCCTGGTTCTGCCTGCCGTGGAGTGGGGACACTGCCTTGTGGGGGTGTTTCATGTCTTACATGGTGCATAGGGCCAGGAGGGGTCTGACAGACAGGACCCTTCAACACTTCTTTCTCCATTGTTATGCTGGAGCCCTGTGCCATCATGTAATTAGCCCGTTCATCTCCTGCTTCTCTGATTTTTTTTTCCACTGATGTTGCAACATGCAGAGTTTCACCAAAGCCGGTGAGCCAGACTCCATCCGCTGTGACACCATCGAGCAGCTTCAACAGAGGGGATGTCTGGTCAGCGAGATTGAGTTTCCAGTCAACAACATTACGAAAACACGGGACAGTCCCTTAAGCAACGACATACAGCTGACTCCCCAGGAGGTGCACCTGAAACTGAGGATAGGTACGGTCTGCCTGGCATTCCCAGCGTCCTTCCACTTGTCCCCAGGCTCATCTGGGACATGGCAGCACGTCTCAGCCTGCATTTCCTCCCCTTTTCTTCCAGAAAAGAGGAGAATCCCAGCAGGGGGGTGTGTGATGGGGTGAGATGTGAGCCCCAGCACAGCAGCTGATCCTGGCATCCCTGTCCCACAGGGCAGCCTGCTGTATTTGAGGTGAAGTTTCGCCGCGCCATGGGGTACCCCATTGATCTCTACTACCTCATGGACCTCTCCTACTCCATGCTGGATGACTTGGAGAAGGTGAAGAAGCTGGGAGGGGAGCTGCTCAGGGCTCTGGAGAGCACCACCCCTTCTCGCCGCATAGGTGAGGCAGTCACTGGCACAGACCTGGCAGAGCTGTTTGCTGCTGGGAAGAGCCACGGGGCTGGAGTAGGATGCAGGCAGTGGGCAGCGTGACCCGTCCTCTGCCCACCTGGAGAGTGTGCCAGGGCAAGGGACGTGGACATGTACGCGGGGGCCAGCAGATTGTCTGTGCCCTTGTGCTGCAGGGATGCCTGCTGGTCCCTCCTCCACCTGACACTGCAGTCTTGCATGCCCTAGGGTTTGGCTCCTTCGTGGACAAGACAGTGCTGCCCTTTGTGAACACACACCCTGAGAAGCTGCAGAACCCCTGCCCCAACAAGGACAAGAAATGTCAGCCTCCCTTCGCCTTCAAGCACATCCTCTCACTGACCGACAATGCCAAGAAGTTCGAGAGCGAAGTGGGGAAGCAGTCCATCTCAGGGAACCTGGATGCCCCGGAGGGGGGGCTGGATGCCATGATGCAGGCAGCGGTGTGTGGGGTGAGTCCCTGCGTCCGTCCTACTGCCAGCAGCATGCGAGGCATGAGGACTGCGACCCACGCTCACGGACTGTCCCTCAGGAGGTGGCTCTGCCCCTCCCCAGGTGGGCTCTGGAAGCCCATCGTGTGTAAGTCCTGATTTGGCAGTGGAGCAGGTTACTCTGGGGTAGTAAGAGAGCATCTTGACCCCAGAGCCTCCTGACCCCAGCCTCCTGTAACCCGCCTCCCCCATGCCCTCTGCCCCACACTGTGGCTGGGATGAAACTTTGGCAAGGGCCATACTGTGCCTGCTGGCACTGTTCTCCCAGCCACGCTCAGAGACGGGTCTCCATGCCACTTGCAGGACTTGATTGGCTGGCGCAACGTGACCCGCTTGCTGGTGTATGCTACTGATGATGGCTTCCACTTTGCCGGTGATGGCAAGCTTGGGGCCATCCTGACCCCCAACGATGGCCAGTGCCACTTGGAGGACAACATGTACAAAAGGAGCAATGAGTTTGTAAGTACCCAGGGGCTGCTCAGCAACTCCACACCCTCAGCCTCACTCCCCCAGGCCGAAAAAAAGTCACATAAAAAGCCTGTTGCTGAGACCACAAGGTCTCACCATAATTTGGCCTGTGAAACACAAACTGTCCACCCTTCTGCTGGTGGGTGAGATTGAGCTGAGTGTGCTGTCCCTCTTCCCACCTAGGACTACCCATCTGTTGGCCAGCTGGTCCAGAAACTTGCTGAAAACAACATTCAGCCCATTTTTGCTGTCACCAGCAAGGTGGTAGATGTTTACAAGGTAAGGAGACTTGAGATGGTCCAGGTGCCTCCTGACCCTCCCCAGGAGGACTGAAGCAGCTGGACGTGCCCCTGCCACTGCCCCCGGCTCTGCTGTCACACAGAAGGGGACTGCTCACCTCTTTGCTCTCCATTGGCAGAAACTCAGTGAGATGATCCCAAAGTCAGCAGTAGGAGAGCTGAATGAGGACTCCAGCAACATCATTGAACTCATCCAGGTGGCCTACAATGTAAGTGCTGGAGGAAGCTGTGTTTCACCTGTCTGGCAGAGCTCTGAGCAGGGAAAGGTTTCCATCATGTGTCCCCGCTGTCAGAGAGCAGATGGGACCAGGGCTTTAAGTACAGGACATGCTGAGTCCCTCTGCCCACAGCAAGAAAGAGGTTCCTGCCTCTCCAATGCTATCACCTGCCTTTTGAGAACCACCCCAGGCAGCTGAGACCACAGCCTGGGGTGCTCCCTGCCCCTATCCCCCGGGCTCGAGGGAAACCCTGACCTTCAAACCCACACCCCCTTACTTTGGTCTCCTGTTGGACTGATGGCACTTTCTCCACCATTCCCCCACAGAACCTCTCCTCACGGATTATCCTGGACCACTCCACCCTGCCAGACGTCCTGGATGTCAAATACGACTCCATATGCAGCAAGGACAAGGTCACCTTGGACGAAGCGAAAGGGGACTGTGACAACGTCAAGATCAATGATGAGGTACATTCCCTCATACCCTCATACCAGCAATGCCCCGCAGCTTGCAAGGTTCCTAATGCTCATTGGTTCAATAGAAGGAGCCCAGCCTGTTGTTCCAGGCTTTCTGTTTACTTGAATTTAAGGCCAAGAGTATCCAAAATGTTGTGGGATGGAGGGATCCTCCATTGCACTGGATGTGCATGTACTCAGCCTGGGGCTGATATCACCCTTCGGTTGCTGAAGCTACCTGATGGCCCCTGGCCCTTCCCTTTCTCACTCTGCACTTTCTAGGTGATCTTCAAAGTGAAGGTCACAGCCAAGGAGTGCATCGAAAGCCAGTCCTTCACCATCCGGCCGCTGGGCTTCACAGACACCCTCACTGTCCACCTAGACAGCAATTGCAACTGCAACTGCAAAGAGCAGCCTGACCCAACTGCCTGCAGTGGGAAAGGCAGCATCATCTGTGGGATCTGCAGGTATGTGTTGTCCCCCAAAACACTATTTCAAATGCTGCCAGAGCTGGGGAGCTTCTGAGAGAGAGCCACTGGGCAAAGCCGAAGGCTTGGCTCTGCAGCTTTGCACCAGTTTTCTTATTCAGAGAGGGGGATTACGTTCATGGAGGCAAGGGACACAAAGAGCTCTCTCTTCTGTCAGTGGAGCCTCTGTTGTTTTCCTAAGAGCATGCACCCACCCGTCCATCCAGCTATCCATGCATCCCCCCAGCTATCCAACCACCCACCAACCCATCCATTGAGCAGACACAGATTTCTGTAGAAATCTTTCAAAATCCCACTTCTGGGCTGCAGTTCGTGCAGGTCTTTAAGTGCAATTATTGCTTGATGGCCCCTTGGTGACAGGGAGAGGAAAAAAATGGGTTTCCTCAGAAAATACTCAGTTCTCCTTGGAAAGGGTTTGGAAATTATAAATACAACAATAAGCTCTGGGCAACTGTTTGGTGCTGTAAATATGACTGGGGGAAAAGCAAAATTTCTGAGGTTTCCTCCCAGTCAGCTGCCCTGCTCCAGCGCTGAGTTAGCACCAACATGCCATGGTTGGTTTTCAGTGAGGCTGTCCCAGATTTGCTCTGCTTTGGCTGAGATCTGGGCCCTGCACACGCCCCCTGGCATTTCTTGTGGCCACTGACCCGGGCTTGCTCGTCTCCTTTGATGGCAGCTGCAATTCGGGCTACACGGGGAAGAACTGCGAGTGCGAAACCAAAGGCAAGACCAGCAAGGAGCTGGAGGGCAGCTGCCGGAAGGACAACAGCTCAGTCATCTGCTCAGGGCTGGGGGACTGCGTGTGCGGGCAGTGCATCTGCCACACCAGCGATGTGCCCAACAAGCACATCTATGGCACCTTCTGCGAGTGTGACAACATGAACTGCGAGTTTCACAACGGCTCTCCCTGTGGTGGCAAAGGTGATGCATCTGCGTGATGACGTCTCTACTGGGGCACTGTTTAAGAAAGATTACATCCCCAGGGAGATGCTGCCTTTCCCTGCCAAAACCCAAGAGGGTGGGTTTGGGGGTCCTGGGTCCCACTGCACCAGCCAGCAGGACCTCCTTGACCATCCCATGGAGGGTTGGATGGAGAGCGCGGGGTGGGTGGTGCTCTCCAAACACAGGCAGAGGGAGGGCAACTCGGCTCTCTGGAGGATCCTGGTCTGAAAGGTCTTCTACTCCAGAACGCGGGAGATGCGACTGTGGGGAGTGCAAGTGCACGCCTGGGTACGAGGGTAGTGCCTGCCAGTGCAAGAAGTCAACAGATGGCTGCTTGAACATCCGTGGCAACGAGTGCAGCCACCGCGGGACCTGCCACTGCAACCGCTGCCAGTGCCAGGAGGGATACCAGCCCCCCTTCTGCCAGGAGTGCCCCGGCTGTCCCTCACCTTGTGGCAGATATGTGTGAGTGATGCATGTGGAGGCGGCATGGGGGGTAGCAGGGATGTCCCCCACCTCCCCGGCATGCGCAGGCGAGCCCTGCCCGTGCTTGGGCAGAGCCCAGCCATGGCCAAAGCCAGGTGAGAGGGCCTCTGCCCCTGCAGAGGTGAGCTGTGGCTGCCTGTTTTGCAGCTCCTGTGTGGAGTGCAAGGCCTTCCAGAGTGGCCCTTTCAAGAAGAACTGCTCCCAGGCCTGCCCCAACATCCTGGTGGCCGATGAGTTGACAGGGGCGAGGAAGCAGTGCCGGGAGAAGGACTCTGAAAACTGCTGGATCACCTTCCACATGGTCCAGGAGGATGGCGAGGAGATATACACCGTCAGCATCGATCCTAAAAAAGGTACTCTAGTCCTGCCCCTTCTGCCCCTCTGCAGAGAGGCTGCCATCTCTGCCATGGTGGCCTTGTCATCTTGCTGGGGCCTGCAGCCAGATGCTATCTGTCTGCCCCTCAGAGTGCCCAGAGCCTCCCAACATTGCGCTGATTGTGGGCAGCACCGTCGCTGGCGTGGCCCTCATCGGCCTGGTGCTCCTGCTGATCTGGCGGCTCTTGACGGAGCTGTTTGACCGCCGGGAATACCGTCGGTTCGAGAAGGAGAAGTCCAAGGCCAAGTGGAATGATGTAAGAGAGCCTGTCTGCAGGGGTGGGGTGTGCTGGGACGCACACATACATGTGGTGGGGACACCCGGAGGGGACATCCTCTCCAGAGGCAGTCAGGGCAGACCTGAGCCCTCCCACTGGCCAATTTGGCAGCCAGCTGGATTTTGCAGGGAGCTAAAGCAGCCTGTGGGCTCTGTCTGCACTGTTGGGAGGGGTGGGGTGGGTGATGCTCTGCTGAAAATCTGATACAGCACAACAGTGCGGGCCTCTCACCTCTCTCCCTCCAGGCTGATAACCCCCTCTTCAAGAGTGCCACCACTACGGTTGTGAACCCCAGATTCAATGGGCAATGAAGCGGAACAACATCTGCCAGCACTAGGACCCACCGTTAAATAAAGAAACGCCAAGCTAAGGAAACCTCAAACTAAGGCTCCCACCTCCTCTTTTTTATCCCATTTGTTCCCTGCCTCCAAGAGGCCACCAGCACGTCAGGCACTGGCTGCACCACACCTGTCTGCTGGTGCAGGCTGAGTTAATGGAGCCAGGAGAAGGAAACAGACACCACTTTGCCATGGAAGGGACTGCAGAGCAGGTCTCACCAGCAGGCACACACAGTGGCTCCCATCCCAGCTACCAACTGTCTCAGCACTTGATGCTGTCTTTGTCTTCTGACAGAACTCTCAGACACCAAGCCCCAAAAACAGCTGAGCACTCAGAGTGCTTCCAGCTTTTATTTGGAGCTGGAATTTCAAAACTGCCATCTCTCTGGGAGCAGGATCTGACCCCAGGCTGCTCCATGCCTTCCCCTGCTGCACTGGTCTCCACCACTATGTTTTTATTAGTTTCTGAAGCACTCACTGCTGATTTGAATGTGGAGGGTCCTCCAGGCTGGTGGTCTGCTCTGGAGGATGCAGTGAGGGGATGGTCCCTAAGGGCTAGCAAGGACCTGTACCTGGAGATGAAGAGCAGCTGGGGAACATGCACTGAATCTTTTTTTCCAAATTATCAGCTGCTTCCTGGTGTTGCTTCCATCTCAGACCTACCTTGGGCAAGGTTCTACTTGGCCTCCTGCAAGCTTGGCTTACTTCCACCAGGACTTGAGCCCTCTGCATAACAAGGAGGCAAAGGAGCAACTGTTTGAACTACGCAACATCCGCACCGAGCACGTGAAGCGTTGCCTGCAGCTCAGAGGTTGGCCACAGCTTCTTCCACCGCCCCCAGAGCTAGATCTCTTCCCTGCCCTGCACATCAGGCATCACAAGGGCCAGGTGTGCAAAAGACCCAGCATATCGGGAGCATCTCCAGCTCAGCACTTTTCCAAAACATGCACAGTGGCTAATTACATTGTGGGGTCATTCCTGTGAAATAGCGGTACAATTCCATATTTGCTTTAAGTTTGGGAGTAATTTGCATTTAGCTGTATTATGTCACATCTTCAATTGCTCTCTGAAGAGGTTTGACGTTAATAAAAATTAATATATAAAGTAAATACATCTGTCCTTCTAAGAACCATGTGCAAGGGCAGCAGCTGAAGCCTTCACTGGAGAAACTACAGCAAAATCCTGTCATTTGTGCCAGCACCTCCCATAGATACAGTGCCTGGGAAAGATGCTGGCCAGAGAAACAAACAGTCTTCTACACTAATTTTCCACCTACGGCCTGAAAGGTGCTCCCCTGCAAGCTGAAAACAATTCACTAAATGATGCAAACCAGTCTTTGTCTCTGCCAGTCTGATGGCAGCTACATGTCAACTACCTTAAACAAGACTGGCTGTACCGCATCAGATCAGGGGTTAATTTGGGCCATTTTGCTGTTCCTCAGCACTGACTGTGAAGGTCTAGAGCAAGGTAAGAAGAAAGAAAGTGTGTCTGATACTTCCCCCAGTACTATCTGGTCAGTATTATCTTGCTCAGGCAGTGGAATAGGCTGCCCAGGGAGGCGGTGGAGTCACCATCCCTGGATGTGTTTAAGGGTTGTTTGGATGAGATGTTGGGGGATATGGTGTAGGGGAGAACTCTGTAGAGTAGGGCTGAGGGTTGGACTCGATGATCCCGAGGGTCTTTTCCAACCTGAATGATTCTGTGATTCTGTGATTCTATCCCAGCCTGCAGCTATTTTTGGCTCAAAGACCCCAAACTCAGTGTAGGTCCCATGCACCCCGCGCTTGGCTGCACAAAGTCACCAGAGGCACCCGTAAGGACTCTGGATCTTGGATGCAATGCCCTTGGCCAAGGACTCTTACTTGAACATTTATCTGTCTCCCCTGTCAGCAGCAGCTCTTACTGCTGGTATAGTGTGTACAGTACAAGTACAACCACATACATGCTTCGGAGGACAATTAGAGAAAGTCAATGACTTTTTCAAAAATAAATATGAACAGTAATTGCATTATACAGAAGTATATGCCAGGGCATGCGCAAAAGCCCAGGGGGGAGAACAGTGCAATGAGAAGGGTCCTTCAGGCCCCTCATCTTGCTTTAGCCTGAAGGCTTAGTGATCTCTCTGTGGAGATCTGCTTGCAAAAGTCAGAAGTATTCTCAGCCAGATGTGGCACGGCCCTTTCTCCAGGCTTCAAGCACTGCCCCAGAACATCCTTTCTTAAAGTTGTTTCATTTCCAACAATAATAAATGAACTGCATTTTCTTTGACTTGGGGTGGGCAGGAAGCCGGCTGATTTTCAAGTCAAGATGTTGACTTGATTTTGGTAAGAGCAGAAATCAGCAGTAGAGGCTGGGACACCCCGACCAGTTCAGGTGGCCATCCTTCTGGCTGGGAGAGCGCACACTGCCCCTGTTACTGCACACAAAACCCACACCCAGCTCATGACACACCACAGCACTTGAGACAAGGCTGCTGAGATGAGGCAGAGACACACCTGAGCCCTTGCAGAGGCCCTCTGGACACTCTGCCCCGATGGGTACTCTCACCTGGGGAGAGGGACCCCACTGCTCCCAGGAGGGCAGGAGACAGAGGGGCTGGAGGAGCTGCCAGCCCACATCCCAAGAGAAGCAATGTCATCCAGCTGAGCCCATGCCTTCACTTTTATTACAGCCAGGATTTCCCCTCACATTTAAGCCACTTGTGTGCCAAAGGGAAAATTTCCATTATTCTTGAGATAACGGGACCAGACCCACAAGTTTTCCATGTGGAAGTCCAAGTCCCGTGCCAGCCACCTTATGAGCAGATAGGTGCCACACAGTCCTGCTGCCCCCATGACAAAGAGCCCTCGATTGATTATCTACAAGTGCAAAGAGAAACCCCAGTGTCATCAGTGGCTCGTTCCTACCCTGCAGCACCAAGCCAAGTCTTCACACCTGCACCCACCTGGCAATATTGCACCACCAAAGCTCCCCCCCACAGCTGAGCAGTGCTGGTGTGCAGGATGTGGAGCTCACGAGGCTCATGGCACGGGGAGGATGGGTACCATCACTAACCAACCTTTTTCTGCCATTTCCAGCGCTGCAGTGCCTCATGGTAGCGAATTCTGGTGAAGGTCACCTAGGAGGGTTGCAGGACCACATCACCACCTCGAAGCCAGCCAGGAGGAGCTCACAGCAGCTCAGGCAGCAGGGACCAAGGTGCTGGCCTTACCATGGTGTACAGCGGGACAATGGTGGAAGGCATGAGGGTGTGGAGGAAGTTGTCTATGTGCTTCCGGAAAATGAACCATGTTGAATTCACGTGCTCACGCATCTGCGAGAGAACAACCATCACCCCTTTGCAGGGTGTCTTAGCAGAGCCTCCTCTGTTATGCTAGCTCTACGGCTGCCTGTCCTGAGGGCCACCGCAGGGAGCAGAGCCTCCCCAGACCCAGTGGCATTCCCAAGGAGCTCTTAGGCTAAAGTCTGCTGAGGTGAGAGCCCGAGCAGAGTCTTGCCAGAGCCCTTGCCTGCTGTGTGCATCCTAACAGGGTGCCACTGTGTGCACAGCCCACAGGACCACAAGTCCCTGTGAGCTTGCCTACCTCTACATAGTTGTACATGGCTAAATCTGAGATCGCGTGGTCATCTGGAACCCTCAGCCTTGAGAACTCGGGGAGGCAGACACCTGGGAGAAGAAAGCAGCAGCTCAGGAGCAGCTCCCCAGCAGGGTATCCAGCTGCAGAGTCATCCTCCTCTGCTCTTGCTCCTCCCCAGCCACCTCACTCACCAAGGTTGTTGTGGAACTGGTCCATTAATTCATCAAAAACCAGACAATCCTCAAAGCCCTGGGAGGAAAATTAGAGGATAAATAGGCAGAAGGAATCCTGTGTTCACAAGAAGTGCCCTCCAGATGCTTCACTAGTGTAGCTGTTTGCACGTGTAGGGTCCCACTGACCACAGCTTCAGAGTAGGACTCTTACGCCAGGCCACTCTGCTAGGGGTATTGCAAAGAAATCCTGGGGGTCGCTATTCCCGGCATTCTGGGGCTGTCCTGCTAGACGCCTCTCCCACACAGTCCTCTGCCCCATAGGCACCACCACACTGTCCCCTCCCTTCCCCGGAGGACAGCCAGGTCCTAGCGAGCAGCCAGGTGCCTGAGGACTGCTCAGTGCCTGCCAGTGCAAAGGACATCAGACTGGGACAGGCCAGCCCATGAACTCTATGGAGCCACACTCTGAAAACAGGCATTTCTGGATGAAAAGAGCGACACCGACTGACACGGCCCAGGGCCAGCTGTGAACTTACTGCATTCATGCCCTGTCCGTAGAAGGGCACAACAGCATGTGCGGCATCTCCCATCAGCACGCACTGGGAAGCAAGGTGGTAGGAGGAGCACTTCACAGATATCATGGCCTGGGCTGGCAGCAAAAAGTAATCGTGCTTCAGCTCTCGCCTTCAGGCAAAACAACAGATACTTCACTTGTGGGACCACAAGAGACAAGAAAAGTAAATCACACCATGTGCAAGCTCAGGAAGCCAGAGCCACAGGTGCTGTCAGCATTGGGATGCGAAAACCAAGCCTATTCACTAGGATATTTGTGCTGGGAAAAATGTAGAGGTCATAGAACCTATTTCATTAACTTCCCCCTATGGATCAAATATTTTGTCTGCTGGTTTTAAGCTCTGCATACAACCTGACCATAAGTAAGAGTGTCACTGACATCTCAGTCCTCTTACTGTGAGCAGTGGTGGATGTTGGCCACTGCAGGAAGGATATACTAGAGGCTACCTGAGTTTCTAAATTTATATGAAGTTCTGTGATACAGCCTCCTTAAGTGGAAAGGAAACTGCCTAACACAGCTGAGACCCTTCCTATCAGCCAGAAAAAGCCTGTAAGATAACTATATTGCAAAGCATAAGCATTAATAGGGTGGGGTGGAGCTCCCATTGACTGGGGATCATCCCCCTTTGCAGGAACATGAGGACACACTGAACAGAGCCCTGGCCATCAGGACACGTGCTGGAAAGGCTGGTCTCCCTGCCACCACTGGTCCCCATGCCCCTGCTGCCAGGGCCCCAGGGGGAGCGGGATGCTGTGGCTCCATGCTGCTCCCCTTGTGCTGTTCGCCCACCAGCAAGAGGGTCCCCCCTGCCCGGGGAGCAGAACGCTGCTGGGAACTGCCTGCTCTTGTGTCTCACAGCCTTGATATTTGTTTTAGCCATACAATCAATCAGTGCCAGTCTTTGTTTAGTCAGCACGGTGGTTTGTTTTGTTTGGTTGGTTGGTTGTTTTTTTGCCAAGCCCAGCTTTTCTCAGTCTGTTAGCTAAAATCTCCACATTTGTGCAACTCCACTATCTGAACATGGCTTCATGCTGCTGGTTTTGGTGTGCAACCCTTACCTACGCTCTAGTGGAGTCACTTTGCTAACCCACATCTCACGTCAGTAAACCACAGCCTATGAACAGCTAATCCTTGAGTTCAAAACCTTTAACAGTGACATGAAAGCAGTGGGAGGTGATCTGCTCTTTGCTCCTGCAGTGGTAGGGCCTGGGCTCTGCCTCCAAGGGACAGAGAGGTGCTTCAGTGCGATTCCATCAAAAACTGCCGTGGGATGGGTCTGTGTCCCACTGCTGAGCCTGTTATTCCAGCGTGGATGCAACGCAGACCTACAGGCCATGGGGATCCACCCCAACTCTGTTCATGACCCTGTCACCAGGACCTAGAGGCTGGGTGGGGATGTGTCCCCTGGCTTCGAGGCGCTGTGTTGATGAGAGAGACAGGGAGATGGAAACACTTACTCTCCGATGAGGGGGATGGCATCTGGGAAGTAGGTCTGGAAAAAATTGAGCACTTGCTCCCCCGTTGTGAGCTTCTCAAATTCCTCAAAGGGCATGAAGAGCGTGCAGGTGAAGGACTTGTCCTACCAGCCGGGAAGGAAGGTCAGAAAGAAGCCCAGAGGCCATAGAGAGCACCTGGCAGCTTGAGCAGCATCTCAGTGCCAAGCCAGTCACCTGGCAATCACAGCAACCTGCCTGAGCAGTGGGACAAGTGCCCAGCCACCCCCTTTCCCATGGTGGGTTTGCACATGCTGGGAACAGGCAGGGGGGAGGCAGAAACAGGCAGCGTGTGATCTGCCAGCACACTGCCCTGGTACTCCCATTATCTAGTTTATAACATCCAGCTGCCGAGAGCTGGTTTTGGGGGGTTTTGGGTGGGCTCGGATGCATGGGCAGGGAGAGGTGACGCAGGCACCTGCTCAGTGCAGTGACGCGGGACTGGCTCTGGGGATCCTGTCCTGCACTCCCCCCCCAGGCTGTGGGACACCTGGCACAGGCTGAGGGTCCCTCCTGGCACCTTGTCAGCCCTCCCTGCCCCAGCCATGTGCTTGCCACCACAGCCGATTCATCCCCACAAGCTCCACCTCGTGCCCCATGGGAGGGTGGCTGTGGGTTATCACCATGTTGGGCAGTGCAATCATCATGAAGGTGTTTCTCGGCCAGATATGGAGGTAGTTTGGTTCCATGGCAAACTGAAAGAGAAGGAAAATCGCCTTGTGCCCCTGTCCTGCCCTGCTTAGCCTCCCCAGTGCAGCCTGTGGTTCCCCTCCATACCAGCACACCAGTTCCCATCCTCTGTACCATGAGAAGACACAATGACCACCATAGAGACAGTTTCTGGTACCTGATGCTTCAGAGAGACATAGAACAAGGGCAAGAGGAAAGCGTAGGAAAGATGGAAAAAAATCTGCTAGTTTGCAGTTACTAATGTCCTTGCAGACACATTCCCGTGTCCCCAGGACCTCTCAGAGCTAGAGTTAACCCCACCATTCTGAGGCAGTCTCTCTAGGATTTTTGCAGCCAGATACCAAGACATTGGCCCCACCACTGGAAGAGGAAGAGATGCCTGAGTTCTCTTAGGCAAGTTTTAATCCCTTGGATGAGCCCCAGGAGAGAAATTATTTTTTCTAGAGCTGCTGTAGCAGAACCACCATGAGAGGGAAGCAGAGTGTCCCACCTGCAAAGGTGGTAGCAGCCCCTGGGACAGGTACACTTACATCTCCATCCTTGGGAGGGATGGTCAGCTCCATATAGCCATGAGGAATGTACTCATGGCTATAGTTAAAGCGTGTTTGTCTCATGAACTGCTTTCTGACTGTTGAGAAGGCTCCATCGCATCCCACAATGAGATCGTAAGTGATTTCCAAGGGCTGCTGGTCAGATCTGAAAACAATAGAGTCCCTTGCATCAATCCTGCCATAACTCCAGGCCAGCTCAGCACCACTGGGCACAGCAGATCTGCCTTTTGCAAAATGCTGGAGTCACCTCCAGTGTTATTAATCCTCTAGTGCGAGGGACGATTGGCTTTCACCGACTGAGAAGCTCAACATTAGGATAAATAATTATCCAACAGGTTATTAAAAGCATAACTCTGCCAAATCTGCCCAAGAATGCAACAGGCACTGTTCGGATAATACTGCTATTTCGTAGAGCCTGCAATCCCAGGTGGACTTGAGGCATGACCAGAACTTAAACCAACTATGAAACAAGGTGATTAGCTGCCCTCCCTGATGAGCAATCTGTCCCTGAAAACCAGCACTCTGTAGATTGGCATGTTTATTCCCTGCATGGGTCAGCAAGCGTGTGCCTAGCCTACTGCCAGGCTGCTGGAGCTTTAGCAAGTTGCTTAATTTTTTTTCAGCCTTCCCATGAACCCTGCTTTGATGTCTCTCCTTTCCAAAGCTGATACCAAGTTTTGCCCACTGAGTAAGAACATGGTAGTTTCAGACTGAGATTGCTCAATTGTTTGAAGTTTTATGAATGATTAAGCAGAAACTAACTGAACACAGCACTTGATCCCAGGCTTGCACAAGGGTTACCTTTTTATGGTTAACATCCCCAGCTCTGCGTTGCACTCCAGGATCTTGTGTCCAAAGTACAGTTTAGTGTTGGGGTACTTCTCAGCAGCTGTGAAAATAAAAGACAACTAATACTGTGTCCCCAAAAGTATTTCCAAGTGATCCCTAAATTATAGGGTCTTTTGCCATTGCAGCAAATAAGACTGCTGTGTTGAATGATGGCCGGTGGGCAGGGCACACTAGGACTGTGTTTGGTCAACTCTGGTGAAAACTATTTAAAAAGTGCAAGGAATCCTGCAAAGATTTCTTTCTTCCCTGCAATGACATGAGTCATTGACTTGTTTCCACCAACACTACATTGTATTTTGGAATGGGATGAAGTGCCTGTAGTCAGTGGGAAATTTGGGGAAATTTGGCCTGGCCTGAATACATGCTTTGCCACAGCACTCCAATTTCTATTTATTTCTGTACAATTAGAGGTTGCAGAAAATGCCATGAACCATGAGGAGGTACCTCCTGCTTTGGCTGGTGAAGTTCTGGGAGCAGATGTCAGTGCCAGGAGATGGGGAGTGGAGGCAGATCCCACTTGAAGGCAAAGGTGGGAAGAGGCCTTAGGGGACTTGTTTTAATACTCTTTTGTGTCAGGCAAGCAGCAGGGAAACAGCACAGATTTTCTTCTTAAAAACACAGCTAGTTCACATTTTCACTTTCTGAGAACAAGGTTATGCAGAACTCATGGGCAAAGAGAGCCTGGGGCCCAAAGTCTCCTGTTCATGGGGCAAACTCTAAATCCTTGGTGAACAGGGTGTAACAGTGTTTGCAAACAGAGCTGTCAACCTACCTGTTAGCAGCTCTCTGTTTAAGTTTGCTCTGTCCACAGAGAGAATGTACTGCAAGGCAAAGAAACACAGGGTTCAGGAGGCATTGCTGAAGGATGCTCTGCATAGCCAGACGAGAAACACCACCCTCTCCAAACAGCCTTGCCGAAACTGGGGGGTCACACAACCACCTTCTCGCTCACAGCATCCTGTCTAAGAGCGTGAGCCCAGCCTGTCCATCACACAGAGCCACAGATGCTGTCAAACACCCCTCGAGCTCTGCTAAGCATCTCCAGAGTGGCAGCATGAGACCAGTACCTGGTTTTTCTTTCCATAGGGGATAGAGTACTTCTTCCCTGAAGGCGTATGTATCCTCCTTGCCCGCATGGGAATGCCTTTGGACACAATCTGAAATGGAAGGGAGCACAACTTCTGGCTAAAACTGAGTTGCCGAGGGGAGGGCACAAGTATTCATGTGCCACTCCTGCCGCACACCACACTCCAGGCAGAATGGGATGTTCTCAGTTCGTGTGTTTTTGTGGGGTTATCCAGGTTACGGGAGAAAATTTTACAGGGCTGTCAGTGCCAAGTCACTACATTTTACTGAGATTACTTCTTACAAGCTAATTCCCATAAAAATCAGGGGAAAATTATTTTTGGATAGAAGGGACATGAAAAGTCCCTGGGTGCTGGACAGGGCAGGGAACGAGAGCCAGATTACATCTGGTGCTGGGTTATGAGCTGTCAAAGGAGAGAATCCTCTGTAGGGAGCCATGGACCAGGAGATCCCACCACTGCCAACATCTGTATGTTAAGTGGTAGCAAGCACCCTGCAGAGGAGTGCTGGGCTCTCAGCCAAGTGTGCTGTGCAGAGGTCGATGTGCACAAATTTCAGGGGTCAGGCCAAAGCTCAAGGTTTTGTGAGAAAATACAAATCTGGGCATGTCAGTGGGGAAACCAGCCCCCTTTATCACATCCTGCTGGTATTTCATCTCTTTTGGGAGTCCAGCTATTCCTGTCTCATTTGCCCTCACCCTCCAGGAGAGAGGAGAGCACAGCAGGGAGGTAAATACTGGAAGGTGTTGTCTGAGTGTTGGTCTTTTGGGGAAGCACCCTTTGCCATGAGCAGAGCTCAGCTGCCCGGGGTTGAGTGCTGCCCCCAGGCTGGGGGAGATCCCAGGGGGCAGCTGTGCCATGAAGCAGTGGAGAGCCAGGCTACAAGTGTGCAGTGAGAGAGGTCTACCTCCACCCTCACAAAAGCAGAGCTACCGCTGCAGTGGCCTCTGTGTGCTTGGGGAGCAGAAGAGAGCCTGTCCATCACCAGCTGAACTCGACAGCATTTTAATCACAGAGATCCCACCACCAAGAGAAGCTGCCAGGGTACCTGCTCTTCCATCCCCACGGCTCGGAGGGCTTGGCGTCCTCTGTGGGACAGGGCCAAGTTAATGCTTCTGCCACGGGTAAAGCTGGCCACCCGGATATCTGCGTGGAAAGAGCAGCTGGGTAGGGAGACACCAATACCACACAGCCTGGTGGGGTGGCATCTCCTGAAATCCCTGCAGCGACAGCAGGCAGGGCAGCAGGGCGTCCCTGTCCCCCTGCTCTGCATGCAGAGAAGGCAGGTAGCAAAAGGAACCTTCAGCTGTCGGGAAGGCAGCTGGCAGCTTCAAGGGCTGCTTTCTCTAGCCTGGAAGAAGCAGCTGCAGCCAAGTGCTGCAAAGGGAATGCCAGATCCTGACAGCTCCCCACAGTGCCAGAGAGAGCGTCATCCCTAAGAGTCGTTTCCCCTCTGAGTGGAGAGGGCTGATTGAAGAATGCCTGGCAGCTTCTGCTGAGACCCACGGACTGATGCTTTTCAGGACACTATCAGGTCACCCTCTTCATTATCAGGTCACCCTCTTCATTATCAGGTCACCCTCTTCATCACTGTTTAGATGGAAGTGTCTCAGCACTGGCCTGCTCCTCCTCCAAACAGCCTCACTCAGACTTCCTGGGTCGTTCGGCCAGTGTGTGTGACAGAGCCTCATCCCCTTTCAGGGTTGCATCTCGGCATGAGCAATGGGCCAAAAACTGGAGTAGAGTGGTAAAACCTGTCAAAAGCAGAAGGCAGGACAGAGCAACCAGAGGCTTTCTGAACCTGTGAAACTTCCAGCATATACAACTTCCAGTGAAGAGTTTAACAGTTGAACAACAGTGAAAAGCTGTTTGCGCTTGCTCTGAGCCTGCAGCCTGCTGGCATTGCTCAGGGCTGGCTGCTGTGACCCCCCGTTTCTGCAGTGGGGACCTGGGGCTGTGCACAGGACTCGGACCAGCAGAGAGCTGTGCAGCAGAACGGTTGCCTGTCCTGACGCTGCCTGAGCAGGAACGGTTACCACAGAGAGCACGTGGCAGACAGGGCTGCTCCTTCCCTTCCATACGGAGTTTCACCTTCCATAGTGTCATTCTCATCTGCCATTCAGCTTGCCATCTCTGCCCAGGTTTGATTTGTCTGTCAGCTGGTAGACACTGAAGGCAAACAGTTTCTCTCCCTTTCAGCCAGCACCTGGGCTCTGAATCATCATTCCTCTGTTGCAGTGCCTTGCAGAGATGGAGGCTCCTGAAAACACTTCATCTCTCCTTCTGCCCCTGTTGCCACCAGCCCTCCTCACCTCCAGTGCCAGTGGTTACGAGTCAAGTTGATGCTTTTAACCCTAACAGAGATGCTGCAGCATCACAACAGCCATTGCTTCCAGACTTCTGACTCAGCTTGGTTCAACAGCACCATGCTATAATTCTTCATGCAGACACCAAATTTCAAAGGTGAGGTTTTGAATCAATATTTAAACCAAGAACATAAAAAAGGGCCTAATTTTAGTAGCTGAAGGGTGCATTCCCTCCACACAAGACAACATATTTCAACTAAATGCTGCCCCTCACCACGGGAGCTAAAGGGAAAAGTGAAAAGCATATCCCTCAAAGTGCCACGCTTTCAGATTTCATTTTCTTTCTGCAGTTTCAGTGAGTTCACACAGTTCCTCTTTTGCTTCCCCAAGAACTTTTGCTTCTCCATCAGTAAAAGGATGGAAACATATTAATAAAACGGTGATGATCAGTCTGAACTTACCTTGTCTGGCTTCATAAACATCAACACGGAAACCTCGTCTAGCAAAGAAACAGGTATTTAATGCACCCACCTACAAGAGAGGGATCAGGAATGGTGGATGAAGCATTTCACTAGTACCTGTGTAACAGATCACTACTGAAATGTATCAAGGGGAAGCAGCGGTCAGGGGATGCAGCTCAGCATATACAGGAAGACCCTTTGATCAACAGCCTTCCTGGAGGAAGTCCTCTGGCAATGCTGATGTGCCTACAAAGCCTCCAAGACAGAAGTCATCCATCAAAACTCATTGTACAAAGTCATACCAAATTCAGGGCTTGTTTACACACAGTGATTAATTGCAGCAGGGCTAACCCCTTCAGCCAGAGGCAACAGGAACTGGGGAGGGCAAGCTCCCTGCTCCCTTCCAGACTATGTGTAACTTCCTTGAATGCAGGGTGCTGCAGCATTCCCTTGGGAACACAGCAGACCTGTGCAAAAGGGCATCACACACACATCCTGCTTGTTATTTAAATGGATGGCTGTCTTTTTCTTGTTTAATTTCCATCGTTAATCACTGTCAGAACTACAGATTTTAATGTCATCACTCTTTTCCCGCAACATGGGGACCAAGAGGCTAATGGCCATAAAGTCAAAAGAGAGATTTAGGTGCTGCAATGCTCCGTGTTGTCCTTTAGAGTCAGACCACTCTGCAAGTAGCAATGGAGAAAAACCATTCCCAAACAAAAGTTGGCAGAGGAAGGCATTTCCTCTCAGCCTAGCATTTATCAAGTCTTAGTCCTCACAAAGCATTTCACGTTAGTGACTTGGTTAAAGCCAGAAGCAGCTGAGGGGCAGGAGGATCTGGCAGCCCAAATGAGGACTGTTATTTAGTGTTCCTGGGTACCACTGCTCCACCTCCCAAACCCCCTCCTCTGAGAAAAGGACTCTTGGCGGCAGGATTTATTTGCACACACTGTTCAAGGCAAGTGCCCGCCACAGACACGCATTGCGTCTCTGGGATACCACAGCAGCAAAGCTTTCCCTCAAGGGAAAGAGCCGTTCTCCTCCTACAAAGTCCTAGATGCTCAAACAAAACTCGCTGCCTCCCACAGCGGGAACTCAACCAACTCCTCCATAGCACCCCGTCATCTGAAGGCGGAATGATTTTAAGAAAAACATTCACCCCACCTCCAAGCAATGATTTTACAGATCCAGCTCCCCGGCAAACGCAATCACACAGCAGCCAAATGGCGTTTCCTACCAGACCACCACCGACAATGGCGACACTTTTCCCCCGTGGGTCACTGGGCTCCATCGCTGCGGCAGCCCCTGGGTCGCAGGTCTCACTGCTGTGTCCCCGCTCCCTGTCCTGCTGCGCTGCCCTTGCCAGTGGGGGGGAGAAGGGGAAGGATGTGGGTGGCTGAGTCATGCCTGAGTTCTTCTCGCCTGGTTCGTATTAAAGTTTAACTCACCAAACCGGTGAGTCAGCCAGGCTGTGTGGCCAGCCACATTGAGCCTCAGGTGAAGAGATGTGAATGTGGCATTATTCAGCCAGGCCTTATTAAAAGGCCTCTTTTGAAAATTGCAAAGCAGTTCTGCAGCCTTCAAGTATGTCTTAATGAAATGTGCACAGAGCAGGAGAACTTGTATCCACCAGGCTTTTGATGGTGCTTCGCTGGGTTGCAACTGCCGAGGCACGGTGGGACGATGTGGAGTCACTCCCGGAGCCTCGTGGGCACTCTCCTGAGGGTGGGATGTGAACCACGCTGCTGGTCCGGGGGCCTGATCCCATCTGTGAGAACATCTTTCTCCCAAGGAAGTTGCATGTGGCTTGAGCATTTTGGGGTGTGATGCTGAGCAGAGGGTCCATGCCTAACCTGCAGAAGCTTTCCAGAACTTGGATGAGGCTGTGAGGAGCCATCTGGGCACGTACCGTTTCACATGCCTGTCCCTGGGAGGACGCGCTCTGCTGAGCCAGCGCTGCGCACAGTAAGCTTTTAAAAGGGAGGAACCAATCACAGCCTACACACAATAATTAAACAGCAGGCAGTGAAAATGCATACATTAACATACACTAACTACCATTTATTGCTAGTCCTGCAATACATAGGCCAAAACATCAGATTTGTCCTGAAGGAGGAAGGCCAAACCCCTGCACAAGTACAGCATCATCCTCCACTGCATGTCCTGGTTCCTGGTGCCGCAAGGGCCCGCTGCTGCTGAGGGGATGGGGACTAAGTGTCACGCCACAGTCCCAACCTGCAGTACCACGCAAAGAGAGGGCACACGGGCCAGGGTCAACAGGACCCACAAGCAGCCCCAGGCTCAAGTTTAAACGGGACTGCTGGCCTTGGGGAGAGAGGGGTGCAGGTGGGGCTGGTTGGGGTTGTTAAAGGCTGTTAGTGCCCATGGGCCCTGGCACCGCATCCAAATGAGGTACCACTGAAGACTCTCTTGTTGGGTTTCTCTCATCTACATGGCAGTGACTTGACCCACACTATCTGATTGACTCACACACACACACAGAGCAAAGAAAACAGAGCAGAGAGGGCAAAGAGCAAGGTAAGTTTTACACAGTAAATAAATTATTCATTAATTGTTGTCAAAGAACAGACAGCACACAATTAGCTTCCAGCAGTGACAGTTATTATTTAGAAATATCACCCACAGCATCATCTGCATGCTTGTCTGATAGGCTTTACAGTTTACTCCACCACCGTGGCTTACCAATTTGATAGCAGCACTTTAAGGTACACCAATTAATTCACAGACTCCTGTGGATAACACAGCATACAGTTGTGTAACTAAAGTTGGTCCTGTAACACTGCTTTCTTGCACAAGCAGCCTCAGCCATGGTCCATGTACCTGCTCCAGGGGCAGGAGGCACGGACATGCAGGGAAGCATCCAACCTGTCAGTGAGCAGTGCTGTGTGGTACAGTAAATGGGCCACAGACCAAAAGTTTTAAGATGATACACATCAGTTTCTCTCTGCCCAACCTATCTCCTTAGTTACTGAAAAACCAGACTATATTTTGAGAACTTAGTTCTTGGCAAACCAGACTAAAATTTGCCTATCAGAGGCTATCTATGCCCAGTGCAATATCTTTTCTTCTGGGTAACCATTCCAAACAAAATATAAGTCCCTGGGTTATCTTCGTCAGATTCACTCACAAACTGCACCAGGCAAAACCAACATAAAGATGTTCTCCACTTTAAAGACAGGAGAAAGTGGGAAGTCACTGAGAAAGTGCTACTAATGCATTGTTTATCTTTCTGTATTAAACACAACCAGGCTGCTGAGAGCATGAAAACATATCGCTTGATTAAAACTGAGTGAAGCTTCTGAGGAGTCCTAAATGAAAACAAAAAGAAAAGGATAGCATGGACTTGGTTTAAAGCCTGCCCTCTGAAATTTAGTGGGAAAAGTTAAGAAGGGAAAAGTGTTGCTGAAGAAAAAGACATGCCAATATCCAAGGAAAAACCTCAGGATTTTATTATTTTTTAAAAATCAAGTCTCAAACCCTGATTGTATGAGGGAAAGGTTGAGAAATAATGAAGCAAATATACACAATTCCAGGCTGCTTAAATCGCCTTCTAGTAGCTCTTTGACAAAAAAACCTTGGGTAGCTGAGAGTCAGAGCCCTCCTGGGGCAGAAAACGTGGGCTGTGGTTAGCTGGAGGCAGGCATTGCACTTACACGTTCAGACCCAATGACTTCAGGAGCAGATTTCTTTCTGTTCTCCACTGAGAATTATTTATTCAAAGAGTGCTTAAAGACAGCTTACACAGGTAGGGTAGAGTGATGGTATTCAAGAAAATCCAATGCCAGGATTTTTCTCTGCTATACGGGTCACCTGTATTTGGATCACTCCTGCTCCTCTTTAGTTCTTTAGGCCAAGTATATCTTTGAGGGAGTAAAACCAAAAACGCTGAGGGAGGAACACTTCAAGCTGATGAGGTTTGGCAAATAAACCCTCATTCAGGCACCCTAGGTTGGCTTGCATCCTCCTAAAGACAGCAGCATGCACCTTTCCAAAGGGCATTTCCTCAGTTTCCACATGAAGGGGACTCTCAGCCTTGGAGCTGGGTCATACTCATTTGCAAGGGCTCAAATAACACTGGTGTTAAGATTATTTCATGCCCTGGGACTGCTTTGGGCTGCCAGGCCTGCAAGACAGTTTGGGATGAATTTTCTTCATTCTTTGAAGAGACAGCAAAAAAAAATGGCGATTACTTGTGGCTGGTCTGATCTTGGAAGATGAGAGGAAACAACTGAACAAGCAGAAATGGGTGAGAAAGCTACAGGAGCATGGTACATTTGTTCTGAACATCTACAGTCTTTCTCCCACTTCTTGTACTGAAAACGTGCAGTCTTACAGATATTAGACTGTCAATCAGAGAGATTATTTAGGAACTGTTCAAATACAGGTTGACCTCAGCAATTATGATCCACTTGTAGAGGAGCACGTACCGTCAGTATGTGGGCCACCTGCAACAAGAAAAATGGCTTTGTTGTGTTTGGTAACACAACATGTTGTGTTTGGTGGCCAACAGTGCATGCTTGCTGTAGCTGCAAAAGGACAGTGTAGACGCATCATTCTCATGATTCACGGTGGAAGGTAACTGAAGAAGAAGATGAAGACGACAACTTAAAAGCCATGACAAGATCTTTGCTGATTTCTGCAAACTGCTAATTACACCAATTCTGGAAGGAGCCAAGAAATCTTTACTGGTTCAGATTACAAACCCCTGTAAAAGTAAAAGGGTTAGAAATGTTTATCCCTTATAATCCCATTATGTAAATAATCTGTTCAGGAACTCAAATTCCAAGCTAAAGAGGGCCATAGTTATACCCCTGCCAGCAAGCCACCCATGCCTGAGGATGCAGCTGCCTCCGTCTTATCCTTCTGTTCACCAAGGCTTTGAAAGAGCCATAACACAGAAATAAAAGGTGTATTCTCACTGAAATAACAGTGACTGCCCATGCCAAAGTCCCCAGCCATCCCACCACACTCTAACAATGTGCATTCCTTTCTAGCACCGTTGCTTCCATGCCTGCGTTCTTGCTATGCCCTCCTGATGTACTCAGCAAGACCACTGCTCTCTCTCAGCTCAGATCCTTGCCCAAGGCCCCTCCTGCCACTGGCATTCACCTGAATAGGCTAGTTTGAACACTAGTCCTGGCTGAGATCATCTCACACCCAGAAAGCTGACCAGGACAAGCTCAGAGATAGCAGGGAAGGCACAGGCAAGTGAGCCCCTGGAGGAGCCAGCTGCTGAGCTCTGCGAAGGGCTCAAGGGCTCTTACAGACCTGGGGGCAGCCTGGGGTCAAGTCCATCCATTTCTGCACTTGAAAGAACATCCCAGCTGCAAGCACAGGCTTAATTGCAGAGGCGCAGCTTTAATTCTGAGTACTCCCCTCCCTTTGTACCATTTTTCTTAGCAAGTGGTGGTGGGTTTTTTTCCAGGAATTTCTGATTAACAAATGTCTCAGCAGTGTCTTAAGAATATAAATCCTACTGGGAACCTTAGGCTAAATGTCAATGTCCAGCCCTTATTTATTGGGTGTCTGCTGGGTTCACAGGGAGACCCAAAACCCAGGGTAACAGCCACTGCAGAGCGGAGCCATGTAGCATTGCTGGGTGGTGGCTCTGTTGTGGCAGGGACATAGCTTGGTATCATCCGTAGACCTTGTCTGAATTTAATTTATTCCACAGTAAGCAAGAGTTAATTACTCAAATTATAAGATTGAGTGTATCAAATCATCATTTAACCCACCTAAATCCCATTGTTACCTTAAAGACAATATGGCCTTAGTGAAGAGCCCAGACAGAACTGGCCTTAGTGAAGAACCACAAAGGCATGGGATCACCCGGTCTACTGTGCTACCCAACACATGCATGCAGGAAGGGCTACAAGTTTACACCATGGCTGCCTGTTTACTTACAGAGGCTGGACAGGGAGTGTGCTGCCGGTCCAGTGATGCACCGTGGATGTGGCCGGGAAGCCCCCGTGGGGCACTGGGAGTACCCCTGTGGGAGGGTAGTGGTGGTGGTGGTGCACTGCAGACGGCCTGGGCCTGTTTGCTTTCAGAGCCAGGGGAGCAGCAACCTGCAGGTCCTTGTTGGAGAGAGACAAAGGGTGATTTGTGAAACCTGTGCCCCCACAGGAAGGGTCCCTGGCTGAGGGGCTGGGTTCCCACGTGGCCACTGCTTGGTAAAGGAAGTCCTTCAGCATGCATTTGGAAATGGGTTTTGCAGGCTCCAACATAGAAGGTCCAGCAAATACTTGGTGATATCAGATTTCACCTGATATTCAGAGGCATTCAGACCCCACTCCCCCCCAGTTTATTCCACCAGTCTACATCAGGGAAACACGGGGTGACAGGATGGCCTGGGGAGGAAGGTGGGGACAGGGGGAACAAATGCTCTTCCTCTGCCATCTTCCCTTAGACACAGAGTCCTCCACAGAAAGCTGCAGATGAGTCCAGTCCAGCACCACCATATGCCCCAGACATCTCACCCCCAGCAAGGGGGAAGGAGTATTGAAAACCAGAAACTGCAAAGTTTAAGGAAAATAGAAAAGGACTTTCATCTGAGGCAGCACTCAGTGCAGCTCTGACACGAGGAAATGTTGCCACTGCCTGCCATTGCCACAGCAAATCTGCCCTGGGACCATGGCTGATGGAGCCAGTGAGCCCCTCTGCACCACAGGTGTCCTCCTGGGATGTCAGCACCCTGAAATGTGAGAGCTAGCAGCTGCTGCTGGGGGCTTCTGTTCAGGGAAGACATTTGGTCCCAACAGGTGCAAAACCCCATCTGCTCCACCCAGGGCATGGGACAGGTGATGGAGGAAGACGGCATTTCCTACCACTCCTCTAAACCTGGGGCTTGGGGCCTTTTAAGCTGTCTGTTTCTTCTGCAAATAGCATGTAGGAAAGGTGCGAGTGAGCTGGGCAAGGACTGCAGAAATGTGGGTGTTACTTTCTCAGCACTCGACAACCTTAACATCTGAGAAAAAGAAAACAAATCTTTCTTACAGCACCGGGAAAAGACATAGCCTGAAAATGGAAGGCTAGGAAAAGTACTGGCGGAGTTTTTGCAACACTGGGACATCCCCTCCTCCCCAGAGATCAAATGTCCTTGCTTCTTAGGTAATAAGTAAGCTACAGAGTAGAGATTAGAGATGCATTTTTCCAAAGCACTTTGGGATGCTAAGGAGCTATATCACCTAGCTAAAAATAGCTTAGGTATTGGGCATCTAAGGATACATTCAAAATTACTTACCTCTTGTCAGGCACTGGACACATTTTGGAAAAAGCCCTATAGGGATCTACACACCAAAATATCTTTAAGATCTGTCCTTTCAGAGCTCAGTAGCCATTGATTTTCAGTGAGACAGGAACTAGAGCAGTGGGCCTCCAAGTACAGTCACAAAATTTGTTCTTCAGCCCTAGCACATTTCAAACTGCCAGGTCAAATTTTACCAATTACAGGATTTGTAACACAAATATTGCCCTGCTGTTTGCAGCAAGTGGACCTGCAGCAGCAGATGCCCCCTGTAGAGGTCTTCCATGCATGGTCTGTTTGTGATTCAACTGTACAAAAGGCCAGATGATTTTCAGAGCTACACTGAATCTAGTTTGTACTTGTGGAGGAGACAATTCTTCCATTGGGTCCTGTCAGTGCTCATAATGGTAAAGAGGCAGGCTGTGCTCTGCTCAGTAACACTTCTCTGGTGCAGTGAGTTTGAAGATGCTGTTAAACATCCCTGACTTTCTGCATGTTTTGTCCAAGCCCTGCACCCTACCGAGGAGATCAACCATTGCCTCGTGTGAGCAAGGGTGCCCTTCCCACTCCAGTGCTGTTACCTGCTGTGCATGCTGAAGTGGGGGAGAGCTGCCTCCAGCAGGCTGTGCAAACGCCATCGGTGGCAAAGCCTTCAGCATCATGTTCTGCATGATGATCTGGTGCATCTGAGCATTCTGCATCAGCATCATCTCTACCATATCTAGGAAGAGGTCACGCCAAGGAAGAAAGTAAGAGTCTCATCAGCAACTGACAAGCAGCAGAGACATCTCAGCAAGAAGTGTCCTTCAGCACACAGCCCTGGTCACTGGAACCAAGACAAAGCAGCTGAAAGGGACACATGAAGAATATTAGCATTATTTGCCCAGGCAGTGCAAAATTAATGTCTATGCATAAAATATTCATACCAGTTTTTCCTCTCTTCTGCAAAAAAAGCTGCTGTTGAGCATCTTCTGTCTGTTAGTTTCCCTACAAGCTCACCCCTCTGGCTGTGCTGGAGGAGGGCTGAGCACTAGAGCTCTCTTGCTTCCTCCAGCATGGACCTGCTCCTTACAGTGCCCTCCATTGCTTTGGCTCAAGATCATTGCTTTCCATGTGAGAGGTTTCCTCAACTTTATGTGATATTGCAGTGCCACCTTGAGAGTCTATTGCATGTGCATCAAATCAGCTTACCAAGATCACTGGGTCCTAATCACAAAGGACCTGTGCAGTGGAGCTAATTTTGTTGGGGGAGGAAGGAAGGAGGGAGAGAGGGAAAAAAAAAAAAAGAAGAAAAAAGCTATCAAGGCAACTCTCCTTTTTTTTTTTTTTTTTAACTGGTCATACCAAAACTAATTTACATGCATCAGCTTCAGAAAAGTCATGCATGAATTGGGACTAGTTTGTTTATGAAAATAAACTCTGATTCAAAAATCCAGGCACTTAGATGAAAAAGAAGGAAGAGAAAATTTTGAGAAATATTGCAATTTCATGACAGAGGATTTCTCTGTGGGATGAAAAAAACTTTGGCTGAAGGTTGAGCCAGGGAAGTCATCCCAGGGATTTGTTCATGTATTATTTCACAATAGCATCCACCTATGTTTAGAAACAAATTCTTTTTATTGCCACTGCACTATATTTGGAACAGCACTTTCAGCTGTTCTGTCTTTTTTCCAAACTCGGGACATAATAAAAGCCTGTATTGTTCTGAGGAGCTTGAACAGCAGGTTAACAGGGAACAAAGGCATAAAACCAGATTTTAGAATCCTGTTTGTTAATTTTGGAATCATCTGTGTGCATGAGTTTAACTTCATTAATATTATTCAGTGCCTTGTGTTGAGTTGATTTGCTTTCCCAGATTTGCCTGGCAGCTTTATCTGGCTTTGCTGAGTTTGAAGTCCCTTTTTCTTTAGTTTTAGTAATAAGAATTTGTCTGGAAGCCTCTCAGAAATGGTACCTAGTCCACTTACGGAGTGCAATTCCCACAGCTCCAGCAGCATCCCAGTCATGAAACAACACATCACTAACTAGTTTAGATGCTGTCCCGTGCCCCCTTCTACTTGCCATGTCAGCCTGCCTGACCTCTCTGGGCCTGGAGATAGGAGCTGGCTGCTGGATGGAGGGTACGCTACCTTCTTTAATGCTTCCTGAGTAGGGGGCTGCAAAAGGCTGGGCAGGAGGGATCTGTGTGATCAGGGGGGGTGTCTGAGGTAACTGCTGGATGATGGTGGCAGACTGAGGCGGCATCTGAAAAAGAAAGGAAAATTGGGAAGTCAGGGTTGGTTTTGGCCAGCTCCCTCCTCTTTGAGAGGGCAGAGCAGTGGGTATCATCTGCGTGGACTTCAGTGAGTCTTTGGACATGGTCTCCCCTGAGATCCTCATGGAGAAGCTGTTGAAGTTGTGGGCTGTATGAGCAGACAGTGATGTGTGTTGGAAACTGGCTGAATGGCTGGGCCAGAGCATGGGCACTTTTCCCATTCCTCTTGCTAGCATGTTCCTATGGTAAACAATTCACACTGTTTTGTGCCTCATTTGTAAGATGATTTCCCTTAGATTTTGCATAGGGCAGTAAGTCCCATACAACAGCAAGAGGCATATCATCCCTTTCAGTGGGATGAGTGTTTCCATACAGTCCCCAAGTCCCTCCACCTGTGGTTGTTGTCTCAGACCGGCATAGCACTAGCTGTGTTTCCAAGGGGAGAGGATCCTTACCATCTGCTGGATAATCCTTGGCGGCTCTGCTCGGGGAGCTGGAAAAGGTATCTGGTAGACATGAAGGAGGCCAGCTCTGTGGTTATGACACTGCCCTTCAGCTGGTGCACAGGGCTGTGAAAGCTCTTCCAGAAGGTGCTGCTCCTGCAAAATCAAGTATGTTCTTAAAGAAAATCTGGTGACAGGAAGGCAGACAGTATTATTATGCTCTGGAATAAATGGGATTAGGCCCTGGGAGGCTGCAGCAGGGCGCAGCCTTACTGCTGCAGAAACGCCCAGCACTGCCAGGTCTGACAGGCAGACCGCAAGTGGCCGTGGCATGAAGGGAAGCACTCAACCAGTGCTCACACAAGTATAAAGAAAGTTTTTCTTCCCACATATCCCAAAACCACACAGTTTTCAGTGCAAGCAAAAAAGAATGTAAAAAAAAAAAGTGAAGAACAAACTGCCAGAAGTTTGGGAAAATCTTTCATTAATGGTTGGGACCCTCCACAAACTAGGAATAAATAATAGTTACTAATGTCCCTGTTTTGCTGGCATTAAAATTACCTTATTTGCATTTTGGCAGTACCCCAGAGAATTTATAATAAAGCAGTTCAGGACAAACAGAATCAACCCACCAACTAACTGAAGCGGGTGCAAGCTTCATTAGCTGTAGTGAGTGAGGGTGGACATTGCTCTCTGGCCCCTCTCCCTTATTAGCTGGCCCAGCCTCTATACTCTAAACCAGCAGAAGAATGAATATGGCCCAGCCTAAGAACTCAAGGACAGGAAAAAACTGAATCCACGTAGGCAGTAGATGTGCAGATAACCTGGCCCTTTCTGTTGCTTCTGTTCACAGAGAGGGCTCTTACCCTAAGCTCCTGCAGGAGATCTTTCCTTCGCCTTAGGGCACTTTGGAGCATATCCTCACGTCTGTTCCCTGAAGGAAGAAAATCCCCTTATCTTCTCAAAGGATCACAAAGATAGAGCTATTATAGCACCTACATTATGAGATTAATGCTGGAAAATGTGTTATAAGATAGCTTGACTTCTTCCACAAAAGGCTTTAGGCTACTTTTCTTGTCAAATCCACAAATGGATAATGACTTTGTGCCACATACGTACACAGCTGTTTAGCAGCTCTACAAAGGCAATGCACCTTCTCTGAAAATAAACTTTTTAGATTGCTCTGAAAGTCCCCTTTTAACCTCCTGGTTTAGAAACTCATTTCAGCCTTAAATTTTCTACCTGTACTCTGTATGCGGAGGACGATTGTGCAAATTGTAAAGAAAGTTTTTGTGATGTATCAAAACAAACTCAGCTTTGAAAATCAACTTTTCTGTTTCCTTTTTGTTCTGAATCAACTTTATTTTCAGTTCTTCCCACATACGGCTGACTTTGAACCCGCTTGAAATGAAAATGAGAAAGAACATTTTCAGATACTTTGGAGGCATGGCTAACATCTGCTCTGAAAAGCATAACTTTGTATTTTGAAACTGTAAGTTGTTACAGGGATTTTTAATTTTTGGCTACAGCATTGAGTTTCCAACTATTTGTGCATCAGCTCAATGGATATGAGCCCAGAGTACAATCCAGAAACATTACTGATCTTCTACTGGTAGTCTTTAATCCATAGACAATATAGTAATCAACACTGCATGTGCCATGCAAAGAAATTGATGCATTGCACATAGCATGCATAGCTTCCATGGGAGTATTGTTGAAGGTAACATGCTACTTATATGTGAAACATCACAGCAGTCTTTAAAAGGGTTTGATAAAGATACAAGTTATTTTCAACTCCCTTATTTATCAACTTTTAGCTGGTTCACTAGCTTTTATAGCAAACTGTCTAAACTTTGGAAGTTTCATAAGTGTGCTGGAATTCCTGACCTTTCTGCCCAAACCAAAGTCAGAATGTAATTGTACATGCATGGATTCCTTGGTAAAATGGTTCCCCAGCTCCTATCAACACAGTTCTCAAGACCAACTCTTTCAGTATTACGATTTGTTTCATAAGTTGAGTCACATTTTTTTACACTGGAAACCATGCTCTGGTCTGCACAAGGCTGCATTGGTCAGCTTCAAAGGTCCAAAGCAGCATTAGTAGTGGAGTATTCCTCCTGCTTGGATCCCTCAGCCATCCTAACAACTCCTTTTCAGGATCACCAAATCCAGTCATTCAGTTGGACTGCAACAGGGGCTCACTCCTAGGTATAGGAGTTAGGACAAATCAGATCACCAGTAGTTTGCTCCAGCTGAACCAGCATCTGCAGCTGAGAGGCTGCAAAGAACAGCTGGGCAGGAGGTCATTCTTATGTTCATGCTCAGCTGGCATATCATTTCCCTTAATAAAAAAAACAAGTTGAAGAAATTCAAAATACAAAATTTAGATAGCTAAGCAGTATAGCAAGCCTGTTCTCCTTGCATCAAGGCTGCTGAGATTCACCAGCTTGGTTAGGACTGAGACTAGTACACAGACTGACATTACTGCACAAGCTTCACTGGACCTTGTGTTTTTGCTACTCCCAGGGCTGCATATAGATTTAGATCTTCAGGCTGAGCTAGGGCAGCACTGACTCAAGTTCAGTCTCCCTTCTGCTCTCCAGACAATGCCCCTGTCACAGAAGCCAAGACAGAGGACGTCCTGACTACCCAAATGCCCAACCACGGAGCACACAGAGGCCCCTTCCAGCTTTTAGGAAGGAGATGTGTAACCTCCTGAGGAACTCATGCCTGAGAATATCACTAAACCCTTTTCATATCATGTCCATAATTAGAACAAATGCTTCTCTTTTACTTGCAGTTGGGAGAAGTGACTCCATCTTCTCTAAGTTCTCCTGTTCATTTTCTAGTCTCTGTTGGTAGAACCACAACAATAACTGGTTATGAGTCAGGCAGCAACGATCACAACAATTTCCAACAATTACAGGCATAGGTTTGGGATGGAGGAAATGAAGCAGAAGTGTAGACAGGCAGTGCTTCTTAACTGCTGAAACACAGCTAGTGAACGATACAAAAAGTATTCACAGAAGTATGGAATGTCTTGCTACAAATCTAGATATGGTAACAAAACAGTCACACTTCTAACTGGTCAAGCTATCTCAGACCTGGAAATTGATAGCATGGTAAATCAGGAGTCTTGTATACCATTTATTTTGTAGGGCAAAAAGCTAGATCATATGAAGAACTTGATGCTGGAAGTTTTGGGTATTTGGTGCACTAATAGGCCTAAATGGCCCTGACTACCCCTGAGGCTACCATCCCCACCTGCTGCTCATATCTCCAGGATCCCCTTTAATCTCAGCTCTAGGTCTTCAGTTCATAATTGATACTGGATGAGTACTAGTCTGCAGTTTAACCACAGCCATGGCCTGTGACTGGCCATGGATCCATTTAACTCCAATACCCAACCTGCAGACACTTCTCAGATTGGCCTTGCTTGGACCTGCTCCATCTCCATAAGCTTGCCTGATAGAGCTAGACTTTTGGTTGAACCTGGGCATCTCTGGCTCTGCAATGCTTGCCTTGCTTGGGGGCTGGACAGCCAGGCCCCTGCTCTTCTGGCTGTGTTATTGTGCTCAACTCCTTGCTCCTTGGGGAGCAGTTGGCCCTTGTGACTCCCTGATGCTCAGAAATTGGAGACCTTTTTCTCATGCACAGGCTCTTTTCTTGATTCTGCATGTCTTCACACTGGTGAAAACTTTGCCCTCAAATGGCTGCTCATCTAAGAACAAAAGAGTCCACTGTGGAGAAAGTTTAGATGCCACCTCCAGTGTTCCTGTCCCCAGGCAAATTGTTTGTCCTTCCAGAAAACTCTAAGTGGCTTCTGGAGGACACTGAAGCAGAAGATCCACACTGAGTGTATGTCAGGTGTGCTGAGGGTGGAGTAACAGGGCTGAGTCAAGAACCTTGGGTGCATTAGTGTGTGGAGTCAAAACAAAAAGCTACCGGGATTCTGCACAGCACCTTGTGTGCTTTCAGTGAAGGACTTCCCATGTTTCACTAGGCAACATATCTTATGTAAAAGTAAACAAAAAAGAAGACATGAATTTTCCTTAAAACAATCCAAGGTCCTATTTACCCAAAATTTACTCCTAAACCTTTCCCATCACAACTCAAACAGGTTTTGAGATAACTAGTCACATCTCCCATAAAATATCCCATAAGTTCAAAGTCACTTTAACTCTATTTTTCTTTACTGTAGGTCCATGTAAACTTGTACAATGTTATTTAAGGAAGTGATAGTGACTGTAGCACCACTGCACATTGGTCTGTCTCTGCTTGCATGGAGAAAGAAGTTCTCAATTGACTGCAGTACCTCAGTAGAAATATAATTATTTAAAACACAATGTTAATGCTTAAAAGTGCAAGAGCAAAAAGTGGAACAAAGGTGACCACTGCAGAATTACTCTCTTACCTTTTCTAGCAGTTTGAGTTTCAGTCGTGTCAGGTGATCCACCACTGAGGGATCTGTCATTATAGTCTTGGAAGAGTAGGCAAGCAAAAACAGGTTAAAAAGCTAAACGAAGACAGGTAGGTTTTCAGTGGCCATTTTTTCCCCTTCACAATCTTCATAGAAGAATAATTCCACTAGAAAAAAAAAAAACAACCAAGATTGTGAAGAATTGAGGCATGAAGATAAAAGCTTCATTTCTCTCCCAAGTAAAAATGAGTATAGATGTTCACCACAATGTCACAGACACAGCTTTTCCTGCCATTTCTCTCAATGCATTTTCATGCTGCAGGTTGTGATAGTCACAGAAGGGTAACTCAGGGTGAATATTAGTCTGTTCCCAATGGTTGCTATCCCTCCCCTAGCAGTGGCACTAAGCCTAGCCCTCTGTGTTGCTAGTGCCTTCTAAATAGCTCAGAGTTTTGTTCCTGGAACCTGGTTGCTAAGTTTGTAGTGTCAATCCAGAATATAAACAACTTAATCTCCAGGTGTAGAAGGTCCAGTTCCTTTTGTAAAACAAATGTCCAGCATATTAGTGGACAAGAACAAAATAAATAAAAGCCAATGGTTCTTTAACACAAGCCCAGTGCTAGGGGTCAGATTATAATTTTGCTGATCACAATATTTATCCCACTGTAAGGGCCCCATAAACTTTTGACGTAGCCCTTCATATGAGTTTTCAGCACCAGATAGTAATTAAAGACTCAAAAAATTAGGGAGCATAGCTGCATAGCTGAAACTCATCTGTGGATGGGTAAAAGAGGCTATGGTATAACACCCTTTTGCTTCCAATCTCCCAAGCAACGTGTAGGGTGTTTCCCCCTTCCAGCAAAGCCCTACCAGCATAAAAACCAAGGCAACATTCATCAGTGACATCCATAAAATCAGCACCAAGGCATGAGAAAGAAACCAGGTAATAGTTACTTATTCTCAGTATCATATTTTAAGCCTGATTCTGCTCCTCAGAGAGCAAAGTTACAACCCCTTCCTTACTTGAAGGCCATAGCAAAGCCACAGCTGAGCCACTGCTAGCAGCTGGAGCAACTGATAGATACTTGTAGGGAGCTGTGTAGGAACAGCATGGATCACCTTCTCCAGCTGTGACCCATATAGCATGTGGGTGCAGTCTGTCCTTAAAAATACACAGGCTGGTAGTTGCTGGAGAGGTTATAGACACTGAGACATAGGGATCCCAAAAATAGCTGTGTTATATCAGAGCTGGGGCTCAGCTTTCTTTGGCAGGGCTCATTTGTGAATGCTACGAGTGACATGGTAGGAGAGAAAACCCTCTCACCTGCCAGCAGTTTTCCTGAGAAGCAGCTCTGTGTACATTTTTGTACTTTAAAGCCCCAACAGATTTTTCTCTTGTTATCTCTAATATCTTTGATTCCTTCATCCTTTGGGCAGCCGTAATAACCTTTGACAAGGAGTTTCTTAGTTATCTCATACATAAGCCTAGTTATGCAAGTAAACTGTGTAAGTATAGTTTACTTAAGTATTAGGTAAAAAAAGGATTACATTTAGCCTGGTTTAAATGTAGATGCCTGAAAAGTTTATTGGAAATCTTATTTGTTGTGTGAAATTTATATGACTGTTCTCTATGCACTTTTTCCATACCATTTGCAACTTAGAATCATGTAGGTATCACATTCCTATTCATCTGTCTCCCTTTCTAAGCAAGAGAAACTATTTAACTTGCCCTCAAAGAGCAGATTTTCCTTACTCATAACTCAGCTGGGAAGATATAATGCAAGAGCCCACCTCTACTGGCCACTCTCAGAAGGAGCTGCATCAGCTGCACCTTTAATCACACCATGGCTGTATGTCTGCTTGTACAGTCTCATTTTCATCTGAGATGGATATCTCTGTACCTTCCTAGTTCATAAACCCTTTCAAGATGGGGTGACTGCGGTTGTGGGCAGTATTTGGGCAGTGATGTATCAAAGCAAGCTGTGTTGGCATCTCTAGACAACTGCAACAGCCACAAGCCTGCTATTAGTCATTCACAGTGATGCTGTAGTAGACTTCCTGACTGCTGATAAATATTGAGCTGATGTTTTACCATCAACTGGTTTAATACAGTGCCCCCTAGAAGTTAAATTTCTAGAGTCTTCATTGCAATAGGAATAGAGGGTTGCAAGAAAGGTTGACAAAAAGAACCACATACAAGTATTCCATTAAAAATACAGCAGCAGTGTTAAGCAACTGAGTTGACTGTAGAGGAAAGGAAGAAATTTCAACTTGATGTGACAGGTATCTCAGAGAAAATCCAATACTAGGTAAAAAATGCTTTCCAGCAAATCTGCTAAGGGATCTTTCTTTTTGCACACTTATGGATGTCCCGGTCACAGTGGGATCCCTACTCTAGGCACACCTGACAACCTGCTAATTAATGACTTCCCAGAAATGTGCCAGCCAGACACAAAGGATCCTGCTGAAAGGGATCTACAGTTACATTGACTCACAAACTGGGGATCACACATGAACGTGGTGATGCAAAGAGCCAAACCAGACATATTTAATTCTGCAAAGGATTATCAGGGGTGTTATTTGCACCCCACAGGAGATAATTATTCTGCTCTATTTAGCAGCACTGAAGTCAGAGTTTGAATACTGTGCCTAATTTTAGACATCGTGGTTTAAGAAAGTCCAGGGAAAAAAGATAAATATGGTACATTTACAAAAAGTAAGTTTGTACACTGTAGGACTATTAGACTGCTTCTCAGATACAAGGATGGATTAGATAACCTAGTAAGGTCTATACCAGTACTACATTTCTATGATGTCTTTTATTGATTTTGATACTTCATGGCTTTAATTTTAATTACTATGATTTCTAAAACACTATATAAATAGACACAAACTGACACACCTGGAAATATCTGGAGATAATGAACTTTCATGCTTTGGTCCCCCAGGTAGGAGTCTTTATCATTTCAGCATGTTTTAAAATTTATTAAAAGAGAGTTAAAAGAATAAAAAAAACCCAAAACCCACAGGCATACACAAATCACCAACAGAGAAGTATATACGATTTCCTTCCAATCAGTTGCGTGCTTCTGCCAATTCTAATGTTGCAAACTAACAGTAGAAAGCTCTTGTTAGGCTGCTTAGTGGTTACAGGTATTGTAAAAATGTCCTATCTGCATTTGAAGCTAAACATATGAATAAAACATATTTTACAATTAAGAGTGATTTCATGCCACTTTCATTAACAATGTGCAATGTTGATTTTTACTGTTATTTCTGAAAATAGTGGTCCCTGTTTGAACCAAAATTATACTTATGATTAAATCTTCTTACTCATGATTAAGTACACTGTACTAATCGTATATTTATGATTATTGTCTTCTTACACGACAATAGCAAACCACTAGTCTTTGCAAACACTGCTCATTTATTTGCAGGTGTTGGCAGCAGCACGCAGAGCTCTCTACTGTAAAGTTTTGTTACCAGCCTGATCTCGGTGCAGCATTATCAGCATTATTGCTAATTTAGACGACCTATAAATGACCTCTACTGCTTTTATGGCTATGTCAGGTAGGATTGGCCCCAGCAGAAACAGAGGTGGTAGCTCCGCCACCCTGTCTGGCTGGCTTCAGCTCCCCCACTGCGAAGCCGCACTAATAGTGCAGAACCTGAGCCCAGCTGCCAGCAGGACAATTTGGGGGTTACCCAAATGGTGTTGCTGGTGCTGGCTGCCGTGCTGCTCAGACAGATCCCTTTTCAAATATTTCTACTTGAGTCAATTTATTTAGATTAGCACTAGAAATCCTGACATTTTAACAAACAGACAGGAATATTAGAAAATATAATGCATGAGTCTTTGAGGGTTTTTTTAAAATAAAGAATTACCAATAAACCAAAATCCATTAAACCCAAACAAATATGACTTATTTATTTTACATTTTTAGCTGGAGCAAGAAGTCCAAGCAGCAATTTATATTAAACCAAAATTTTTTAAGTGACATATCTAACAAAACTGACATTATAAATGCCATGATATATTATCTTTTTTAAGAAATGTCTTTATCCTGAGTTTACCAGTTTCATTTTGCTTCTCAGTTTACACAAGCTTTTGCACTAAGAAATTTCATAATTCAGACTTTACCTCTTAACATTTACTGGGGACAAACTCAGAATCCTGGCCATGGGGTCAGAGGACATGGCAGTACTACCAGGAAAAACAAATAAAGAAAGCCCTCAAAACAGCCAAGATCTGACAAAGCAGGTGACCAGAATTAGCATGAGGAGTCTGTCCTCACTGTCTAATGTCTCTGCATGGTTTTCTCACTGGAACTTCCACTCTTCCTTAGAAGAGACAAATTGGTTGTGAAGAAAAGGAAAGCCAAGACACACTGTCCCCCAGTAACCTCTGCAGTAGTTTAAAACTTAACCTCTACCTCAGCTCTGGACACAGACAGGCTTTCTGATGTGTAGAGAAAGCCTTGCCAACCCTGCCTTGCTCCTGGTGTCCTCAGCTTTCTCTTTGGAGCATTGAGCAGGCACTGCTCCAGTCTTTTTGTTGTCTATGCTGAAATATTTACACAGAGATAATGTGGGAGACCAGGACATGGGTACAGAATCACAGAATCATCATCTCAGTTGGAAAAGCCCTTGAAGCTCCTCCAGTCCAACCATGAACCTCACACTGACCGTTCCCAACTCCACCAGATCCCTCAGTGCCGGGTCAACCCGACTCTTCAACCCCTCCAGGGATGGGGACTCCCCCCCTGCCCTGGGCAGCCCATTCCAACGCCCAACAACCCCTTCTGGGAAGAAATGCTTCCTAAGAGCCAGTCTGACCCTGCCCTGGTGCAGCTTGAGGCCATTCCCTCTTGTCCTATCACTTGCACAGAATCATCTAAAATGGTACAAAATGGTTTACGCTGAGTATGCGGACATGTACATGTTTCTTCCCAGATACTTTTTGGACGCTGGTTGACAGTGTGTTGGGTTTGTGTGTGGTGGGGTTTTGGTAGCAGGGGAGGGTCTACAGGGGGGGGTCAGTCCTGTGAGAAGTTGTTCGAAGCTCCCCTGGTTCCAAGCTGGACCTGCCACTGGCCCAGGCTGAGCCAATTAGTTATGGTGCCTGCACCTCTGTAATAAGATATTTAAGAAGGGGAACCTGAGAGGAGTAGTAACAGTTGTGAGGGAGACATCTCTGCAAACACCGAGGTCAGTGGAAGAAAAGGAAGAAGCAGGAGGGAGGTAGTGCGGGAGCAGAGACCCTAGCAGCCTGTGGTGAAAGGTCAGGCTGTGCCCCTGCACCCATGGAGGTCGCCAGTGGAGTAGGTGCTGACCTGCAGCCAGAGCAGGGGGCTGTGCCCGGAGAGGGCAGCCCACGCTGGAGCAGTCAGTTGCTGGTAGGGCTGCACCCCACGGCAGGGACCCACGCTGGAGCAGTCTGGGAAGAGCTGCAGCCCGTGGGCAGGACTCATGTCAGAGAAAGTTGAAAGTTGAAAACTGTCTCCTGTGGGAGGGACCCCACGTTGAAGCAGGAGAAGAGCATGAGGAGTCCTCCCCTCAGAAGGAAGGAGCAGCAGAAACAAGTGATGAACTGACTGTAACCCCCATCCCCTGCCCCTCTGCGGGGGAGGAGGGAGAGAAATCGGGAGCAAAGCTGAGCCCAGGAAGAAGGGCAGGGTGGGGGGAAGGTATTTTTAAGGTGTGGTTGCATTTCTCACTGTCCTACTCTGATTGGAAAATTAGTGAATCTTGTGTTCAAATTCAATTAACATTCTTCCCTAAGTCAGAGTGCCTCTTTTACCTGTGATCATAACTGAGTCATCCCTTCCTGTCCTTGTCTCGATTCTGAGCTCTTTGGTTTATTTTCTCTTCCCCATCGCTGAGGAGGAAGGAGTAAGCAAACAGCTTTAGGGTGCTCGGTTACCCTCTGGGCTTAAACCGCAACACATAGGCATGGGAAACACTCATAGCACAGACGCAGTCCCCGGGAGCACCTAGGTCCTGCTCGTGACCTGGACGATGCAATGTCTGAATTTAGGGCAAAAGCCCATACAGAGGAGTCCAACTTAAGGACCAAATGCAGGGAAAGGCCCAGGGACAGAAAAGGGATCGTTAGATCGTGAAAACGCTTGCATTTCTGTGTCTCTTAGGGAGAAAAAGCCAGCGTATTGCAAGAGGTTACCTCTGAACTGAGCCAAGTAATAAACTTGATTAAAGCATGTTTTCTAGTATGATTTCATGGCTTCAAGAGACAAGCTGCCAGTCTCGTAGCTAACTGTAAGTTTAATTATTTTTAATATTAAGAAAAGAGCACCTTATTTCTTCCTTGTTATCTGACAATTATTTCCTGATGTCAGCTCTCAGTGCACCCACACTTCCCAGATGAAGAGATTCTGCAGGTGAACTCCTCACAGCCCGCTTGCTGCAATGGAAGCGAGGACCCAGGACGCGACACAGGCGGCGGACGAGGCGTGCTGTAAAGGGCAATATTTCTGCACAGGAGTTTATAATCAACCTGGATGGGCAAGCCCTCTGCGCAGCACCTCCAAGGGGAGCGGCGGCTCCCAGGGCGGGCAGAGGGCCTGAGGCACGGCGGCGGAGCCCGCCCAGGCCGCCCTCTCCCCATTGGCTGTGTCCCAGCGCTGGGCGGGGCCTCGGCCGGCGGCCTGTTTGAAACGGGCCACCCAGCGCAACCCGCGCCGCGCGCGGCGGCTCGCCCGCGGTGCTGGAGAGAGGCGGGGCGGGGCGGGGCAGCGCAGCTCCCAGGAGTCAGTTAGCGAGAGTGGGTGGGGCTAAAACAGCGATCGCTCTCGGCATTGGCTGTAGAGACTCTTATGTATTGCGAGCTGCGCCAATTGCTGGAGGACTTCCTTCCCTTCCCCGGGGGTGGGCCGGCCCCTGATCGCTTATTGGCCGGCGTGGGCTGCCGCCGCCTCGTGGTTGGCGGGGGAGGCGAGGCGGGCGGGGAGAAGGCGCTGGGGCGGCCATGACCGAAACTTCTGTCCCCCCCGCGGTGTGACAGCGGTTGGAGCAGCGAGGGGAGCGGGCTGGGCCGGGCCGGGCCTGTCCCGGCTGCTGCCGCCCTCGGGCCCCCGCCTTGCCCGCCACATGGAGGCGGAGGAGGAGGCGCGGAGGCAGAAAGTGGAGGCCGGCAGGTCCAAGGTGAGTGGGGGCCTCCCGCCCTGGGGGGGGTGCGCCCGCCCTGGCCTGGCTCCCGGCACCCCGCGGTGCTCCCGGCCGGGAACCGAGCGGCGGAGCCTGGGGGGGCGGGCGCCTCCGGGAGCCGCCCACGGCATCGTCTCTGCCCGCCCCGGGTCTCTTCCCCGCGGCGTCGGAGGGTTTTCCCTCGTTGCATGGCGGGGTCGGTGCCAACCTCGAAGCGCGAGTCTGGGGCTCTGGGCGGCGGCGGTGCTGAAGCATTGCTGCTTCCTTGGAGCTGTGTCAGGAGGTGAGAGGTGTTTCTGGGCAGCGTGGCTCTGCCAGAAATAAATGTGCCTAGCGGTGCTCCCGGAACGTAGGTTGCCTGGGGGGCTTCCCGAATTACTACAGAGGTATATAAACATCCTCAGTGAGCAAAGAGCAGCTTGAAGTGGTGTATATATCTTCCACCAGGTTCTTGTTTTATTGTTCTTTCCGAATTCTTCCATTTTTACATAGGATTCCACCCAGTTATTTGTGAAAATATTTCCAGGTGAGAATCCCCAAGAGTAGATGTTGCATGTTAGGTTACTTCAGTGGCTAGTCTTGCCTTTGCATCTGCAGGTGGGTTGTTGGAGAACTGGGTTGATTTGGTTTGTTTCCAGTCATGCTGTTGGCCAATACTTCACTGCTTTGAGCAGTTACATGCTTTCAGTTAGGTTGTAGTTTGGTGGGACTGTGTAGAGTGCCCATATGATGTGACATGTATGAAGATAACATTCTTTTAGTAATTATTGTCTGCAACTATATGATAGTACTCGATATGTATTAACCCTCCTTTCTGCTTTGTTTTGGTAATGATATCCAAGAAGCTGGTTAGAATTCCTTGATTACTTTTCTTTAAATTCAGCATTTCTGCTGGTTTTTGAGTTGCTCTTGTCATATTTCCCTTCTGGGAATCTGTTGCTGAATAAGGCTTGCCAGTCTGTAGCTACAGCTTTTCTCAGTTCTCATCATCCTAGTAGGACTGGAATGGGGGACTGCAGCTGGAAGGGGACAGCTGAGGCTGCACAGGGTTTCAGGATGTTTGGACAGGTCTGATGTTTACATGATGTGCTACAGCCTCTTCACCCCTGATATCACTCCTAGTGATTCTCCTACAGGTGTAACAGCATGGCCTCTGCAGAGGATCCCTCTAGAAATCTAGCTAGAGGAGTCAAAGTGGCTTGGAGCTGTGCTGTCTGCTTCAGATTTTTTTAGCAGTCATCTGTGTTTCCGTTTCAGATCCCTCTTCCTAGTGCTGTGCAGAAGGCAATTAAAGAGAGTGTTCCTGGGAGGGGAGTGGGGTTGTGACTGGGCTGCGCTGAAGCAGCTTGATGGTGGGCAGTACAGCTCCTCTGTCCCTGGCCTTTCCCACCCAGATGCTATCACGGTTGCCACACTCTCTGCTCAGCAGCTCCTCATCCGCTTGCCCTTGCAGCCTTGTGTGCTGTGTGGACAAAATCCCCTGTTGGAGAGCAATTGCATGATTAGGTTTCGGATTAAGACTGAGAGAGGAAACTTTGAGAACAGGTTAAAAAGTTACATTAGCTGTGGCAAGACTTACGTTAACGTTTATTTTGTTAACACTTCTCTTAAGTGCAGTATGTGTTTATAGCTAGAAAAATGTGATGGTCTTGCCTTGAATAAGTTATTAGTTCCCACCTGTTGTACAGCTGTTGTTTGCCATTGGAAAAAAAAAAAAGTAGGGACTTGCATTATGTTTCAAGTTATGTGTGCAGAACCAATGTTGTAGTTCATATTTTCTATAAACTAGGTGTTAAATATCACTCATCTTACCATTTTTTAGAAAAAAAATATTGTTAGCAATATCAATGCCATCAGTGTTGCTATTGCATGGTATTGCATGCTTGATATACTGAGAAGAAAGGACTTAGAAAGGCAGAGATAGATGTAGTGCTTCCTCTGCTTGTTAAAATGTCGGAGATCCATTACTTAGCTAGCAGATTGTGGGCACCAGATTTTCAAAAAACATCCAGACAAATGAATGGCAACTATATGTGTTGGGACTTATTAAATACAAAGATAGTATGTTAGGATTTGGAAAGCAAACATGTGAGCTGCACATTTATTCCTTAGTATGCTGACACCCATGTTCTACTATATATGGCTGTGTGCTTGCCCTGTCTCTGTATCTTTACTTATATACCTGAAGTTGTAGAGCTAGCTAGGAACAGATGCATATTGGGCTAATTACTGGAATAAATGCACCTTTGGTCTTACATGGTGTAGTCCTTTCTGTGTTCTAAGCCCACAGTAGGGCGTGGTCATGCTGCAGGACTGTAGCTTGCTTCAGACTCTTCCTTTGGATAGCTCATGTTTTTGAAGGCTCTTATATAATAAAGCAGTATGGAAATTTGTTCTTTTCCTTTTCTTTTTTTCTTGTTTTCTTTGAGCTGCCCTCCTCGTGAATACAAATGCAATTTTGAAAGGGAGATATGACCATGAGCAGGTACAGTATTTCCTTCCTGTGGGGCAGGCCTACAGGAGCTTAAGGTGATCCCATCCCCAGACTGATACAGAACCGTTCAGTGTTCACCCAGATCAGCTTCCTGAATCATCTCACCACATCACTGCGAGGGTGCGCACAGCGGCAGAGGACAGGAATGTGAGGCTAGTTGCATGCTGCAGGCCTCTGTTGTAGCAGTCTGACTTGCCGCAACCTATGCAGTCAACCTAACTGCAGTCTGATACTGCTTGAATCTGGAGGTGTGAACTGCGGTGGGGTTTTTTTGCATCTCCCCCCCAATTTATTCTTTTATCTTTGGCATCCTTGGATTTTCGTCTGCGAAATAATGACTTAGGAAAGGAATATAATGTCAATGTTTTCCTCTTTAAACCAGTACTTGTATTATTCTTTTTCACATAGGAACAAAACCTCCATTATTGAAATGCATTTAAATTATCACCTAATAATAATAATTCCAACTGTTGTATTAATTGGAAATTGTTGGGATTTGGCAGCTAAGTACTGACTGTATCGGGTACTTTAGATTTCCATTTTTAATAAATGTAATACAGATAGCCAAGGTAGTAATTGGGAAATGGAATGAAGCCCAAGTATTCAGTGCTGCTTTTTTTCCCTCCTTGTTTTTTTCCACCTCACGTTACCTAGTATGCATGTTGGCCTCTAGTTACAGACCTGTATGTGCGAGAAGTTTTTGCTGTTTCTGTATTTTACACTGTAGGAGCTCAAAAAGGAGTGCCTGTTTTCCAGGAAGTTTTCCCACTTGATCAGTTGAGAAAGCTCTAGAAAACGTTTCTGGGTTCTGTATAAGAGCACTCATTGCTTAAGTTTACCGTATCCAAGAGGTGGACTAAGGTTTATTTGAACAACCTGTTTCTGTTTGGCCCTGATGTGGTTTTCTGCTCTGTTTCATTTTCTATGGGTATTCTTTTGGTACTGATTTCTGAAGCGTGTAAAGCAGTAAGTCGAAGAGTAAATTATGTGTGAGGTGGGCTGGGGAGAACTGAACATTGCTGCATGTGCTGTAGTTTTCCTGTCTGCTGGCCCATGTTGCTGGTGCCAGTCAGCTTGCAGTAATGTGACAGAAGGATGTCAGTGCAGCAGTGAACTGGGGACTGGGATGGCACGGGGACCACGCAACACAAAACGTGGCAGGCTAGTTCTGAGATGCTTGATGGTGCTGTTTGTGCCAGTTCAGAGCTGCCTTGTGGTTGCCACTTTTAACTGCTTGGTCCTGGTGCAGTTGCAGTATATTGGTACTTGCAGAAAGGCCATGTGTTCCGCTCTTAGAGGGCTGCTTTGGATGCTACTGTGAACAGTGGTGTTGGTGTTCCTGTGGCATGCTACATCTTAGCTAAAAATGGAGCACGTGCTGCCAGAAAGCAAACTGAGAATTTGATCCTTCAAAAGGGGCAAGATGGGCTCTTACTGGGATGGGGTAGAGTCAGCGTTGTACACTTTCTTCATATTCACACACAGTAGTTCATGTTGGATGACTCTGTGTGTGTCTGATGATACTCTTATAATGGCACTTAAATTTATGTAGCTAATTAAAGGCTTTGGAAACCTGATATTGCCCTAAATAGAGCTTTTCCTCATCCAGTGATTTCATAAATCTGGAGCATGCTTGACTCCAGATACTTTCATGGACCAACAAATCCTGTAGTTCCATAAAATTTTGGAGTAGTTGGATATTTTTGCATGATACTTATTATGATTTCATATGTTCAATACATATGAATAGGACAGAGTTGTTTTCTTTGAGTTGCGCATTTAAAAATTCATATTCATTTAGATGTTCAGTCATGGCAAGTCTTGGTATGTTAATGTCAAATACTTGGTCTCTGTTCATGAAATTGTTAACTGCTCTCTGATGGCCGCTCTCTCTGCCTTTTCTTTCTCTTCTGATGTTTTACTCCTGTTTTCCCATTTTTCCTGCTTCGACAGCTTCCTCTACTCTTCATTTTTATGAAGGTTTCCTCCTGTTCCTTTTTGCCATGTTATCAGGTTAATTAGTGCAATAGCTATTTTTGACATATATTGGTATTGGTAAGTGCTAGAGTGAACACCTGATTTCAGAAAATAGTATCTGTGTCTAACTACAGCTTCATCTACTTGTCTGTTTGTTTTGCTTATTATGAAAGGCAACAGAGCACCTGGCAATCTGTGTTTAATCTGCACTCAGTATTAATAACTGTGGAAACTACAGAACATAATCTTAAAAATAAGATATTCGTACATGAACATCTTGAATGCTGGTAAGAAAGGGAGGTCTCCCTGCAAATACACCTTGTAAACAGGCTGCTTAGTGCAACAGGTGTGTAACTGTGTATCTGTTGAGTAGCTAAGCTGTCAGGTTGAAGTTGCTATAATGTCACCAGTGTGAGGCGAAAGGGCTGAACTAAATCCATTTCACAAGTTGAATGAAAAGAAACAGACACAGTTCTTCTGCAAGGTGTCTATTTTACAGGAAAACCAAGCCGTCAAGCAGTGGATTTTCTTATGTATTGCAGGTGGAACTTGACAAATATGTTTACATCCTGTTGTCACTTAACTGTTTTATATCCCTGTGATGAGATATGAACAGTGCACTTGATAACCTATGATTGTAACCTTGGAGATGGCTTTTTCCTTACGAGAATGATGGCTGGCTTTATGCTATGAGGGAGATGTGACTTGGAAATGCTGCCTAAACACAATACTAGAGTTGAAAATACAATAATCCTTTTAAAGCTGTTTGAGGTGCTAAGGAAAGTTGGGTAATAAATTCTGTCAGTGACATTCTTTACAAGTCCCTGGTGCTTTGTAGAGCTGTGATAGTGTGATAAAGTAGAGCATCTGATTCTTCAACAGAAAAATTAAAATGACCTGGCTTAATTGATTTTCTATTTATGTACTGTAGGCTGCTTTCTGGCTAGGAAGTTTTGCTGTATTCCCTTAAGGGGGTGACAGGGAAGGAGCATGAGGATTCACTTCCGTTAATTTTAATCTTAAAGCTTACGCTGGCAAAGATCTGTTTAGATACATTTGTAGGCAGTTACTGGTTTTGCTGGTCTTGCAGAAAGACTGCTCAATTATTCTTTTTTCCTAATGATTCTAGTATATTAACAACTCATTCCTCTACTGATTTGCCTTGCTGTAATTCTGGATTATCGTTGACACATAACCTTTCACTGAGTAAAATTTGATTCCTGTATAGAAATGAGTCTTTAGTACTGGTGTGAGATTTCTTGCTTAATTTCACAGTTATCCAGTATATTCTGAATGTGTAGAAAGTAGGAATATAAAGCAGGTTTTTCTGCAGATGTATATATTTTACCACGATAAGATCTTCATCACCCATGAGTGTGTTAATCTTGTGGTCCTGCTACCTTTTTCTCACTTACCTCTCCCTCTATCTCTTCCAATCTTTTCTGCACAGTTTGCTAACTTCAGACAACGAAAACCAAAAAGTGACATCACGCAGTCGCAGAAAAAGACGGCGAAGAGGAAGGGCTCGTCTGTCCACACGCATGACGTTCCGAAGGAAGAATATGCCCTCGCAGCCCAAGATATTGGTAAGGGTATAGAGACTAAGGCTGAAGACACCAACCTACTAGAGACAACAGAAACAGAGGTAAATCTTAGTATTTCTTGCATTTCACTTGACTCTGTCTGCAAATAAGTATTCCAAGTGATTGTTTTACTTGGGTGTTAGCTCTCTGGCACTGTCAACTATCTGCCATTGAGAAGTAAATTGATGTATTTTCACTTGTAATAATTCTCTTACAAAGTGATGTAAACAACTGAAAAAAAACTTCTCCACTATATGGACTGGACAGCTGGTATTGTCAAGGAACTGTCTGATCTTAGCCTGCTACATTGAGATATTTCACCTGAATTTTCACTGCTGTGAACTTATTTGGGCAGATGTCTGGTTATGTGGCTATGGCTTCATGAAATGGCAAATCCAGACTGAGAGACATAGTAGCTGAGCAAAACTGCCAGGACCGTATAATGCACATCATTAGTTTGATTTTTTTCTCTCATTTTGCTGACTCAAATATGCTGACTGTTTTCTGAAAAAATGTAATTTGTTTCAGCATGCTCTTAGTATCTCTGTTGTAAAGCTAGCATAGATGTTATGTTCTGTGACAAGTTTAAAATGTGACTCTGCTTGTGCCTGATATATTTCGGTATGTTTGTACTGGTGACCCTTTAAAGGTAGTCATGTTAATACAGACAGAAATATAGCTTGTGATATAGCTTAAGAGGTTACTAGACATCTGCTACTAGATGTACTGGTCTGCCTGAATTAAGCAGTTGCTTTCTTGCTTTAGCTCACAAGCAAGATTTAAATTTTTATATCAGCTGTGGATTAGACAGTCATGTAATGCTTTTTCTTTCTTTCTGTCTTGTAATAAAAATAAGCAAAATGTAGCTTTGAACAATTTTTTTAATAGGAATCCAGCTTGCTTCAGAAGCGGTTGGCTAATGCTTTCACAAGCCTCAGAAGCTACAAGGCAACTCTGGCTATAACAAACTGTATCTGTCTTGTCCTGGCAATTTGTTTAGAAAGCAGGTTCCCAGTGCATTTCAGCGTGTAGTCTATTCAAAGGTTTGTGACTTTTGGGGAGGTGGTGCCTTCTGCATAAAAAGCATCTCTCCAGCTGTTGGTGTGTTTTTACAACAATAGCATCAAACCAGTGTGTCTGCGAACCTGCAGTAACTGAGGATACCATTTGCATGTATTGTCCTGCTTTCTGTTGTGAGGGCATCCCTAGTGCTTTGAGGTTACCCTGAGCATTGCAAAGGCTTTTATGAAGCTACAAGCTGTCTGCCCTAAGGAAAAAGCATACAGGATTTTTTCCCTCAACCAGAGCAGTGTTCTTATTGCATTCATGTGAACTTAAACTAAAAAACCAATCAGAAATCATTTATTGCTTCTAAACAGCTTCTGTCACAATATCTGTCTTGTAAAGGAAATGGAATTGCTTTCTAGGTTATGTGGAGAGAACAGGTCTAGGGAGACAGTTATTGTTGGAAACTACTTTGTGCAGATTCAAAACAGAGAGGGCTATGGCTGCCTTTTCTAAATAGTGCTACAGTCATCTCTGTTCTGAATTTAGTGAGAGGTAAATATCTTTTAAGATATGAAGCTACATTAAGTATATGTGTCAGAAAATAGTAGTGCTTTTGTGATTGTCTGAATGATTTTAGCATGTTTGTTAAATAATCTGCTGTCAGTTAGTTTACTAATACTTAGTAGTAAATTGAAGAGTGCTCAACAGTATTTGCAAGCCACAAAAGAGGAATATAAAAACATTATATCTCAGTGGTGAGACTTAGCCCTAAATTTTTGAGTAGACAATCATAGTAGTTCTAAATTTTTTGCATCTTTTTCATTCATTTGACCATGGATAACTAGCTGAGTTTAGCATTAAAGTCAGTCTTTCTCTCTCTCACTGGTATGTTGTGAGACAGCATGGACCTTTCTGTCTTATGTGCTTTGGGTGTTTCCAGAAAAAATCAGCTTTTCCTTATGTGTCTTTAAAATGGCCATGATTTAGTGTTTGTTTCATGTGTTTACTTACCAGGGGAGTGCTGACTTGTCCAGCTGGGATGTACTGAATGATCATGGGGCTGAAGTAAGTGTGCAAGAATGTATCTTTAGTAAAAGATGCTGATATATGTGTGGAAAAAAAGTGTGATAACTGGTTACTAAAATGATTACTTATTGAGCATTATTATCAAATGTGCTGGAGGTGATGCAGTTTCACTGCTTTACAGTCTGAAACAGGTACTTATCTGTCAGTACATGTATGAAATTGGTTGCTAAGAGACCTGGTTTTAGTGAAATCATGGACCTTGTCCAGAGAAATCTGAACTGTTTTTAATTGAAACATAGGTTTATTCTTTTTCATATGTTAGAAACAAATTATTTAAAGTAACATACAAGATACTATCTCCTCTGTGAGAATTGTGACAATGTTGCTCCTAACAAACCACACCATTGATTGGAGCAGCTTCTGTCTTTGTACTTGTTTCTTTTGTTTTGCTGTTAAAGGCCATAGAAACTCAGAGTATGTTGAATATTTATTTGGAATAGTTGCTTACACTTGAATTTAATTTTAAGTCGAGTTCTGCACTCAGCACAGATGGATGTAAAAACCTTGTTTAGTTATGGTAGTGTTCCTGCCCTGCCCTCTTCCCCCCACCCCAACTTGTAAGCTGGAATGTATTTTAAATCCCAACGTGTCTCAAAATGGCACTTTGCCACGATTTGGTGCTATAGTCACAATGCCCTTCTTCCTAATTTACTTTCGTTCCTTAAAGTATTATATGAAAATATATTATCTATGCAAATTTTTTATTTGAAATTTTTAAGAATTAAGGACTGTCTATTTAATAGAAACATTATAAATAAAGTCTCAATGTTGAATTACTTTAAAGTAGAATTTGCTAAGAATTTAAGCTTGAAGCTGAAATTATATTTAGAACAATCACAAAAGAGAAATGGCATATTGTTTTGGTTAATAAATTTTTGTTTCTTTTATGAAGAAAGTTACGATAAATTCTGCTGCAGAATACAGTGAGCTTGATGCTAAGATGTGTCAGGTGAGAATAGCTGAGTTAGAGAACAGACTTCTGGAGAAGCAGGAAGCAGTCGAACGACTCACTGCACAGATGGACAAGCTACAGGAACAACTTACCCAGCACAGTGACTCTGTGCAACTTCAGGTATGTTTTGCAGAACTGGATAATGGGGATACTACTTTATTGTAATCTTAAAAATCTTTAGTGGTCAAAACTCAAAAAAAGTTTTGTTTTTTATTGAAAAAATACTTCACTTTGCTAACATGTGCTGCAAAAAGCAGTACCTGGGATTTCCATGCACCAACGTCCAGGACTTCATATTGCTGGAATCAAGTGAGAGTAAAATTAAACTTGAAATGCCTCTATTTTTAGAGTTTTTATGAAATGCATAGTTAAATTAGTCTGCTGAGAAATGTTTGGACTTGTTTTTTATTGATAAATTTTCTTAGCATATTGAGGAGGCTTTTGTAGAGGGAACCCGCAAGAACCACTGCAGTAAGTATAGTTAATCATACTTTGAGGTAGGGGCTCAATGTAAAAGCATGGGGCTTATATTTTTATAAATACTGACTTTAAAAAAAAAAAAAAAGTGCATTATCAAGGTCATGCTGGAAAATAGTGGAGGAAAAAAACCCTAAAGAATCATTCAAACTACTGAAAAAGAAGTACTTACTGAAATGTCAGTGTTTCTGTGGATATGCCTGAAAACTACTTTAAGGATGCAGCTAGGCTCCTTTCCAAGTGTTCACGCAGGATGGCAGACACCACTAGCCCATCACCCACCCGATGACTTTTTCCCCCAGAGATCATTCACTCTTTTTGAATATTTGTAAATACTTGTGGCTTTTTGGGTTTGGGATTTTTTTTTTTTTTTTTTTTTGTCTGGACAAATGATGAGGTAGGATAAGTCAAACTTTAATAAACTGATGTGTAGCTTCCCCTCTCCCAAAATATTAAGAAAAAGATAATTTGAATTTCCCTTCTCTAGCATTTCTGTGTAAATTTTCCGGTGCTTCTGAAGAACAGTTACTTCCCCCTTTACATGTTGTTTTTCTCCTTTTAGGACTGGGAAGCAAAGACCTTTCCTGTTGGTGAGAAATAAGTTGAAAAGGTTAATGTGATTAAGATAAAATAGGATTGTTGTATCCCATCTCATTAGCTTTCTCTCACATGACTGAAAAGAAGAGCTGACAGATAGGAAACAACTTAAGGGATACTATATATTTATTACATCCTGTAGAAAATGTGATTGCTTTTACATCAATAAGAGCTATAAAATTTTAAAGTAAAAACATTTGTTTCATTACTGATATCCTATCATTTGTTTAAAAAGTCACTTTTGATTAGTTTTGTCATCTCTTGAGATCAGGATGAGATTCCTCTTTCATCAGCCCTGCCAGCATGTTTGAACACAAACATTTGTGGTCCTTTGGTGCAAGTTTGTTAAGTGTAACTATAGAGTCTAACAGCTTTGCTTTAAGAAAACTTATTGGGTTCCTAATACTTCAAGAATATTTTAATTTTAAAAGTGTGGTTCTTGTGACCCACATAGGAAACTACTGTTCAAGAGCAGAACGATGTCATCAGGAAACTAAGGAGCTGCCTTGAACAGGCAAGGAAGGATTGGCATGACTTACAGGAAGAGGCTTCATGTGTAGCTGGTCAGATCCACTATTTACAACTTCAGTTACATCAGGTGTGCCTCTCCTCCTATTTCTGTTTTCTTACAAAGAGAATAAGAACAGGTTTGGACTATGAACATAAAAACACACTGAGCTTATCGCATAGCTCTTCACTGTTCAGCCTGCAGTGCAGCAGTGAAAATGATTTCAGGACAAGGCAGAGTTTTCTCCAGTTGCTAGGGAGAATTCCTAGAAATATCCTTTTATTTTCCACTTAATTGCTTGTGTAATGTTTGGGAGGTTATTACACCTCTTTGTTCATCAGTTTAGCCATTGTTAGTGAATTTTACCCAATTATGTTAGTGATTTGGCATCTGTACGCAACAGTCACTGTAGCGATAGGGGCTTACATATGATCAGTTTTCCTTGCCTTTGCCAAAGAAAGCTCTGAATACATGCACGGGTAAGTGTAACAGCTCAGAAACCTGCTATGTTGAGGTAATGTGACTTGGCTCAAAGAAGAAGATTTAAAATAACCTGAAGACAGTTGATGCAGCCCCTGTGACACACAGGAACCTGCTTCAGTGCAACAAGTTGACTGTGGATCTAATAATGATTATCTCTGGGTAATGACATATACTAGAGCCTTTAGTCTACTTTTAAAAAAATATTTTAAAATAATTTATAATATATATATATACACACACTAGCTCAGTGTTTTCTCTAAACACTTGTATATGTGTTGTTTTGGGAGTAGTATATGCCAAAAAGTATTAATTATGCTCACTTACCATTTCAGGTTTGTAAGGTAAAAATTGTGCTAGGAGGGATTACATGTTTTAAATGTCTGGATAGGAAGTAGGTCTAAAAAAAAATTAAAAACTGGGACTTACTGAAGTCCAGGAATTATCTTGGAGTTTTTCATGTCCTGGCAAATAGATCCTCTCCTAAATGAAATTTTGGAAAAGGACAAAAAAATTACTGCTTTCTATCTACAATTCTGATTGCTATTGACAAAGTGTGTGGTAATAGTGAAAGAGACTAGTACTGTCTTAAATATTATCTCTTGGTTTTAGCAAAGTCTTTTGGAAAAGGTTTTAAAAACACATTTTATTTTACCACCATAGGGGTAAATGTTTTCATTTGGAGGCAAGTGGAGAGAAAAAAAACCCCAAACAACACCTCTTATATTGAGCTGTAAATCCTTTGCAGAGATTTTTTTCATAGTCCTCTTACCAGTATGTCCAGTCCATTGGAAGTCCTGCTTTGTCATGGGCGCTTCATAGAAGTGAATTATCTAACACTTATATCTTTACAGTAAGTAATAGTATCTAAACTTGAAAGTGTTGTCTGACTTTTTAGGGAGATTCTTATTCACTGAGAATGAAAGACATAGAGTAGTAAGTCTATAGTAAATGAATACAGTATATTTTATGCATACAGCTAGACTTGTGTATGAGTTAGTCTGATACAAACTTTCTTCTGACGGTGAGTACATTTCTGTGTTTAGGTTAATGAAATGCCGAGGAGCAAAAGCCATGGGAAAAATGAAGTATTAGAAGCCCAACAGCAAATATCCTTGTTTCAGAACCATCTGAGAGAGCAAAATGCTCATTTGGAGACACTACATCAGAAAGCACGTGACCTGGAAGTACAGCTTGAATCTCCTCAAAGGGTAAAAACTGTTTAAAATTCCTTTATAGTTATGAGTTCTAGGTAGTGAGGTTTTTGTTGTGATTGTGCAAGCCGAGGTGGTACTTCTTGGAGGAAGAACCTGCAATGAGGATTTGATTTGTGCATGAGTTAACATTGATGCTTCAGGACCGAAATTACTATTTATTATGGAATTAAAAGTCTGTTCTTCTGAAGGTAATGATATTCAGCTAAGGCAAAATAGCTTCTCACCTCTTAAGATTTATTTTTTTTCATGAAAGTTCTGACTCTTTAAAATTTGCGTATTTTTTGAAATTACTCCACTGGTTTGTGTTGCAGAAAAACTGGTCTTTAACTCAGTTAGTAATATAAGAAGTTTCCATGAGAAGCAGGTCCATCTGGTGTTTTCTGAATTAAGGCATGTCAGAACATAACTGACAAGAGGCTTGCAGTGGCGTGAAGGTTGCTGAATATGCTGTGGAGACATACAACACCACAGTTGTGCACAAACTTGAAACACCTAGATGAGAGTAAAAGTTAACTGTATCTATAATCATGTTAGTTTCAGATACAAAACAAAGCAAAAAGCCTGTGTTGGAATATTTTGATGTAATCATTCCAGAAACAAGCACTATGAATAAAGAAACTCAGTTAAAAAGACGTAACAGATTTTTTTTTTGTATAATATGTTTCAAATATGGTGATGATTCTTACCTGCTGTAGTAGCATAGTCATGAAAACTTTTTCTTAGAAACAAATTTATAGGGATTGTGATTACTAGCATATATTAAAGGAACAATTTTAAAAGGTCTGATTTCCTTTAATTAAAAGGTCTGATTTCCTTTAAGCACATAATCAGCAAAGCCGTAGATAGAAGCCTTAAACTTTTAAGTGAATCAGATGAGTCAAAATTTGTCATGGCTGTTCTGTTGGCCGCCTCCTGCCTATGGAAAGTGTTTTCTTTATGCAGATGGATGTGAGATGGAGAGATGTCTGTAGCGCTGATCTTTTTTATTTTTTATTTATTCATTTGTTTAATTAAAATATCTGAAGTTTGACACAGCTGCTCTTTTCATTCTTTCTGGAGCCAGTGGCATACCATTTGTTATTGCTTGAACAATTTGATATTTGTTACCACATTTGAAGAGTCTTTAAGTAGTACTTTCTTCTCAACAATGTGCTTAAAAATCCTGTTGTCTAGGCCAATGATGCATCTTGCACTTAACAGTAAATATTATTTGTGAAGACACATTAAAAGCATGAGGCTTAAAGAAATTAAAACATGGCATATTTCAATGGCATATTTCATATGTAATATTTTATTTTGAAGAATACGAAAGATAAAGAAAATCTGCTTGTCCAAATGGAAGAGGATATGAAAGATACAATGCAACAACTATACAAAAGCATAGGAGAAAAAGAACAGCATATTAAAAGTCTTCAGGATCTACTGACATCAGAAAGATTTAGCTTGTCCATGCTACAACATACCCTTTCTCTCCGTGACTCTGAAATAACAGAATTAAAAAATGAAATAGCTTTATCCAAAATGAATGAACAGCAATGTATTGACAAACTGAAAATAAGTCATGAAAAGGATATTTGCAGACAACTGGAGAACTTGAGGGCTGAGCTGGAGAAGTGCCACAGAAGAGAGATTGCAGAAGCCAAGCAGGTATATGAGGAAGAAATTATTTTAAAGTATAAGAATGAACTTGAACAGTTGAAAAAAGAACTCTGTACTCTGAACTCTGAAGAACACATTCAGAATTTGCAAGGCATAATAATTGACATAAATAACAGACTTTGCGAGTCTGAAATTAATAAAGAAAATTTGAGAAAGAAACTTGAAAACCAACAGGAAGACTTCCAGAGAGAAAAATATGAAATTGAAACTAAATACAAGGATTTAATTGATGACCTTAAGTCTCAACTTTCTGATGCAGAAGAGCAGGTCAAGGAAGCTCAGCAATATAAACAAGAAAAACAGTCCTTGAATGAAGAGATTCAGAAACTGAATTCTTTCATCCAGGAATTAAATGAAAAGCGACTTTATGAGGCTGAAAAAAGTGTAGATGTAAGGCAAAAGCATGATGAAGAGATTTTCCCCAATAAAAAGCTAATGAAATTGAAGGAAAACCAGGTTTTACCAGAAGTGTTGCAGAGAGCAGAGCTTGAGGAGATGTGGGATAAACCATACCAGTTAAAAGGTGAAGATGAGCTAGGTCATGAAGAACTAGAGTTCTGGCGGGACTTGGGAGTACATTCCTCAAGGGATCAACTAGAAGAAATTAAGAATTCAGAGATCACAGAGAAGAATGAAAGTAGTGATGGCTATAATCTGTCTGAAGAACACTTGTCAGAGCTAGAGCTTCTCAGTTGTGATGAAGGCATATTGGCTAAATATCTTATCTCCACAGAGAGACCAGAAGAGTCATATGCATCCAGCACTTCCGAAGGTTATGCAGTTGAAGAAGGTAGATGCAGTAGGGATGGGTTAGGTAGTAGCATACTTCTAGAAACCAGCAAAGATTTTATACCTTCTTCATTAAACTTTGGCCTTCATGAGGAAGCATGTCCTAGTGCTTTGGCTCAAGAGACTTATGAAGAGACTGAGGTAGGAGCAGAGACCTTTGTTTCATTTTTGTCAGATAACTCCCTGCAGCAGAACCAAATAAGTGACCATGATGACATAAACGAAGATGAGACAGCTTGTTTAGTAGAGAGATGTGTGAAACTAACAGAGCAGCTTCAAGAGAAAGAGTCAGTCTTGAAGAAATCTTATCAGGAGACACAAGAAGCTGTTGGAAAATGGGAAAAGGTAATGGCTGAGCTCTCACATACACGTGTGCAACTGGATGAGGAACGTGAAGCGCGGATCCGTTGTGAAAAAGAACTTCTTCAAAAAACAGAGAATGAGAAAAAACTTGAAAACAAAAGAATGTTTCTAGTAAAGCAGCAGGGTGAGGATGGCGGCCAACCTTACTGTGCTTTAGAGTCTTTAACACAAGTGTCAAACTCCTCTACCTGGCAAGACATGGTAAAAGACCTCCAGGAGGAAAGAGAAATGTTGATGGTGCAGCTGCGAACTCAGGAGCAATTAGTGAAAGACGTTCAAGAGCAGAAAACAGCTTCTGATTCTGTAACAAGTGAAGTACAGTCTCTTTTTGGACGTCAACTGGCTGCTTTGCAAAGTCAGAGGGATCAAATGCAAAGCCAGCTTGATTCTCAGAAGGCTAAAAACCAGACAATAGCAGAGCTGCTTGGTCAGAAAGCTGTGTCTGAAGAGACATTGCTGAAAGAACAGGAGTTGCTCAAAGCTGAAATCAGTGATAAAGAACAACTTTTAGCACAATTACTGAAGGAAAAAGCAGCCTTAGGAGAAAGGTTATCTGATGTGGAGGAGGATCTAATAAAAGCAGAAAAAGCACTAGCAGAGAATGCTAACATTATTGAGGATCTTGAGAAAAACATACATGAACTCAATACTGAAGTGAAAAACCTCAAAGGAATAAGGGAGCGTGAAAGACTGGGATATGAGGACAGGCTAAACTCCAGCAACCTAGAAATTCATAAACTTAATGCTGAAACAAAGGCAAAAAGTATTGAATACAGTGAGAAAGAAAGCCAGCTGACCAGAGAAATCACCTGTTTGAAGAAGGCTTATTTGGAGCTTGAGACTCGCTTGCAGGAGTCCTTTCAGTCTGCACAAGCTGCGCAGGAAGCACAATCAAAGATGGTGAAACATTATAAAGAGGAAATTGATAAAAGGGAGACTCAACATCTTGCTGAATTAACTAAAGTGACTTTGACACACAAGAAGGAGGTAGGAAACCCCTATAGCAGCAGGAGATAGGGGATTTCAGAATGCTTAAGGTAGTAATTGCAAATGTTTGTATGCCTGTTTTCAGATAGAAGAATTAAATACTGAAATAAAAGATAAGGTGGACAAACAGCAGAAGTTGGAAGAAGAAAGAAAGGAACAGATTGCTTTAATAAAAAAGGTAAAAGTTATAATTAGGTTTATTTCAGGGGAAAAAAAACCCCACAGTATTTTGCGTCATTTGCAGAAATCTATTGTTTTTTTCCATGGTGTCTTTGATTTGGGGTCAGGAGGAGGGGAGAATCTTGGCTCAATTATTTATTAAGGAGCTAACTAACCCTATTTTGAAGAAAGCTCTTTATCTGAGTATTCTCTGCAGGTACATGAGCGAGAACATGATCGTGAAATCTCTGAACTGATTACTAAACATGAAGAGGAAAAGGAGAAGCTCCGTGCTGAACTAAATAAAGAACAGCAGCAACTGTTGGATGAACTTCGGCAGCAAATGGAAGCCACACACAAAGCAGAGATGGAGCAAGCTCAGCTCCAATCACAGGTAAAATAAACACAGTAATTACTATAGTACTTACCTGGCTGATGTATAGAAGTTTTTGAATCTTGTAGATGCATGTGCTCTTCTGTGTAGTGCTGCAATTAAAGAATTAGGAGTGTTCTCTTTGTGCATGGTAGTAGATATTTTGAACAAGAGTTCTCTGGGATCCTCACTGCAATTATATTTTAACTTTAATTCTGAAGCAAACTGGATGCTTAAATTGATGGGTTAAAAAAAAAAACCAACCCAAACTTTGTCATTTTTCATGTGTTGTTAAGTTTAACAAGTAAATATATAAAAACTGCTAAACCCCTCCTACTTTTTAATTATCTCACTGATGTAATTAGGAATGCTTTCATGCTGAATTTCAGTATGCAAACTGAATATTTGCTGGGTTTTTGAATACTTCCACTAAATGTAAAGTGGAAATGGAAGGAATATGTCTAGTCTTAGGTCTAATTACAAGATGTTGGGGTACTGTTTAGTTTATTTAAGATTTGAAAAGTATGGTTGCTCTATTTTAGCTGCCATTTCTAACTGTTGGATATTCCTCACTTCTTTTTTTAATAAAGCATGGTGAATTTTATTTCCACTTTTCCAATAACACTTCAGAATTTTGCTTTTTAGCAAATTATAACCAGTAGCAAATATGAGGAATTTTTTTAAATAGATGGTGAAGGGTTGGGGTGTGCTTGCGTTATGTTCCAGTGACATTGTGAGGAAGTGGACAGATAGAAGGTATTTGGTAGGAGGTGAGGTTAAGAGGCAAGTAAGAAAAACCTTTTATTTTGCACTGAGAATGTTATGCAAATCTTACTGTAACAAAAGTCAGCTTATTTTCAGGGTTCTGTCCCTGCCATGTAGAAATACTCTGCAAGTGCAGAAAGGCAAAACTTAGACGTGTTTAGCAGTTGAATCCAAAACTGGTCTTGAAAAATCTTGAATGCGTTTCATTAGAGGGCGCGTAAAAACTGTTTTTTCTTCTCCATTACAGACACTCCACAGCCTTGAATTGGAGGCTTTACGCCTAAGCTTAAATAATATGCATACCTCTCAGCTTGAGCTTACGCAATCTAACTTGAGAAAAGAAAAGGAAACGGCCCTTGTGGAACTACGTGAGATGCTCAATGATAAACGTGCTCAAGAGGTAGCAATTCTGCAAAGCCGCCATCAGCTGGAGTGGGAGAAGGTTAAAGAACAGTGTCTCAAGGAAAAAGAAGACCTTAAATCAAAGTATCAGCAAGAACTAGGTATGAAAATTTGGGAATAATAGACCAGAAATTTAAACCCCATCAGTATTTTTCTTCCTCCACAGGTTCCTGTCTTGGTGTAGAGCCAGCCTTTTGAGTGATAGCTGGTGTTGACTTGAACAGGGACAGCAGCTAGTCTGGCATGTGCAAGAGTGCGTGGTTTATATATGAAAATGAAGTTGTCCAGACCTAAGTTTAATTTTTCTTAACCATATGGGTGTTTTGCTACTCTCTCTGTAAAACAGCACTATACTGAACTAGTTACTTTCAAGAGGCATTAGACGGCTCTCATAAGGAATTTCATCAGTGCAGAGTGTAAAGCTCTTATCCCTTACGTTTCTTAAGGGGTTTTATTGCCTTAAGCCACTACTGACTACTGTTGTGTTTCTGACAAGATATGGAAATGCTTCCTGGTTTGCCTTCTCAGTGGTTTTAAAGGGAGGTTAGAGGAGTCAGAAAGGAACTGAAAGGCTCAGTGAGAACCTGCATCTGGGTGTCTTTTGAGATGTGTTTGATATAAGATTGTATCTGACATCAGCAAGAGCAAAGCTGCACTTTACATTATGGAAGGCCTGCTCGTGGTGCTCTTGGCATTGTTTGGGATATTTGCCTCTTCCCAGATCAGGAGACCATTTCTGACCTGTATGGCAGAGCTTGAGGAATTTTTGAGGCCTACAGCAATTCACTGAAGAGGCTTAGGAGCCATGCCCTTAGTTGTTCTTCCCTGAGACAAAGAGAATGTTTTAGGGCCGTGTCTTTTTGACCCAAGAGTAGAAAAGCATTTGTTGCCACCAGTAATATAGTGAACTGATGGCATGGTGGGATTTGGGAGCAGAAGGAGGTCTATATGCAGTTCTGAGACTGTAGAGGAGAATCTAGAATCAGATTATGCAGGAGACCTGGTGGGGAGTTGTAGATATTGTTACCTGGGGAGCTAGAGGAAAGACATTTCTCTTTAGGGAGGCAATGACTGGGCATGACTCAACTCCATGGAGTGCTGGGATGCTGTCTTGTGACTTAGATAATATTTCTTTCTCTACTGGACCATTAGCTGGGTAGCTGGCACCATCTTAGTCTCTGAGTTCTCATTTCCCACTGGAAGACTTGAAATAAGGTTGCAAGCTAAGTCAACAGTACTTTGAAGGTTTGAGAATGAGACTGATAGGCTTTTACAGGGTTTTTGGAGAGAGAAGAGTGCTGAACAAGTTGGAATGAATCTGGGGAGTAACTGGGAAAGAGGAAGCCATCGGTGTCAGTGATAACTGAGCAGACAAAAGGATCTCTCTTGCAGTCTGTTTCCTAGGCATTCTTAGAAGAAATTTGAAGTTTCCTACTTGCTGCTGCTGCCTGCTACTCTTCTGCTATGTCTCTGGAGATAGTGATGTGCAGTGAAATACTAGCATCTAAAATGAGACTGACAGGCATTTAAATTTATATCTTTAAGATTAAAGGGATGGTGTCTTGGTTTTTTAGTGTTGTGCTCTCTGGATTTAAGCAGATTTTCCTTTGCTAATAAGCTGAACTTAACTTCAGGGTTGTCTTTGCAGTTGTAACTGCTAGATGCTTATCTTCTAAAATGAAAGTGAGTTACTAGGATATAGTATAACAGCAGGTTTGGGTAGATCCCAGTATCTTACACTTCTGCATGTCTACCTGTTTAAGCCCCAGGTTTGATGCTGAAAATGGTAATCTCATCCATATTTCTACTTATTTAATCATACCATTTTACATAAATTTATTAATAAGTATTTTATTTCACAGTTGATCAGAGAAAGAAAATAGAATTGGAAATGGAAGAGACACATATCCAGGCATTAGAGGTACAAATTCTGTTCTTCATACAAGAAAAAGTAAAACTTCTTTCAGTAAACTAGAGCTGGTAGAAGTTGCGTGTCTACTATACATTTGTTGTAGAGGACAAATAAATGGAGGAGGAAAAAAAGTACCAATCTACTAAATGTGTTTGTTTTAATAATGCATGTGTTGTTCTCTTAGACTCTCAAAAGAGACTTGGAATTGGAGGCTGATGTGTGTTTAAAAAATACATGTGAAGAGCTTTCTGAAAAACATCAGACTGAAATGGTGGAACTGCAGAAAACTCTGGAAATGGAATTAGAAAAAGTCAAAGAAGAGCTGGGGCTTCTTTCTCTTGAGAACGAACAGTCTAAAAGTAAGTTCCATGGTCTGGGAAGCAGTTGTCTCTCTGGAACAACAGCAAAGCTAGCTAAGTGTTTTTAGAACCTGTATTAAAAAACAAATACAAGATATATCCATGTACTCTTACTTAAAAACTGGGTTGATGGCATGAGACTGTCCAGAAAGAGGATGTAAATGAAAAATTATTTAAGGTCTGGGTAGCTGTGTCGTGTTTTGACTTCCATAGAATGAGATGGACCTTGTTTTCCTTCAGGCATATTAAAGGGAGGTGCTGTTTTGCTTCCAGCTGAAACTGGTTTTGGCAGTTAGTGAATTCATTAAAATTCCAATTAATATCAATAGAAGCTTCTTCTAACAAAAAAATAGGATTTGGATTGTGAAGAGTTAAAGCTTAATGGAACAGTAGTTTTTTAAAAATACTGTTCTGGAAGTGCTGTTTTTGAGACTACTGTAACTGAAGTTATTAACTTGAAAAATGGAATCTGGATGAGTACCTAGCCAGATACATCTGTTTGTGTCTTTTGTTGAGGTATATGTAGGAGCTAGAACTATAAAAAGTTTGTATAGGTCTCGGAAATCTGACATATTTATTGAGATAGGAGTTGACTGGCACAGTAGCATCAGATATGCTGTCAGTGATGGTGTGAGAAGGAGCCATGAGAGGTGGTGTGCCATGAAGTGAAGAGAGCTACCTGGTTGGGTTGCATAGCTGCTGAGACGCTATGCGGGTGAGAGACATGGGAAGTAATACTCTCTCCAAATAAATGGAAATGCAGTGTTAAGGTACTGGATGATGTTGGCTGGCAGGAAGCAAGACCAGGTTTGAGAAGTGAAGAGTAGCCTTTTTCAACCTGCCAGGGGCTGGATGCTTTCACAGTGTCTGGCTTGCCTTTGGCTGCTGTGAGGGCATGTTTTTAGCAATGGCTTGTTCTTCCCAGCCTGCACTGACTTTACTGGATTTTCTTGAACCTTTATCGTTAAAAGTCTGTTCTCTGAGGATTACATGTATGTTTTGCAGCTAGCTGTGGCTAAAATGTAGTCACTTAATTGCAGGTTCTTTCTGGGCAGGTCAAGATTTGTTGACTAAATGACGTAGTAGCAAGTTTAGAGTTCGGAGAGTGCTTAGCACTGAGACAGAGCATACTTGGCATGAACTTTCCTACTCTACTTGTTTATCCTACTGTCTGCTGCTGAGTATGGTCTTAAGAGAAATTCTGTGTAGGCTGTGAAGAAATGCTTGATTCCATGTTCCAAGTATGTGTGTCTCTAGCACAAGATACTTGTTCATGTATGCAGAAAACAGATGCTCATCCCTCCAGCACTACTGTTGGTTTTCTCTTGGCTAACAGCATGGGATGCAGAGAACTGGGAAGCACCATGTGGAAATGTGTGACTTTCAAATACTTTACTATTCAAGTATTTTTGTGATTTCCTGTAAGCTAGCATTCTAGTTTAGACACATGCATTTCTATTTTACCTGCACAAAAGATGTATAGGTTATTCAGTACCCAGGATGATTGTGTAACAGAACTAATTTTTGATTTTAGTAAAATATATAGAATTGGAGAAGCAACACCAGTTAGCCATTACAAAATTACAAGAACAGCTGCAGACTGAACATAACCAACTTCTAGAAGATGTGAAGGTGAAAAGCCTAGAAAAAGAACAGAATCTTCAGAAGGAGGTAAAGAAGATTTATTTACTTGTTTAGAGTGGCTGCTTACTCTCTACATAACAAAACCTATACTATATATATACATATCATTTAGATGACTTGTTTGTATTTAGGGATTTTATTGAAGAACTAAAATGCATTAATGAAGCAGGTAAATACTCTGGGATTTTTCTGTAGTACAAAATCTTTTGAATGAAATTCCGTTTGTGTCATTTGGTACTGTTCCTCTGTATTTACATGCTTAATTTTCTGGTTCTTATGTTTCATTGTTATTTAGCTAATACTTTATTTTTGCTAGTAATGATAAATATGGCATCAGGAACAAATTCCTTTCTCTGAGAAGTGAGTCTAACTGTTAAATGCTACTCAGTATCTCTTGATAGCCTGGATCAGGAGCTGAAAGTCTATTTGTCACTGAGTGTTTCCACCTATTTCTGATAGAACTATCTGTTGCATATAAAATAAACAATTAGAACAAAATTGTAAAAAGTTGGGTTTTTTGTTTTTTAACATGCCTTCCATAGCTGGAGGAACTTCAGGTCATGCATGACAAACTCAAGACTCAGTCACAAGAAGAAATCAGGCAGCTTTGGTCTCAGCTTGACAGTACCCGAGCAAATCGACAAGAGCTAAGTGGTATGTTCATAACTAATACATTTTACTTTTTGCCTCCTCTTCATACAGAAGTACACATTATTGACATAAAATACTTTCAGTTGTGTACCAGAAACACACAGATAGGTCACAGAAGTCTCAGTGGGTTATACCCTAGTGATCTGTTTCTGAAGTGAGAGATGACTTGGTGTCAGATGACCAGCTGGTTCTGCAACGTCAAAAAGCATGGTGTGGCTGTGGGGAAAAGTTCACTCCTATTGTCCTTTTCCTTCCCACTTGGTTCCTGCATACTATAAAAATATTTAGTGAAAACTGAACATTTTTCATTTCAATGTCAAATCAAAAAGAATGTGGTTAAAAAATGGAGAAAATGCTGGTCAGTGCAATACTATGTTTCTCTTTGTATTCAGTATGGAATTGGGTATGAATTCAGTTGAGAAAACTACTAATTGAGGTAAACAAAGCAGTGAACTTTACTATAACTTTAAGTGGTTTATCATGGCAATATTCTTTTATCTGGAGATAATTAAAAGGCAGAAATATGTTAAAACTAATCAGGTTATATCTTGAGGTAGAAATAGCATTTTTCCCTTTCAGTTTTGAGGTGAGTTAAATAAATGCTTTTTCACTGACAGTCAACGTGAAGATTCATCATCTTCTGAAAGACTTTCAATTCTTACATACAGAAAGGCAATGTAATTTAATTCTTACATGTAGAAAATAGGAATGAACAATAATGTTGTTTTCCTATAAGGCTAAAAACAACCTCTTTTTCATAATGAAGCTTCTATTTGAGAAGTAAACAAATACCCTAATCATAAAAGCAAAAAAACAAAAGGAAAAATGTTGTGCACAGCAATTAAACATGAACGGGTTTTGGTTTTTTGTTTTTCTTTTGTTGTCTTTTTTTTATGTGTATCTGCATTAAACTTATGAAAAAGTTTTCGAGCCTAAGAATGGATGAAATCTGACATTGTATGTCATCATAAGACATCAGACATTATAAAGCTTAAGACTTCTGTTTGAAAATTTAGGTATATCACATAAAACAGCTTTACAGTTTAGTGATCAGAAGTGACACGTTTTTGCTTGTTGACATACACACAGCTGAGACATTACATCTACATGCAACAAGAAATTTTTTAAAAATTAAAAAGCTGTAGACTATGATGTTAACCTTGACTATCATAGAATCGCAGAATCATAGACTGTTTTGGGTTGGAAGGGACCCTAAGGATCATCTAGTTCCAACCCCCCTGCCCTGGCCAGGGACACCTTCCACTAGCCCAGGTTGCCCAAAGCCCCGTCCAACCTGGCCTTGAACCCTTCCAGGGAGGGGGCAGCCACAGCTTCTCTGGGCAACCTGTGCCAGGGCCTCACCACCCTCACAGGGAAGAATTTCTTCCTTACATCTAATTTAAATCTATCCTCTTTCAGTTTAAATCCCTTACCCCTCACCCTACCCCTATCAAGGGTCCCTCCCCACCTTTCCTGTAGCCCCTTTCAGTACTGGGAAGCTGCTCTAAGGTCTCCCTGGAGCCTTCTCTTCTCTGGGCTGAACACCCCCAACTCTCTCAGCCTGTCCTCACAGGGGAGGTGCTCCAGCTCCCTGAGCATCTTCATGGTCTCCTCTGGACCCACTTGAGCAAGTCCATGTTCTTCTTGTGCTGGGGGCCCCATAGTGGACACAGTACCCTAGGTGGGGCCTCACAAGATTGTGTGTTCACGTTGTATTGAGACTGTAGCGTTATGTGGTCGTCTTTATTTCTGCTGGAGTAATTAAAACAAAAGTCAAATGTAATATGCTTCAAATACAATTTCAGATTTTCTGAATAATATAACTGTAAATAGCTTTTGAAGTATAGTAGAGTTTCGTGAGGGTGGCTTTTTGTTGTGGTTTTGGTCATAGATTGACTAAATAACTTTACTGTCTAGTCAGACTTTACCTTCGCTTTTTGGATCTCTGTTTTGATATTACAAAATTATAGCAGATAGCACTTCATAGTATTCGATGGAATTCTTATATTTTGTCTCTGTAGCCCTAATCTTTATCAACCTTTCAAACGTTTTTCCATGTTTCTAATCGCTTCCCATTCTTTGGACTGTTTCTGTTTCTTCTTCCTCTTGCTTGAGATGGTGAGACCAGAATGCAAGCCCATGGTCCAGGTGAGAATTTCTCTTTTGGTGTGTGAGATCTTTAAGATGTTTTGTTTTCCTCTGCTTTGCTTCGCTTGAGTGATCACTTGACAACTCATTTGCATTGATTTGAGAACTTGTGGTGGCGGATTTAAAACATAGCAGCTGGATGGTAGGATTGCTGCTCTGACACAAGAATGACATGGCAGTTCGAAACAGTTAAACAATTTTCTGTGTCAGTTTTGTGCCAGCAAACTTTGCTGGTTAGGCAAAACCTACCCATGTCAGATCACATTCCCTTGCCCATGGCATTGGTGGTGTCTGCTTGTCACTTGATTCCTCTGGTTCCTGTGCCTGGCAACTGCTCCCTTTGGCAGCAGGCTTGAGCTATGTGCTTCTCTTCTGTTTGCATGTTCAATGTGAGAATTTTTGATGCCAAGTGTGCATTTTCTGGTTTGCTACACAAAAATACAGTGACAATCAGCTGTGTTGCTTCCTGGGTGGCATCCTCTGTTTCCACAAATGTTTCTGAAATTTCTTTTGTATAACATAGGCAACTCCAAGTTCGTTCTTCTTGAAATGCTGTTCCCATCTTCAATTGATTCCATGGGGATTCAGCTAACTTAAGTCATCTGGGAAACTTTTAAAATTCCCTCTCATGATTTTTGTCCTTTTTTCCTACCTTTTAACTTCCTGATACGTTACTGCTTCTTTAATACAGAATGTGGAGAAGAAAGCTCTCAGAGTTCATGAACACGCTGCAATGTTGGCCATTGCCCTCACTCTCTGAAAGGAGGGTGTCTTGCTGAACCAGCCTTGATTGCTGTTTTCTACTGAGGTCTATTTTTTTGGATGGTTGTTTTTTATTCAGTGAATTTAGCCTCTTCTTGAGGATAGCCAAACCATCACTAAAGTAATCTAGAATTGATTTTATTCTGTCTTTTGTGTGATCTCATTTTTCTGTGTAGTTTGTGCTAAAGTTGGTTTTGTTTGTTTAGTTTTCTCTGAAGCAAATTAAATATTCTTGACTAAATTATTGCTTCTGGTTTGCTACAACAAGCAGGTGTGAAGATTAAGCAATATTGCAGGACTCTGCATGTTACTAGCCTGGACCTGAAACACAAGGAAATGAGGAGGGCTACCAGTCTGATGGTAGTTTTGATTTTTGTCATGAGGATGGCTTCTCTGAATACAGTGTAAACAGAGAACATGGTTCTACTGTCTTCTGAGAAAGGAATGTTTTGTCTTTCAGAAGTTAATTTTCTTATGTAGCTTGTGAGAATAACGTTTTCTCTCACAACTAAAAATGGCTGATCTTCACAGAACGACTTGGCCTAAAGATATGTGTACTTCTGAGTAGTTGTGTTGGTTTTGTCTCCATTCCAGAGTTGAAAGAGCAGCTCCTGGCTCGTGCATCACGGGTGGAAGAAATAGAGTGTTTAAAACAAGAATTTGAACAGCAGCGTCAGTTAAGAAAAAATGAGCATGAAACTGAATTGGAACAACTGCGACTTTATTTTGAAAAGAAGTTAAGAGTTGCTGAAGAAAACTACAGAGAAGAATTGACTCTGCTGCATCAGAGACTACAAGAAGTGAAGGAATATTCACTGTCAGAGTTGGCAGTGAGTCACGGTCAAGCAGGGGACATCAGGTGATCTTTTTCATTTCATGCTATGACAGCATGCTTCCATATGATTATTTTTTTTAATATAAAAGATGTTGTTAACCTCTAAATATAATGGGATTGAGCATTAGGTGATCTGTAGTTAGAAACCTGGCAATGGAAGTCATGAGTGGGCAGTCCTGATGTTGTTGCTTTGTGTCTCATCGTAAGTCAGCAGCAACCTCATTTAACTTAAATTGTGATACATATTACAATCTTAAAGTTTAAAACCCTTTTCTTAGTTGTTCTGTCACAGTTTTTGAAGAGAATGCTGAGAAAGAGAGAAGGGTTACACTTGGTCAGCTAAATCAACAGCTGGAACAGCACCAGGTAGGATTTCTGATATAGTAAAGTTCTACTGTTCATTACATGACCTGTATGAAAATTGATGCCTGATTCCTAGCTCTTAGTAAAGTTAGTTGAGGCACTTGTCAAACATAATTAAGCCTTAGTAAGTGTATTGTAAATTATCAACTTTAAATAGTTCTCAGACTAGCAGAACAGATGAAGCAGTGTTCTGTAATTTTGTGTCCTCTGTTTGGGTCATCCCATGCCTAGTTAAGGACCTTATCAAAGCTCTTCCACACAAGTGAAGAATTCATGGTGCTTCTCTTCTCTATAGCTTCTGTAGTAATTGTGCCTTTTATTACTCTGTTCTCTTCAAGTGGAGATGCTAATGAGGTTCCTCTTCCATTTACGCACCTATTTTCATTGAATTTCATTTGAATTCATTCAAATTAAAATTACCTTGTAATTTTAAGGTCTTCACTTCTTTGCTCGACTTGCTTGAAGTTGACTGAGTCTCAGAAAGGGAATTTTCCTTTTTTGCTCCTCAGATTTATATGTTTTAAATTAATTATAAAAAGTAATATTTTTTTAAGTGAGGGAATGACAAGCAGTCAAGACATACACAAGACAACATGAGCTCAATTTCACTAGTACATCACACAAAACCTCATGAGTTATAAATGAGAAGTGTATACATCATGCCTTTATTTTTCCTGTTTGTTACCTAGTTGAGTATGAAACCGCATTCACAGATCATTACTTCTGAGTTCAGTGGTGTGTGTGTAGAAGCGGGGAGTCTCCTCATTATTGAGAGTCTACCCTGATGCATGGGGGAATTCCTCCTCTATTATACTTTTGAACAGCTCCTGGAACTCAGATCTGCCTCGTGGCATGGTTCCAAAGCGTATCTATCTTGACAGGCTCTGCCACTCTAGTAGCAGATGGAGTGGCAGGAATGGAGCAAAACCAGTAGAGTTTTTAGCAACTGGATATATACATGTCAAACAGGTGCTTTAGAGTGCAATTCATGTAGTGCTCTCATTGAAAGATTTTCAGCATGGTTTCTTCAAAGCTAATGATGTCTTTCTAACCTATTTCTTACATAGGAAGAACTTGCCTGTTTGCAGGCAGAACTTAAAGAACAACAAAAGCATGAATTAGATTCCTTAAGATCTTCCCTTGCACTTCAGTATAAGGAGGACCTAATGAAAATGAAGATGGATCTGTCTGACAAATGTATAACAGAAATTGAGGACATGAAAAGAAAGCATAGTTTAGAACTTGAGCAACTCCGTGCCTGCCTTTCAGAAGAACATATTAAAGGTAAGGTGATCTGAATGACTTGGAAATAAAATAGTAAGCTGCTTGTGTGGCCTGTATTTTTCTTTAAATAGACTTATCTGAAGAAGTTTTCAATATGTTACTAGTCTACTCTAAACTGCAGGGAACATAACACATGTTAATCCCTGACATCAAGGACTTTGTTTTTTTGACTTTTATAGGCCTGTTGAGTTGTATTTCCAAAGATGTGGTGACTTGAATTTGATTATTCTTTAGTAAAGCCTACTACAACTGTGGAGCAGTTGCTAAAAGGAGCTGGTCAGATTTCCATTCTTGATGCCTAGAATGGCACTGTCAATTCCTGGATTAATATCTATTTGAAAAATTGTTAGTGTTGTCCGTCAGCTATGTTAACTGTCTCCTCTATTTGCATGAAATAAGGCAGTTCTTAGGCTAGTCCATAGAGTAGATCCACTTCTGTTCTATGTTCCATGCCTCTTTTGCCCATATTCCTCTTATGCGTTTGAGAGTGCTCCACTCATTCAGCATTAATGTTTCTTTTTCCTTCACTGTGTTTCCACTCGTTGGCATACACATTGGGATGAATTTTTTTGAACAAAAAGGAAAGTATTTATGGGAGCAGAATTTGCAATGGATATCTTTTGCTGTAGAGTTCAAGTTAAAGTTCCTCTTAAGGCTAAATTTAATGAGACTTTCTCTATGTGATCATGGGTTTATGTAATTTTTTAACAGTTACTACTTTTCTTGGAATTGTAATTTGTAGGAATATACTGCCTTGTACTGGTTCAATATAAAATGCATATATTGTTGAGGTGCAGGTGAGGGATCATGGCAGTTCTCTTATCTGCAACCTCTTTCTGGGAGTGTAGTATGGCACATAAGCATTTGGACTTACAGTCCATAACTTAGCTATATAACATGCATGGGTATAACTATATTCCACTGTATGTTGGTTAAAAGGATCAGTGCAACTTTTAAAATTTGCAGTTATATTTCTTCAAATACTTATTTTTAATACTGAACAGTGTATCAAAACCTCTTAAATAAGAATGTTTAGAGATTTGTCCCATTTGCTTTTTGGGGAGGTGCCTTGTGTAAATAGTATATGCAAAAGAGGAGATAAAACTTCCATAAATCTGCTATTACATTGCTTAAAGTCAGCTCCTGTGGCTGTTGCTGATAGGAGGGAGGTCCTGCCACACATTTCAAGACCCATCCCCGTTATTCTGTGTGTGTTGATACCGATAAATTCCAAAGGTGATGATAAAGTGGAACAGAGTACAAAACCATCCTGATAGGGTATTCTTGTTGGTTTGTAGTTAGTATGGCTACTGATAAACTGCATGGCTGTCAGCATTCGGCTTTATTTCTGTGCATTAATAGGACCTGTTAAAATAACTTCCAGAATGTCATTTTATTACTGGGTTTTGTAGTTTTTTCTCTTTTTTTTTTTTTTTTTCTTGATCAGAAATCACCAAACTGCGCCTACAGAGTGCTCAAGATGCAGCGCGTCAAGTTGAAATGGAGGTAGCTGAGCGAGTGTCTGTGCTGGAGGAAGAGCACAAAGCTAAGCTCTCTCTCTTCCATTCTGAGAAACAGTGTATTGCAGAGCTTTCGGAAGAAATAAAGCACTTGAAGTTAGAGATTACTAAACAAAAAGATTTTTCTGTGCAGAATGAAAAGCATCTGAAAGAGGAAATGGAAAAGGTAATTCATATTACAGTACTGTTTCAGATAGAATTGGGTAAGCTCGTATGTGTTGGGAAGGCCAAGGGAAATAGAAGCAGCACTTATCTTTAAATGTGGCCTATTTAGTGATAGTAGCTTCAGCTTTAAATGGACTTGCATGGATGCACACAGATACTGGAATGCAAGTACAAAGTTCAGAGCACTTTAATGTTAAACAGTTTCTCTGTAGATGAACTTTTCTTTAAGAGCAGAGATGCTGTGGGAAGGCAGGTGCTTCAAGGGTTGATCCAGTTCACTTTTTATATTGATGTGGGTCAAGCATATGTATACTGCTCCAGTACAGGCACATATAAAAGATCCTCATCCTGAACATCTCCCTGCAGTACACTGTAGTGTCCCAGTGAAAAATTCCTGCATGCTGTGACACGTCATGTGGTAATGGAGAATTCAGCAGAAAACATTGTATCAGATGGAAAAAGCCCCTCTGCTGAATGAGTAGCCTCTAAGAAATTACTGGTTTTGATAGAACTGTCTCTTGAAGCAAATAACAAAAAATAATTTTTCATACTGTGTTTTGAGGGCTAAAAGAAGACCCTGTTGTTTCCTTAGTTTGATATTTGTTTACCTGTTTAAGTCTAGTGTATTTTAGAGTCTTTTTTACCTCTTGTCACTGAGCAAGCATTTGGTGCTTTTTACATGCTTTATATGTTGCTTTTATGCCGTGTACAAGAACTGTCCTTGTCATGGACTTGGACACTGTATATAAAGTATTTCTGGAACATAAAAGGAGAGGTTTGAAAAAGACTTTTAATCACGTGCAATATAAATACAAAGCTATGGGCACCTTAGGTACGTTGAACTCCTGAAATGAAGAAAAGTGGTCCCAAGAGAAAATAAGAGTACTATATTAATTCTAGAATTTTGCCTTAATTTTTTGTTACCTTCCTTACCTCAATTCATTCTTAACAATGCATTGAATTCCAGTACCTATAAATTGACATTTCAAACTTACTTTTATTTGGAAGGGTCATTTCACTGCAAGAATTGAATCTCTCCAAGACCTTAAATACCTGAGAATGTTCTCTTCATGCACTTCAGTTTGGTTTTGGTATTTTATGGATTTTTTTTAAATAACCATGTTCACAGGTAAAATATGAAATTGCCGAGGATCACAAGAATAAATTAAGGGAAGCCAGAGAAGAAGTCCAGAAAATAGAGATGATGTACAAAGAAAAAGAGAAGAAATGGAAATGTGAAAGCGAGGACCAGAGAATCCAAGCAGAAGAGAAGTTATCGTTGTTGTGTATAGAACTGCAAAATAAAGCAGAATATGAGAAGCAAAATTTACAAAAAGAGTTTGAACTTCGTGAAGCTGAGATGAAACAACTTCAAGATCACCAAGCTGCCAAAATTCTAGAATTGGAGAAGCTGGTAAAAGAGCAGCAGAACACCTTGCAGCAGCTAGAGGACAGCCTTGCAAGTGCACAGGCTATGCTGAAATCTCAGGAGCGATATGACACTGAGCTGCAGGCAGCCAAAGTGCTCATGGCAAAAGAGATGGAAAAGACCACACTTTGTCTGCAGGAAGAATGTGCACTGAAACTCATGGAAGCACAAACCAAGTAGGTCCTGAGGATCTGAGCACTTTCACTTACCTGTTCAGTCATTGTTAATTGTTACTTTTTCTTATCATAAGCTTGATGAGTGGTAGAGATGTAGGTTTGTCACTTGATGGTACCACCTAACTTACATACATAGAGATTACTCTCTCAAAGAACTGTAATGTTGTTCATTACAGTTTACTGTCGAATTTTGCTTCATGAAAATGCATTTAATCTAGTCTAGCCAATCGAATGAAGTGTAGTCAAGTTACAGCTAAGTGTAGCCTGTTACAGCTAAGAATACAACACAAAACTGAAAATCATATACCAGCCTTGGAGGAGGGGAAGTGTTGCAGGACATGTAAGTGGAAAAATTCTCAATTTTTTCGAGTATTCTCAAACAATTCAAATGAATTTGAGCAAGCTTTTCCTGGTGAATGAAGCTTGTGTTAACCACTGAATGCTGAGGTTGGTGGGCCGTATATGGTATTCTTCAGTTCTGGTTAGACATGAAGGTTGCAACTGCTCAATTTTTCCTCCCTTTCCTACTCCCATTGCTTTAAGTGTATTAAAGGAAATACTCAAACAGCTACCTGTTTGTATTTGCATGCATTGCTTCAAATTTATCCATTCCTCCCCAAACATACACTCACAGAACAAGATTAGGGAAATAATTACAATAAGAAAACAACGAAAGCAAGAGCTTAGCCTTTAAATAACTGATCACTTTTTAATTACTGGTGTCTGTATCCAGAAATACTATGGTTAATGATTACAATACCTTGTAGCATTTCAGATATTAAATCATCTGTATCGAGCTTTAAGCAGACCTCAGAGAGCTGAGATGAGTTTGGAGGAGTCCCCAAGTACCCCACATACACTTCCACAGTGGTCTTATGTCTCGGTCTTAACCAGATGATTTTAGAGATGTCTCTTATGACAATTTGTTTACTTGCAGACAACACATTTGAGATGTAGTCAATGTATGTACTGTGTCCTAGATCTTCTCATATGGTGGTATATTCTCAGAGAGACAGTGAATGAGGTTTGTATGTTGCTCTGTATTTGTGAGTAATCGAAGAGAGGTGCCAGTCTACCCAGTCATAACCAGATACTACCAAGTGACATAGCAGAAAACTTTGATGTTGTGACTTGCTTTGAATTAGTTCTGTATTTGAAACATGAAGTAAAATTTGTGGAGGCTAAGTAAGGCCTACTTATTTTTCTTTGATATTTATTTATTCAGTTATTTAAAAAAACCCATCTGACTTCAATATTCTCTTAAATTTCTTGGAAATACAGCTTTATGGAGGAACACAAGGCTATGACTCAGAAATTCACAACTGAGCAAGAGATTCTTCTCCAAGAGCTGAAAAAGAAACATGATGATGAGTTGGAACTCCAAAGTCAGCAGTTACAGGAGAAACATAAGCAGCAAATTTTGTCTCTTACAGCTGAGTTTCAGACAAAGCACCAAGCTGAAATTGAGATGCTTAAATCTACACTAGAAAGAAAGCAGCAGATTCAGCTTGAAGCTTGTGTTGCTGAACTACAGACAAAGCATCAGGCACAAATTGATGAGCTGGAGGCTAAACGCTTGTCAAATCTGGATTCCTTGGAGTTGTCCTACCTATCTGAAATTCAGAATATAAGAGATGAACATTGTCAGGCTCTTGAGAATCTACAGCTGCAGCACACAGAACAGCTCCGTGAAAAAGAGAAAATGGATCAAGCACGCTTGATTCAGGAGATAGAGATGTTGAAATTAAAGCATGCTGAAGAACTTCAGCTTTCCCAAAATAACTTGAAAATTGAGCTAGCTACTGTTCATATGGAAAAACTTAAAGCCATGGCTGTTGAGGCTGAAGAAGCTCATAAGGTGAGCCAGAAAGGAAACTTGGCATAGGAGGTGTAATTTCATGGTACATTGTGTGGGATCACCTTTTGCTTTCTCTTGGGGTATATTTCTGCAACCTCCTTTGTGCCAGCACTAACATTTGTACGTGGTCATATTGTGAACTGAAATAGGAAAATGAAGCTGAAAATTAAGTCTGTCTGTTGCCTCCCCCCTCCAGTGCTCAGACTAATGAGTTTTCTATTTCAGTGTGTGGAAAAGGTAGAAATGAGGTAAATACTTTTAACATATTTCAGACTGGAGGGTCTCCATTTTGTGGCTCAGAGCTTCTCTGCCTGATAGAGTTACCATGTAAGTCTTTAGAGGTGATTAAAACAAAGTAAATGTAATTCTGTAGGTTAAGCTACATCTCTAGGAAACTACAGATCCTCCCTATGTGGCACAGTGTTGAAGGGAAGAATACAAGAAAGGTATCTCTAAAGATCCCAAATGAGATTCTGGGTGAGTGGATCTTGTAGGGCCTTTAACAAAGTCCATGGCTTCACTATTGATAGGACAGAGGGTTGAGCTCTTTTAGAGTTCAGAAGGGTAAAAAATGATCCCAAGACTTTTCCAAGGTCGAGGATGTAGGAAGGTTTAGCTCATTGTAAAAACTTGAGAAGCTTCTGGAGAAAGATGTAATGTTTTCCAGACTTGTCAGTCATGCCCACTTCCCAAACTTCTGATTATATGATGTTTCTGTGCCCACAAAAGCAAAGAGGAAGATCTTAGCCTAAGGGTGGGAAAGGTGGGTATTTTTTTTCTGTCCTACCTTTGTTTACTGACCTTAAATCTGCATTTTAATTGTTCTTGAATATAAAGAACTTCAAAAAGAAAAAGTTGAAGATCGTGCTGATGGGGAGTGCTGTCATGGATAGTGGAATTAGTAGGGATTTACAAAACTTATACTAAATAGGAAAAATAAACCCATTTCAGTGATGTGGAGAGTGTATATGTATGTGTGCTCGTCATTCGTGAGGCAGTATTGTTCCTCTTTACTTAAAGCTTTGATACAGCAGGACATATGCTTCATAAATGGGTTACAGAAATATTTGTACTTATGTGATTTTTTGCCCTGTTTTAATTTATGCTTACACAGGATGACTTGAACACAGCTCTTCAAAATCAAAAGAGGTTGCTGGAAGAAGATAAACGTCTGGCCCTGGATATATTACGCAAGGAAGTATTGTGTATGGAGGAAAAGCATAGAAGAGCACTCCAAGAACTTCAGGATCTTCATGAGGCAGAAATTAAGAAACATAAGGAAGAATATTCCATGGAGTTGGAAAAAGAACTGGGGAAACTGAAAGCACAACACGAACATGAGCAAGAGGTCAGAATGTTTCTAATATCTAAACCCAGAATAATCCATACTCTATCATAAAGTAAATTTAGTTTTATTAACCCTAGATGTAAGGCTGTATATCTAGGTGCTTTTGTTTTTTTTTTTTCTTTTAATAGTGCCAGTAGATAATAGACAATATAAACATTTTTTAAGCCTTTCTTTATCTAAAAGGACTTAAGAGAATTCATATATATGTGTATTAGCCTCAATTTTTAAAACTTAAATCCACATTTGCAGTGCTCTCTTGAGTGGAGTGGGGGTGGGCTTGCTTTTTTTGAGTTCCTGCCATATTTGATTCAAAATTTTAAAGCTGCCATTTTGATAGAAAACTAATAGGTAATAATTTCAGTCATTAACCATTGTTGGAAAGTAACTGCTCACTTAAAGTTTTTCTAAGTGAGCACTCTTTACTAACATTGGCTTCTTCTTTCCTTAGAGAAATTATAGTAGGTAATACTGTTCTAAATAAATTTTCTCAGTGAAGTTTGGAAATCTTCCTAGTTGCTCTTAAAATTTTACCATTGTTGGGAATGTTTATGTGTAGGCTTGATGATGTTTACTTTCATACTGAAGGCTAAAAATTTGATCATCTACAGTAAATTTTCTGTAAACATTGAAATGGAATAATGGAAATTTATTCAGTCTTTGCATCAACAGAAGTCAGATTGTATAAGTCATAAGTGATCGAGACTTCACTTTTCTGTATTATATATTACATTCATATATTAGAAGTCATAAACAAAATGAGCTTTATTCAGCTGTAACCAAACAACATGTGTTATGTTAAAATATAACTTATCTCTACTTTTTCACTTACTTATTTGAAAATTGGATAGTTTGCCAAATAACTTCCTAATCACTGGTGCAGCCTTGTATTACCAGGTGCACCTCACAAAAAACATTTAGGTTGGAGGAGATTGCTTCTGTTCTTTTTGGGCTGTCAGACCTTAGAGCTTCTAGTGGTTTCCAGCTGGCTGGAGTACATTGCAAACTCTCTTTACTTTTGGAAGAAGAGCTTGCCTGGGAAAGTAGTTTTCTTAGTTTTTAAGCCCTTAATCCTAGAAAGAGGATTTCTCTGTATTCTAATGGCTACAGTGACTCTTCCCATAGAGGATAATAGAAAAAAAATCAAATTAACAAAAAACCCCAAACCCTTCTCTGATATTTTTGATGGACTTTGTTCTATTTCATAGGATAATTGCATTAAATATAGCTGCATAATGCTTAATCCCATTTGAACAAGAGAAATTGTGTCTTGACAAAATATGCTCTCCCTGTGTTTTTATTCCCCTGTTTCTTCCTTATTTCTTTGAATTTCTCTTGGGGAAAGTGTCTCTTGGAAAGAACAAATAGGGAGTACTTTGTTAGTCTGACCTGATGGTCTCATGAATACAGGAGATACTTAGTACCTAATGCCTTGTTGCTGCTTATCTGTTGTTACTGACTTGCTTTTTTTCTATAGTCAGCATGATGACAAGCTCTGTATGACCTTGGAAGCTGGAGAGAGCTATTGTGAAAATACTCTTAAGAATTTGGTTGAGCTTGATAGTTTTGATTTGGTTTGGTTTTATTTTTTCTTTAATTATAACACTATGGCTAAAATATTTTATATTACTTGTCTGTAGATGTATGCTTCTGTATCTGCCTCTGAAGTAGAAACTGTGCGAACAGCTCTTCTGGCTCAATTTGAGGAGGTAAAATTGAAGCAGCAGCTTCAGTTTCAGGAAGAGATTGAGCTGCTGAAGTGTCAGTCGGAGGTACTGCTTGAACAGCAGATTGCACAGCTGAAGGTAGAGTCTGATTAAAATTAACTTCAGAGTATGCACTGATAGCATTTGCTGAAAACGAACAATGGGTATAAGTTTTTGTTCTCCAGCCATATGACTCTAAAATGACAACCTGAGTTAAATCTCTTCCTTTCTTAACAATGTTGGAGTTAGAAAAGCAGTATTGGAAACAATGCAGCGTTCTGTAAGCAGTTACAGTATTTGCTACAGGGTTGTCTTAAAATCCTGAATTGGATGTGAAGTTATGTCCTTCAAACAAAACCAAAAGAATCAGAGGGAAGTATTTGCAATAAGCAGTGTTCCTTGTGTACATTTATATTCAGTTTGTCATTTGAAATTTTTCCTTCTTCATGTCTGCAGAGACTGTGCCCTTGGCCTATCATCCTTTGTCTACTGTGCTTGTGTATATATGGCAAAAACACATTTGGTGTTATCTAAGCTTTTACCAAGTCTGTGATGACAGTGAGCACTTTGTGTATGAGATTTTTTTTTTCTGCAGTTGTTCTTAATTTCTGCTTTCTTGGGTTCGTCATTTGACTTCCAAACTTTCATCTTGATAAGCATCTTCAAGAGGCTTATCCCTGAAAATTATTTTTGTTTGGCCTTGTGTATGATATAGTAATTGCCTATCATCTTCTGAGCAAAATGGCTTCATTGGTTAAGTGACAAGTGCTTTTTGAGCTATTGAATGAATGGAGAAGACACATCCTGTGTCAGAAGAAAGGGAAACTTGCCAATGCACTGAGAGCAGTGCTTACATTCATCTCAGTGTTATCCCTGTACTGAGCATGTGTTGAGCTCAGCATGCTGAGCACAAATAAGTTAGATTAGATGAAGTACCATCTGCTTATTTGCTTCTCCTTGGGAGATTTCAACAGATCCTTACTGTTCCTGTCAGTGCTCCAGCCTGAGATGGGACTCTTCCTAACAGTTACACAAACCTCTAGAACTGGATGCCACAGATGTGCAGAAAATTTCTCCTATATCCTGCATATGTGGAGTCCTGGTCATTCTTTGACCTCTCTGGTGCAGCTGTCTTTTGAAACAGAGGACACAAGGGTACTGCGAAAGGCTGCTGGAGGTATTTTTGGCGTTGCTGTCCTCGACTGAACCCCAGCCTTCAGTCCACAGAAGCTGGGACTGGACTGACTGCTATGCATATACCCCAGAAGTGAATCCTACTTTTCTCTCTCTTGTATTGCCTAGGTGCTTTTGTTAGCATTTGGGACACCAGAGACCTCTCTTCATTGAAGTTTTGCAAGGGGTAATTCTAGTGCTAGTACAGCTGTCTGTTTTTCCTCATTAAATTGATGACCAGTATTTTGTCCCAGATGAGATGGCTGGAATTTTTTGCAATGTCAGGCTGAGCTGTGTCATGGTCTGATACAGGTTTATAAAATGAACCTTTCCCTGCCGACTTCCCCTGTGCTCATTTATGGGGTTGTCTTTATGCTAGCCAGTTTACTTAGCAGGTTTTAGGTATTCGGAGTTCCTGTCTACAGTCTGACATACTCTTTTAGTGGATGCACTGCTGAGACGAATAGGCAGGGCTGTTTTAGCGACTTCATCCACAAGTTTACTCTACTGGTCAAGGAAAGTCCTCGTACTCCTTTGTCTGTTCATTTGTACCTTGCTAACTACTAGGTACTCTGCTTCAGTCTACTCGGTGCAAGCACTGGCTGAGTCTTCCATGAAGGATCCAAGACAACTCAGGTGACTGTATATATTCTGCTCTAAAGTCTTATTTCATGCCCTGGGAAAAAAAATGTTTTCTTGATTTACCAATAAAAAATGCAGATATCACCTTAGAATGTATTGGTGTTCATAGTAAGGTGAAGAAATTGACTCAATAGTAAAGTTTTTTACTGTTCAGCAGGTATTCTTGATTAGCAACACTGGGGTTGCCCTGGGGATTCCCCACCATAAGGGCTTCCAAGAATTAGCAAGGGACCTCAGTTTACATACACACAAATTATACATATTCATCAGCTTTCCTGGAAAGGGGTGTCTTATGATAGAATTCCAGCATTCATTTACATAGTCCAAGCATGTGAAGTAGGAATAGAGTGATGGTCTTCAGTGCTCAAGGGAAGAAGTAAGCAGTCTTATTCAGTGTTCACTAGCTGACCTTTCCAGAGCATGCACTGTGAAGTAAAGTCCAGGTGCCATCTTCCTAAATTAGAAAATCATCCTCCTTATTAAGGGTTTCTGTATCCTGTTGTTCAAGTCCCCCTTATCTTAGTTGCTCACTCGAGGAGCTGCCCAAGTGTCCCTTGAAGGCCTTGAGTCTCTGCTGTCAGTGACTTACATAGGAAGCCTAACGAGCATTTTGACCTTACCTAAACAAAGAGGTCTAGGAAAACAGTTGGGGAGTCCTTGGGAAACAAAGTAAAACACAAGCAAAGATTTCATGCATCACAGTTTAGTCTTAATCAATGATTGTAAGGAATTAATTTGTTTGAGCCCTTTCAATAAATCAAATTGCATGAGTGTTTTGGGTTTTTTTTTATACTGTGATCAAGAAGACTCATTTCCCAATTCTGGTGTTGCAGAAAAAAATAATAATCAGGGTTCTTCTTAACCTTTTTGGGAAGAGGTTCCAGGACCTTGTTTCACCTTCCCTGCTGATGCAGGAGTGGGGGTTGTCTAGTAACCCCTTCCTCTAGAGTGCTTTAGAGCACTCTAAGGTGAGATCCAATTTAATAGCTTTTAGATCATTTACCCATGTAAGTCTACCTTGTTGATTTTAATTTTTTTCTAGTAAATCACTCTTCTTATGTTGAATTCAGTAGTATGCTTATTGTACTACTTGCAGTTGCTTAAAGTGGCTTTTCTCCATCTCTGTTTTGACTTACCCATCTGTTTTCTGTTCCTCATCACTATCTCGGTGGTCTGAAATAACTCAGGTCTCAGTGAGCACATTCAGATGGTTTCTTTACCTGCCTAACTGTTTTAAATCATAGTTCTGGCATAATTTTGTTGATTGGGAGTGTTAACTGTGTAAATTACTGCTAGTTAATCTGAGAGGTAAGGTATGCATGTTTAAAGGCAGTAAAAAAAAAAAGGAGGGGGGAAAGGTTTTGGTTCTGGGGTTTTTGGGGGTTGGTTTTGTTTTTTTCCCCCTCTCTGTAAATCAAAGTATATGTGACATCCGCAGGATGAATTTGAAGCTGAAAAAGCATCACTACGTGACAAGGAACAGATGTTGATTCAGGAGAGGAAGACAACACAGACTGCTCACCAAAAGGAGCAGGAGGTGTTATCAGCCCAGCTGCAGGAAAAAGCAGCAATAATTGTCCAGGTATGTGGGAAATATTTGAAATATTTGAAATCTAGATCTTAAATGCACTTTTGTGGTTGAATTTTAACACAGTGCTCACACGTTTCTCATGATGTATGTAGAGGGACTGTGTGTGATCGCTAGTTCTCAAGGTGTAATGTGTCATGGTTTGAGCCCAGAGAATGATTGAGCACCATGCAGCTGTTCACTCACTCCTTCCTCCTCCAGTGCTGGGTAGGAAAAAATGAATCAAAAGGCTCAGGAATGGAGATAAGGACAGCGAGGGGTGTTTCACCCATTAACAGTCACAGACAAAAGGCAGACTTCTTAGGGCAAGAAAGAAACATCACTTTAATTCAAACATTAACAAAGCCAACACTTAATAGGCAGAATGCAACAGTGAGAAGCATTAACATGTCTTAAAAAGACCTCCCCCCACCCCTCCCTTCTTCCTGGCTCAGTTTTGTTGCTGATACTTGTACCTCCTCTCCCAGTGCATGGACAGGGCAGGGAGCAGTATGGTCAGTCTGCTGCTGCTTCCTCTAAAAGGTGTGTGGGGAGGGAAGCACTCTTCTACATTCTTCCCCCTGCTCCACATGGCATCCCTCTCATGAGAGACAGTCCTCCACAAACTCTCTCTGTTGTGAGTCCTTCCTACAGGATGCATTCTTCTCGAGATGCTCTGGTGTAGGTCACCTCCATGTGTTGCAGTCCTCCCAGCGCCAGACTACAACAGCAGGGAGCGCTTCTTCCCTCAGAGTCTCAGCCTAGTGCTGGTGTGGGGTCCTCCACAGGCTGCAGGTGGATCTCTGCTCCTCCTGTGACCTCCATGGGTGGCAGGGGGGCAGCCCTGCCATTTCACCACAGGATACAGGAGGCCTCCCTGCTCCAGTGCAGCTTCCCCCACTTCCTCCTTCTTCCTTCCACTGACCTCAGTGTTCACATAGGTGTCCTTCTTGTAATGCCTCCTCAAAGTCCCCAATCCCCTCTCAGGTATCCCTTCTCAAATATGTAATCACAGAGGTACAGCCACTATCACTAATTGTTTCAGCCTTGGCCAGAGGCAGGTCCGACTGAGAGCTGGGGGAGCTTTGAGAAACTTCTCAAAGGGGGACCACTGCTGTAGCCCCCTCCCCCAGTATCAAAACCCCAGCACACAAACCCAGCACACATAGGCTCTATCTCTTAGTTGGAGTAAGATGGAAATTGGGTATCAGCTTGAAAACTGGCCTTGAGCCATTTCTCAGGGAGTTAATACTGCTTTCTAAGATAAGGTTGGATGTTTGCCTTTTTGTTGTCTGTGTATTGGTGCCATCTGTATCTATCCCAGTTTTTGTCAAAAGAATTAGTGCTCTAGTAGCTTTTGTTGGACCAACTTATCTATAGCTCGGAGGAAGTAAGACGGGCAAACTGGAAGTTTGGATCTGGAAGTGGCTAAGATAATACTGCTTTGCCAAACAAAACAAAATTTTGTGCCTCCTGTAAAGCAAGTATCTAAGTTGAATCTAGATTACCAAGAAAGCTTTAGAGAGAGAGGAACAGCTTGGAAAAGGTATCTGTTTTATTTCGGAAGCTTAGAAGTGTCAAGTTCTTTTTCAGTGATTAAAATAATAGCTTTGAGTTTTCAAAATTGAAAATAAAATGAAATCAAACATTCATGTCTTCTCTCACAATCTGGGAAGCTCTGTCCAAAATGTAAATTTGGTATATTGGGCTGTTCTGTAAGGCCTTTTTGTTTAGTGGGGAGACTGGGAGAAACACTAAGAATTTTCCCTATTGGGAGAAATGCATTATTGTTTCCTGCTCTTCATGCAGGACTTCATGAGGGGTGAAAAATTTGTCAGGAGAGTAAAATGCTTTTCTTTGCTTGCAGTTTCCTTCCAAATAGATAATTTGACTATTTTGTTGGCTTCCTTTTGAGACAGTTTCCAACAAAATAGTACTGATTTGTGTGGCAGCTAAATCCAGGGGTCAGAGGTGGGTATATTCATACGTATTTGTATATATATTGCAATGGGATGGAGGTGTCATCTGAGCATATGAATGTAAGAAGAAAGTTGTGTTCCGGCAGAGCTTGTAAGCAAAGGTAGTTGGCACTGATGATACTGGACCTGGTTGTTGTTCAGGTTTGTGTGCTACAGTGTCAAAACCTGTGCTAGGACATTACTTTGTGTCTCTGAGATGTAACAATGAAAACAAACTACAGTATGATGCAAAGTTTTTACAAGCTTTTTGTATTGCTTTTGTGCACTGAGTCTGAATGTGAGTCAGCTCTGTGAAGCAAGATTAGCATCAGGAAAGAACTAGAAAAACAACTATTCATTTTTAGTCTTTCCACTGTCCTTAATTTCTAGTATTTGTAGAAGTAAATTTATGTAGCAGCAGACAATTATTATGTGAATATATATGAAATGATGAAGGGTAAGATCAGAATCATCTAGGTTGGAAAAAACCTTGTAGATCATCCAGTCCAAATCATCTAAAGATCATTGAGTGAAGCTTGTAGTTTAGACAATGATTGACTTTTTTGCATTGTTACTATATTTCCATAGCTGGAAAAGAAAGTAGAGTCTTTAAACCGTGAAATAGAGGCGACCAACTCTGGACTGGAGACCCTGCTTCAGCGTCGGGACAGGGAAAACCAAGAAGGAGGGAATTTGGTAGCCATGCTGAGGTCAGATATTGAGGAGTCAAAGGATGAAAGGTTTGTATATCTTGGGTTGCATAATGCTTGGTGGTTGGTTTTTTTTGTTTGTTTGCTTGTTTTCTCAGTTTTCATAAAGAAATCAATAACTAGGTAAAATTAAGCCAGCTCAAATTAATAGTGTAGGATGATAATATATTGGCTTTATTTGCAAGGTTTTCTTAATTACCAACCTATCTTGATATTGAGAGCAATATGATTTTTTCCTTTTTTTTTTCCCTTGTAGTCTGATGGAGACTTTGTTTTGGGTTTTCCACTGTCTATAATCTTGGAAGAAGCTAGGATATGGAAAAAGCCTCTTGGTCTTGAAACCTTTGAGTGTAATGTGCATTGGCTTGATATGTTGTTGGAATGTGTGGGTTAGAGAAGCTGTCATGGTGAATAAGCTTCTAGAAGAATTCCCCCACTCATGTTTAAGAAATTGGCTTAGTGTTTTTCTTAAAACTAAATTTTTTTTCATAAATATAATTTTTGCTGTCTACTCTGCCAGAACACTCTAGTTATTTTGATGTCACAGATACTATAGTAGTAGACATGTTCTGTGGAAGCACCAGTAGGGAGATGTGGAAGCCCAGGATGCTCGTGATGTATGATCTCTCCAGCTACCTGCGGAAAGAGCAAAGGTTTTTTGCTGAGCCTGCTCTGTGAAAATGGTCTTTTTTTTTTTTTTTTTTTTTTTTTTTTTTTTTTTTTTTTTTTTGTGAGGTCATCTGAATCCTCTTCACTGATCACTGTCAAACTATGGCAAGGTATCCATTTTAGGCTATTGGTTTTTCAATTGGTTCAAAGTGTCTTAAATCAAGTGCATGCAATTTTTGAAGTGTTCAGTATGCTTTTGTTCTAGGAAAAAACTGCAGGAATCCTATCAGCATGTTTTGAAATTGCTTATGGAGTTGGTGAAGGCCGCGATAGCTATTGAGGACCTTATCTGTAGCAAGATTGGACTTTGCATTGATGACAGTCTGGCTTCTGGAGATTCTAGAGACAGTCACAGTATTATGGAAGAAATGGGATTCATGCAGTATTTCAAAGCCAAAGAAAAGCATCACCTAGAAAAAGGTGAGTACAAATCTGCATAACTGGATGTAGTCAGTTCATGTTCTTGAAAAACACCTTTTCAGAAAGGGGATAACTCTTGTTGCAGTGTTTTCTGTGTCTCTTTCAAAGTTGCTCCATGCTTAAGATAGTGTCTATCAGTGTTCTTTCATTTTAATTCTTCCAATAGTGCAACTACCAAATCATCGCTGGCAAAAGCTGAATGAATTATAAGACAGGAAAAATGAATTTTGTGAATGTAGAGTTTCAGTCCCCGATACAGCACAGTATTTCCAAATGTTGTGAAAGATTATCTTGACTTTTCAGCATTCAGTTACAGATGTATACAAGTTTTCACCTTGTAATACATCTTCAGGACCAACTGATGTCACTGTCTGATGTCAGTTGTTATGAGTGGCCAGTTCTGTATCATTTTTCTGTGTTTTTAAACAGCTTGCTTTTTTTCAGTAGATGAGCTGCTTGATGAAACTCTTACAGAACACAACCAATTGTCTCCAGTGACCGATGAGGGGTCTGAGCTGAGCCAATATTTATGTGAAAGTGTTTTTGCAAAGCCAGAACTGGCATGTGAAAATGAAGAAATGATACTGAAAATTTGCCATCGTTTGCACACTGCAGTGGAGAGACTTCTGGCACTGATTACAGAATCAACGAAACAAGTAAAACTCTTTAATCTGTATAGATGTATAAATATACTGAAAATGTAAAATCTGTTTTAAAGCTTGTGTATTTAGCACCCTGTAGGACTGGCTGCTAAAAAGAAACGGGTTTTGTTGGAATACATGACAAGTTATCAGTATAGGGAGGCATGTTGCATCCTGGTTCTTTACAATGAAGGTTTTACCGTTATTTGATTGTTTCTTATCAGTGAGAGTTTAATGACTTTTTTCTTCTAGCAGATGCAAGCTATAAGTTTTTTACCTTAAGTAGGTTTAAACTAGGGGTTTAGATGCATTTGTAGCTTCAGGAGCCCAAGAGTTAAGTGTTTTTGAGGGGTCTTTATTGCACCTCACATCAGTGCTTCTTCAACACTGATAAACAGGTTCAAGAAAACTCAGCCCTATGTTAAAATATTTTGGAGATATTTAGACAGCAGCAAGCAAATATCCTTGTAATTATGTACTGTTTAATTGTGATAAAAGGATCTGGACTCAATATCATAAAAAATTTGAGTATTTCCATACTGGGTTTTGTAGTGTTTAGACATTCAGCTTTGGGAAGAGGAGTTGTAAATCTCAGGTAGATGCCTGAGTACTTAGAGGGTTGAATTTAGTATTACAGAAATTAGTTTGAATAAGGAAGCCCCTACTTTAAGAGGAAAAAGTGAAGGGGAGGAGTATATCTGAAATTCATCTTCTCATCAGATATTTCATACAACCCAGAGGTAAGGATCTGTGTGAAATATGTATTTGCTGTCTTAAAAAAATCCCTCCCAGAACAAGGTGCTTAAATTTGTACTTTTGAGCAGTGATGCTGTTTCCACTAGTATTTAGCTATCTTGTTGTTAAAGCACTTGCCCAAGCCATGGCAGATCTAGATTCTAGGTCATCTTCATCAGCTGCATTCAAGCATACTTTGCTTGTGTCTCTGAAATGTTCTATCCACCAGGATAAGCTAAATATAAGCTAAATGAGAATGGGGCTGCTCTATTCCTTTCCTTTGAACTTGAGACATTGCACATAGGAGTGCAGGGTACACAGACTCAGAGAACTGGGGTCTACCTTGGAATCCTGATGATGTTTTGACTTCACAGTCTATTAGACATGCCTGAATCTCTTGAAGAATTTAAGTGTAAGAATTTCAAGTAGCTCAGGAAGTATCAAGCTGAGCAGCATAGCCAACAGCAAGGTGTACCTTTTTATGCACAGGAAGACACTTATGTTTCCAAGGAAGATTTGTGGCCAAAATACAGGTATGTGAGTACAAGGAGTCACCAAAGTATCCAGGGGTTTTGGGCAAAGTCAATCTAGTACTAAAATGAAACTTCAAAACCTGGACCCTTAATGTATAAATGTTATAAAATTAAGAAGGTTTTTATTGAAATGTCTGTAGTATTATTACACTGCATATGCATCCAAAATCTGTTGCTAGGGAAAACTGTTTACTTTTAGCTGGAGAAAATGCATGAAAACCATGCACAATTTGAAGAAGAATTCAGCCGCCGAAATCGGGAAACCGCCCAAGTGGTTAGTCAGCACCAGGAACTAATGGAGTGCCTCAATGAGGAGAGCGAGGCCAAGAATCAGCTGGCACTAGAGCTTCATAAAGCGGAGGGTAAGAAAATGTAAAGAGACTTCAGTGTCATTTACTCATAGCTCAATCCTCCAAATATGAGATACACTCTTTGTGTCTTCTGTTGTTAATTTGCCTATCTGTCATCCATTTTCAGCATTTCATATTGCTAAGTTATTTAAGCATGGGTCTTCTCTTGCAAATCTATTACTTTATTCTCTTCATGTGTTTCCCTGGGGCAAGTGTGATAGTGCTTAGTCGTATACTTACACCACTGACCATGTGTGAAAAATACCGTAACAGCAATTTGTATTCCTATTTGGATTATTGAAAAGAATGTATACACACTTGTCTGACCTTGGAAGGGGTCAGCATTAACCAGAGCAAAGGTTTATCTCTGGCAGTGCAGACATAAAGGGATTCTGTAAGAAGAGACAAAAAGCCTGAGATGGCTGGTCTCAGCGCTATCACAGACTGCATATTGTTGGTCTGATGGCCTTGTAAAGATTGTGACTCGAGGCTTTTGCCTTGATGTAGAAGAATCTTTTTAGGGTTTTCATGTCCTTCAAGTTGAGCTCTCCCTAATCATGCAATCTGCTTTCCATTCCTCTTCTCAGTTATACTCCTTTAGGCTTATTTAGTCCTTCCAAAATCCTGTTTCCTTCCTTTCTGTGACTCATTTCTGGATTTCTTGGTCTCTGAGTCTAACATTTGATTCTACTTTCTGGAGATTCTGTTTCTTTGAACCTCAGCCCCCAGCAGAGTATGTGTCAGATGTGTCGTATGTTGTGAGGTGATCCCAGGCCATCCAGGCTTAATGATCCCCATATATATTCTACATATTTAGACACATTTCGTGACATGGCATCATCATAAAATCTGTTTGAATACATCAACTGGTACATCTTATGCCTTAAGATACTCCAAAAAGCCTAGCTACAGTGTAAATTTAAGTCTTCTTGCACTTCTTTCTTTCTACATCACCTTTCATTGATTGCAAAAAATTGTTTACTTGTGTTTTCAAGTTACTTTTTCCCAATAGATGAGTTTGTTGCTTTATTTGCATTCTGGCTTGGGATTTTAGGCATTATCGAAGGCTATGTTGCAGAAAAAGCTGCATTGGAAGAGGCCTTGAATCTGAAAGAGGAATCTGAACGTCGCCTTGTTGTGGAGCTGGAGAATATGCGGGAACGCTTCCAGGAGCTAACCCAGGAGCAAGCAATTCTTGGTGAGGAGTGGGTATAACACTGTTAGTGGAAAACAAAATTGTCTTCAGTTGGGGCATGCTGCCGTGTGTTTCTCTAATGTATCAGTCTCTGGTTTGATGACCTAGTGAGCAGCTCAGTTTGGTACAGAGGTTAGCAGGGTCTTCCTGTAAAAGAAAATAAAATAGCTGGTTCTTTGCTTATATGATGATAGTACTGTCAGTGAAGAGTACTGCTGTAGTCTTATGCTTAGTTAGAAATGGAAAGTGTCTGAGAAAATAAGAGGCATATATTAACTACAGGTGATTAGTTGCAATAGATAATCAGCACCTACCTAGTTAATAACTGAAATGCTGGTTATTTGACAACTGCAGTCCAAGAGAAGAGTTGGAGCTTCAAGGTTCTTGACTGCTTCCAAAATTAAGGAGATAGCTTAATAATGACAGAAGAAATAAAATACTCCTGGAAGATTATTTAAGTTATGCCACAATTGTGGTGATGATGTGTGCTTAGCTTCATATATAAGCTTTTCCCCTGCTCTCCAACCTTGTTCTGTCAAAACACACACATATGATCAGTAAGAGTGACTGTAGAAAGATTGTAATGATCAAGCTCAAAGTCTATGTAGGTTTTTAAAGGAAGGTGTATGGGTTGAAAAAGCAGAATGAGGTAGTGTTGTTGGGAAGGATGAGGTGAGGCAAGTATCTAAAACTTTTAGATAAGGGTGACTCACTGCAAGGCACAGCCAGCCACTGAAATACCAAATCAAACTCAGCTAAGTAAGTGTAAACAAGCAATCTACATAACTCCTTCCCCCATTCCATCACTCCCTCAGCCCCACAGAGTATGTGATATGATGTAAGCTAACTACAGGGAGCTTGTGTAGGGAGGGGCAGTAGGATGGGGGGAATGTTTCAACACACGGGGTGGAGTCTAATATTCAATGAGTGGAAGTTGTTGCTGCGATAATTCACACTGCAAATGTAGGAGCACACATTTCAACAGTGACAACAGTGATTTAATAAAAACCCTGAAGAATCTCAGTGTAATATAACTGGCTTAGATGTAGGATACTTCTTTGATTCCTTGAAGAAAATTCAAAGATCTTATGTGACTTGCACTGAGCAGGAACTCAAGACTAGGTTATGCTTGTTCTTGGTGGTGAATCTGAGAGTCATTTAAATAGCATTATATAGTTTTAATTTTTTAAATTTGTGGCCTTAATGTCATTCTAGTAATTCTATAAGTGAATTTCTCTGTATCATATTCCATTAGAAATTTTATCATTTGGGATCACTGCCTTTCTATTTCTGCTAGTGCCAATGTTATGCTACCCTCAGCTATGTCACCACAATGTCACCTTCAGCCATGCTGCACAGATCTTTACTGCCTGAGCAGACTGCATAACAGGTAGTTGTGTATAGTTGTACAGGTCAGAAATAAAGACGGCAAGAAACTGTTTTCTAGTGAATTATCCGTTGTCGATAGTAGGGGAATGTAAAGACTCTAGGTTTTAGGGCATGGAGCCAAATTCTACAGGAGGGGTGTGTTTGACTGGACACAGTCTATATGTTGTAATTACCTGTCCACTTCTCAGGAACCTCTGCTGTGATTCCTGCCTGACTTTTGGCCCTACTGTATCATTCCTCTGAAACTTTTGTCTGCCTCGTGCCTCTTCCCCACCTTATCTTCTCTTCACCTTGCTGCTCTTCACCTCTCTTCTGACTCTTTGACTCTACCAGTGTTCCACTCTTGTGGGCATCCTTCTGTGTCCTTCCTTTTTGCTCTGCACTTGACCTTTCAAATATAGTGCAGTCAAAATACTTACGTTGTATGTAGAATCATAGAATGGTTTGGGTTGGAAGGAGCCTTAAAAATCGTTTAGTCCAACTCTTCTGCAATGACCAGAACATCTTCAACTGGAATATAATAAAATATTTTCAGTTGGAAGGGACCTACAACAATCATCTAGTTCAACTGCCTGACAACTTTTGGTCAGTCCTGAAGTGAAAGCATGTTAATAAGGGCATTGTACAAATGCCTCTTAAACACTGACAGGCTTGGGGCATTGAAGACCTCACCAGGAAGCCTGTTCCAGTGTTTGACCATCCTCCTGGTAAAGAAATGCTTCCTAATGTCCAGTCTGAACCTCTTCTGGTGCACCTTTGAACCATTCTCAAGTGTCCTGTTTCTGGACACCAGGCATAAGAAACCAGCACTTCCCTCTCCAGATCCCCTTCTTGCGAATCTGCAGAGTGCCATGAGGCTGCTCCTCAGCCTCCTTTTCTCCAAACTAGACAAACCCAGAGTCCTCAGCTTCTCCTCACAGGACATGCCTTCCAGCCCTTCACCAGCAACTAGATCAGGTTGCTCAGAGCCCTGCCCAACCTGTTTCTTCTTTACATGTAGTCTGAATCTACCCTTTTTAGTTTAAAACTGTTACCCTTTGTCCTGTTGCTACAGCCCTATTAAAACGTATAGGACATATGTTAGTGTTAAAAGTTGTGTCAGTCTCTGACCTCTCATATGGTGTATTAATAACATCTTACTATTATGATGAGAAAATTGAATAGTGGTCTCACAGATTGCCCTGGCTTACAGAGCCTACACTTTGCCCCAGGAAGAGAGGTCTTCCCCCACCTCTTCCTCAGGGGAAAGACAGAACATAAACAGATTCAGGGGCTGTAGCTGAAACTAAATTCATCTTGTGTTTGCTTTACAACAGTGATTATGGCATCAGGTAATGTGTCCCACAGGAAACACAAAATCATTCCATGTTATTGTTGAACACGAGTACAGCTGTGTGTCATAGACATGTATGACAGATTAGAGTCTGTAAGTCTGTGCCAGCAAGTCCTGCTGGACTGAATCCTGCTTTGAATCCCCTGGCAGGAACTAAAAAGGGGGTTTGAGGCATTAATTATTTTATCTCTGTATGGGGAAAAGTGCAAAAAGATAACATTGATTGTCCTAGAAAATGCGTAAGTGACTCGCCAAGAATGTTGCAATAAACTTGCATGGTCATAATGTAAAACCATTTCTGTAGTAGCTCTAGTCCAATTACAGATTTGGATCAACATGTCATCAGGAGATTTGTGGTATAATAAAGATGGAATGCATTTTTGCCGAATAAAAGGTAGGCACTGTCTGTATTACTTATGAGTTTGTAGTGATTTAGAAGATGGAATGGTTCATAATGTTCTATTCTTGTCTTATACATGTCTGTGTGTTTTGATTTCTAGGAACACCTATTGCTAATGTAGCACAAAAAGAAAGTTCAGGTGTGTAATGATGAGTGGTTTTTTTTTTCTGATTTGTGTTGCTGTAACACAGTGAATGAACTGATAGTTCTGATTTTATTTTAACAAGGAGGAATAGTACTTCATAAATAGGCCCAACACATTACTGGTATTATGAATGTCCTGACAAAAAGAGGTTATGACTTCTGTGATACATCAGAAGACAACTAAAACTAAGAATATTGAATTCACTGGTCAATATTTAAGCCTAATGGCAGCAAAACATTTTTTTCCTTTGAAATGCCTTGTGCTGTTATCTTTGTTTGCAAGCTTAATTTTTCTTTTGAGGGGATATGAGTGGGTTGTAATCTTGCAGTGAACTTATAATGATACATATTATGATTGTTAAAATGATTAAACTAATTTAAAGGGAGGGAAAAAATGTTTGATGCAAAATGGAGAGCAAAAAAACCGCAGGAAGAACTGAAGAAAGTCTAAGGGAAACTAGAGAAATGTATTGAATGGATAGGTAGATCAGAAAAGAGAAGGGGAGAGCAGAATGGGAAGGAAGGCTAGTTATGGGAGGAAATATGAAACTGAAAACAAGCAAGAAGGATCCGTAGAGTTTTACACTGACTTTGGAAGTCTAATGCTGAAGTAAAATTTGTCAGATTGAAAGACACATCTTTTTTTCCCCCTAAACTAAAGTTTGCATATTTAACTTCTGAGTAGCAAACATTAAGCCCTAATAAATTCATACTTGCCATGATTATGTTTTGTTGTCTACTCAAAATACAATTATCATGTTTTTAGATTAATTTTATTTATACACACGTATATAATCATAGATGCGTTCTCTTGCATATTCAGTCTCTTGTTTCTAGGCTTTTTCTTTACTGCCCAAGAGTTTGAGCTCAGTAGACAAAGTTCCTCAGGTGAATAAAACCAAATTATCTAGGTAAATTCCAGTTAAGGTTAGAAAGCTGCACTGGGCTGTCTTGCCCATTACTATATCTTTATTCCTGATGTCCATTCAGATTTTTCTCAAACACTATTTTTATTTAACAAAATGTTGGTAAACACCTCAACGTCCTGAAATTTGCTGCTGCTCGCTCAATGAGAGGGAACATCTAACCTAGCTGGGTAGAGTGTATCTGGGGATTGACATCCTCCCAGTAGCTGCAGTCCAGTTCTTGCCAGCAGCTTATTAGAACTTGAACAGTTGCATCTGCTGCAATTGTTGAGCCCTAAAATTCATCTTCTTTCTCCCACCACAACCATCTGTAGTACTCTTCCTCTGGTTTGGGATTGTAGTATGTGGAAAATAAGATAAAAATCATATTGTTTGGCTTTGCTTGACATGGCTTATTCCTTGAAAAGCTGATGTCTCCTCCCTTTTTTGATGTGGAGTACTAATGTGAGTAAATAGCCTCGCTAATAAAATGCACTTAGAATGGAGCTTGGCCTTTGCTAATGATGATTTTGGGAGCGGGGAGGAGTGAGCTGGGGCACTACCAAAGTGGAATTGCATGATTTGAACTCGCATTAATAAAATATCAGGTTTGTCCCTACAAAGAAATGAATCTGTGATCTTGATAATCTATTCATGTTGCTTGAAATTATAATACACTTAGGGAACATGTGCTTTAAAAAGAATACAAAAAAATTGCTCAAACAGATTACACTTACTGAGACTGCCAAAATTTGAAACCTGCTTTGTCTTGAAACATTTTCAATTCCATGTGAAATCTGTTAGCCTAATTACTTTTTTCCATTAACTTGCATTTCTGCCCTAGGAGGTGGTCGAGACAGTTTATTTCAGTTTTATCTAATCAGTATTTTGTTCCTCAGAAAGCAATAGTGTTCATGTTGAAGCTAAAAAGAAGTCATCAGCTCATTAGTGACCATGTTTCTTAGGATATAGAGGGAAAAATTCCTGTGCTTGTTTTCACAACAGCATCAGTTCCTTTCTCAGGGGGTCAGCCTATATGTGCCCTTCCTGTGAGTGCACATATGTCTGTGCACACTACATGTTGCCCTCCTCTGTGCACCATGTGTAAACAAATACAGTAGAGTGCTATTTTATTCCCATTTATTGCCTGACAAAACACAGCACTTGGTCAAAGATACTCTCTATTGTGCAGTTATGGCTTGGTATTCAGTCTCCAAATGGAATTCAGACTGTCATCAGCTTTTTTCTGGACTCTGTTTCAGCCTTGGAGCTCTGTTGCATCTCATAATGGTGGGAGGCTCTTACAGCTCCAAATGGGTTGTGAGAGAAATTGCTGTGGGGGAGACTCTTCAATTACCTGCATATTCATGTATTCTCAGCCTGCAGGCTGAGAGAGTTGGGGGTGTTCAGCCTAGAGAAGAGAAGGCTCTGGGGAGACCTTAGAGTGGCCTCCCAGTACTGAAAGTGGCTACAGGAAAGGTGGGGAGGGACTCCTCATCAGGGGGTGCAGGGATAGGATGAAGGGTAACTGTTTTAAACTAAGAGAGGGTAGATTTAGGTTAGATCTGAAGAATTCTACCCTGTGAGGGTGGTGAAGCCCTGGCACAGGTTGCCCAGAGAAGCTGTGGCTGCCCCCTCCCTGGAAGGGTTCAAGGCCAGGTTGGACGGGGCTTTGGGCAACTTGAGCTAGTGGAAGGTGTCCCTTCCCATAGCAGGGGGTTGGAACTAGATGATCTTTAAGGTCCCTTCCAACCCAAACCATTCTGTGAAATACTCTTGCCAGAGCCTGAGTTACATCCACAATTCAATGAACATTAGGCAACTTGAAGCTTAGTTTGTGGGATTATTTAGCACTGTGCTAGAAGAAGTAGGGAGCATGGCACAGCTGTTGCAGAGTTGTGATTCTTACGTAGGCATCTGAGATACCATTCTTGGCAACTGTGAGTTTGCAAAATTAGTGAAATGTAGTTGGAATGTAGTTGTGGATTATCACTTAAAGGCAGAAAGTACTTAACAGGACTGGAGCTTTGTGAGATACATAGCTTCTGTGTATAACTCCAGCACTTCATCAAAGTCCTTTATTAATCCAGTGATTTGTATTTATCAGCCAATAGCAAACCTGAAATGGCAGGAGAAGCCCTGTGCCAGTGTACCTGTCTGTAAGGAAGGGCAGGGCTCTTGACGCATTGTCTACAGTGACTGCAAACTGAAATGCTTTTCTCCTTCAGCTGGTGTGTGTCAGTCATGCTCTCACACTGGCAAATGTAGATGTATGCTGTGCACCTCAGAGAATTCAAGGGATCGACAAGCAATTTTGTGTCCAATTCAGTTGGTTTCAAAAGCTACCATGGGTGCTTAGCAAATCTGACAAATGGTTAGAGTCTGGTAAAGTTCTGTATCTGCTAAGTTTTCTTTTGCTCAATTAACTTAGTCTTAGTTTTAGTAACTTAGTCTTAGTTTTATCTTGCATATTTTAACATTGTCTTAATACAGAGAAAATATAGTTGTTACAGTAAAGGACCAGGGTGACTAAATCATGAAATCACAGGGTTGCTGTGGACCTTGATAGCTCATTTAATCCATACTTTCATCCCAGAACAGAATCTATTTTATTTTTTTCTTTTTATCCAGCCTCTTCAATTTCCAGAGGCAGAGACTTCACAGTCCCTGCACACTCTGTTCCATTGCCCTTGCTGTGGTGACATTTTCCCTGGTGTTTAATGCAAATGTGATTGCATCATTCTAAGCTTGTGATGCTTATCCTCTTAAACATGAACATAGAAATGTTCATGTTCTTGGCTTGTATGAAAGTGTCTAGAAATTTAATTAAATACCTGTGGATAGTGAAGCACTAAAAAAGATGTTGTAAGGAGGCTGTGGTATCACTTCTGTTTTTGAAGGTTTGTAACAGAACCTTCTATTAGGTCAGAAATCACGTGGATTGAGTTGGAAAAGGGAATTGTCCCATTCTGGGAACTGGGCTGAATGACCAGTTAAGGTCCTTATTGGAGTCATACCCTTACCTTTTTCTCTATGTTTGAAAACATTTAAGATGAATAATGGAACATTTCAAAAGTAAAATGAGCTCTTACAGGACCTTGCTTTAAACACTAAACAGCTGAATTTCTATTTTCATGTTCAGGTGACTTAGCTATATTCTCATTAAAATAGTTTTGCTTCAAGTGCATTCGCAGTAGAGTCTCAGGTTGTCTTCTAACCAGTGTATTCAGTACATCTAACTGACTGAAACTGCAGTTTTAGGTATAAATTAGCTCTTGGTAGCTTAATCTTGAGCTATGTACACTTTCATATTTGTGGTAGGTCTCTTGCAGCCTGTGTAGGGCAAGTATGTGCCATCTTTTTCCCAGGTGTGTGTTTGTAGCTTCAGAACTGGACTAATTCTCTGTAAGTGTGACTTTTCTCTGGGTTTTAATCCTCACTCAGGTTCAGAGAAGATTAACTTTGCTTTCTCATAGCAGCTAGCTTCAGGGTAGGGCTGGGCACTGGTAGCCACTGAAAAGATGGACTGGGTGCTAACTCAGCGGTGTGGACATTGGCAGCAGTGTGCAGCATGGCACAAGGCAGAGGAGTAATTGAGAAGCTGACCTGAGACTGGATATTGGAGGTCTAAGGAGGATCTCAGCATGACAGTTTGGAGGAATTGAGAATTCTGTATCGGATGGCTTGATTAGGAAGAGATTCAAAGTAGCATGGAAAGCTGGAATGGAAGGGGTGGCAAGGCCTTAAGATAGAGCAGTGAAGTATGGAGCAGTTGGAAGGATGGGTATGAGAGACTAGGTGGCTGACAGTGGGCTGTGGAGCTTGAATTTAGGGATGGAGCACATCTGGAATGGAGTGAATTTGGAGTGTTGAGTATCTGGTGTGGTTTGGAATGAGCTTCTGGGGCAGGAAGAGTGTGGAACTGAGGTTGAGAGGGCAAGAACCTAGGGAGGGAATCTGAAGGACTCCTGCTCAGGTGAGATAGGGCTCTCTGGAATTGTGATGTCTCCAAGGGTGAAGGTGAAAGATTTCTATGTGCCTAGAATCTCTCCAACCAGGATTCAGTTTGGAATTGAGAACAGATGCTTATGTTCTCCTTTACTACATCTTATCAGAGATGGCTTTCAGAGACATGAGGAGCAGCCAAATATCAGACTTCCCTTTGTGCCTTACAGACCATCTCAGGAGATCTTTTCTTTGGTTTTATGCTGTCCAAAGTACATTAATTTAATCTCATTTTAAACTCAATTTGGTTTTTATACCCTGCACTGACAACTTTGTTGTTATTTTTGTGTTCTTATTCAGGTCTACTCAAGGAAGTAGAATTTTTAGCAAAGGAGAAATTAGAGCTTCAATGTCAGGCAGAAAAGGACCAGTCCAACTTACGCTCTCAAATGAGAGTTTTGGAGGTGGAACTGGAAGAACAGCTGCATAGTAATCAAGACCTGGCTACACAGTTGCTGGAGGTTGCTGAATTAAAACAGCAAATTCAAGTTCTTGAAAAACAACTTAAAAACCAGCGGCAGTTCATGGATGTAAGCAGCCTTGATACCACATTTCCATGGTTTTGGAGGTTGATAAATACTACTTCTAGTGTGACTGAGACTTGGAAGATGGTTTCTAAACTATGATCCTTTCTGTTTTGGTTGAAATTAAGACCTTGGTATTCTAATCTTGTCAAAGAAAAAAAGGTAGTTTTAAAATTCCCTTTGTGTAGGATTACAGGATAACTTTTTCCTTTTTTATTAATGGCTAATTGTAGTTTGTACATTGGAGTCAAAAAAGGTTTTTTTTCCCCTGTAATTTTCGCTGTTTCAGCAATACTAAAAGGTGTTAACTATTTTTAAGTCGACTCAGTTTCTTCACCACAAAAACAAACCCCAAATTTTTCTTGTACTCAATATTTTAATGAAATGCAAAGTTTCTTAAAAAAAGACTTTAATTATTTCTGACTGGCTTTGCAGGAACAGGCTATAGAAAGAGAACATGAACGTGATGATTTTCAGCAGGAAATTCAGAAGCTGGAAGAACAGTTAAAACTTTCAGCAAAGTCACAGACTTCGGAAGAGCCCAGAGAGTACAGGGTGAGTAAAATCACACTTAGTGGGCAAAGGCATTTGTTTACTACAGTTAAATCCCAAAACCTGTATTGTTTTGGGGGACTGGGTCTTGAGAGACTATTTTTCTCAGTTGTCACCCAGCAAGTAAATTTTCCCCCAGCTGACTGGACTACTTTAGGCAGTGAGAGTGTACTTATATTATTTCTCAGGGAGACAGAAAGAAATGTTGTCTGTGCATTACAATAAAGTTACACAGCCTATGAGTCTGGTTTAAATTAACTGAGGAAGACAGCAATACAGACATTGTTCTACAGAGTACACCCAAGGGGTGACTTCTGGGTTCTAAATGTGTTTAGTTTTTTCAGCCGTAACAGTTGTAATAAGAGATGTTCTTTGTCTGCATGCCTTGTCCTATTTAAGTGTATAGATCAGTCTTTTTTTTCACATGTTCATTTGTTTGATTCTTGGTTTCAGAAATTAATGTTTGCTTTTTGTTGTTTTTTTTTTTCACATAAATGAACGTTATACAGAACTATGAATTGATTCTACAGGTATGGAAAACAGCATGAACATCTCTTTAACTTTTCTTTCCTTTTCCTTTCTATCCTTTCTATTTAAGTAGATCTGTTTTGGCTTTTTTTCCTCTTCTTGATATGTCAAGGCTGCTTCAGCTTGGCTTCAGGATAAGGATACATGTTTTACAGTGGTTGATTTCTTGCAGGGAGTGAACTGCTTTCAAATTAATTGCCTGTACGCAAGTGCTTCATTCTTCTGGCTTATTGCTCAGATGTATTACAGGCAGTTATTTACTGTAAAAGTGGTTTTTGGCATGAAAGGAGAAGTTGAGGTTTGGAGTATGAAAACGAAGATAATGGAATTCTGATGATACTGTGCGTTAGCCTTCAGCTTTTGTTTGTGGCCCTGTTCTTAACAAAACTTCAGTGTGTATGCTACTTAATTTCACTTCCTTCTATTTGCTTATCTACAGTTTATGAAATTGGGTACCTCTGTGTTGGAGAAGCAAATCTTGTAGGAACAACAGAATTTTCCGTGTTGAAGGGCACCTGATCATCACTTGCCTTCTGTAACCTCTAATAGCACTTCATTAGGCATCTTAAGAAGTAGAGTGATGACATATCATTCTGCGTCAGTCTCAGCTTCTCATTTACAGGAATGCCATTATCTGGCATTAAGATTTTTCTGAGTACATCACGCACATAGCCTACGTGTTCCTTACACCATGGCAAAAATCAAAAAAAGAATGGCAAAGATTTTTGTTTTGAGGGCCACATGACTTACTGAATATCAATTTGCACCCAGGAGGTATACCTCTGTGGCAGTCTTGAGCATACAGAATCATAAAGGGTATATGGCAAGCTTTTGATACTGTCCCATACAACATCCTTCTCTATATATTGGAGAGACTTGGATTTGAGGGATGGGCCACTTGGTGAATAAGGAATTGGCTGGATGGTCACACTCAAAGAGTTGTGGTCAGTGTCTCCATGTCCGTGAAGAGCAGTGACAAGTGAGTGCTGTTCCTCAGGGGCTGGTGTTGGGACTGGCACTGTTTAACATCTTTGTTGATATGGACATCAACATTGAGCACACCCTCAGTAGGTTTGCTGATGATACCAAGCTGTGTGGTGCAGTCACACACTGGAGGGAAGGGATGTGCCTTCCAGAAGGACCTGGACAGGCTGGAGAGGTGGGACCATGCAAACCTCATGGAGTTCAACAAGGCCAAGTGCAAGGTCCTGCACATGGGTCAGGGCAATCCCAAGCACAAATCCAGGCTGGGTGAGGAGTGGATTGAGAGCAGCCCCAAGGAGAAGAACTTGGGGGTATGAGTGGATGGAAAACTGACTGTGAGCCAGCAACATGTGCTTGCAGCCCAGAAAGCCAACTGTAACCTGGGCTGCATCCAGAGCAGTGTGGCCCCTGGTGAATCTGCCCCTCTATTCTGCTCTCATGAGAACACACCTGCAGTGCTGTGTCCAGCTCTTGGGGCATAAGAAAGATATGGACCTGCTGGAGCAGGTCCAGAGGAGGCCATGAAGATGATCAGGGGACTGGAGCACCTCCCCTGTGAGGACAGGCTGAGAGAGTTGGGGGTGTTCAGCCTGGAGAAGAGAAGGGTCTGGGGAGACCTTAGAGCAGCCTCCCAATACTGAAAGGGGCTACAGGAAAGGTGGGGAGGAATATTTTTATTGGGGATATGGGGTTAGGATGAAGGGTAAGGGATTTAAAGTGAAAGAGGATAGACCTAGATTAGTTCCAAGGAAGAAATTCTTCCCTGTGAGGGTGGTGAGGCCCTGGCAGAGGTTCCCCAGAGAAGCTGTGGCTGCCACCTCCCTGGAAGGGTTCAAGGCCAGGTTGGACGGGGCTTTGGGCAACCTGGGCTAGTGGAAGGTGTCCCTTCCTGTAGCAGGGGGGTGGAACTAGGTGATCTTTAAGGTCCCTGCCAACCCAAACCATTCTGTGATGTCAGGTTATTCAAAATATGTCAAACTCTTAAGACCAGAGCTTGTTTTCTAAGATACTATGTGGATAAGAGTCACTAGTGTGCTTGTGGCTTA